>NC_064920.1:921067640-921398265 GCF_023897955.1 Schistocerca gregaria
ACTGGTTGGACCCTATAGTCGCATTCGGAAGCGCGGAAGATCAAATCACCGCATGGCCGTTCCGATGTATGTTGCCTGTTTTCTTATATCTCTGAATTCAAATTCAGAGATGATTCCTTCCAAACAGCTCTCTCAATTAAGTTCTCCTCTCAGAGCATGTGATCGGTCTCGAAAGACATTAGCGTTGAGTGGACCTTAAACTCTATTAAGCATTATTCCTTCCTTTTTGGCCTCATAATTTGTCTAATATATTTCAGCACATTGCGCTTAGCCCCATTTCTTTTGGGGTCTTAATGACAATGATTATGCCATCTGCTGGGTTTGTCACCTCTGTGCGTGAATACCGGATATTGAGTACATAAAGTGGCAGTCAAGGAAACCGAACTCTCATTACTCTTTGTGAGTGAATTGTGCTTTTGATGCAAAATTAATTTTAGTTCTCATGAGTATTTTCTGGAACAGTATCAGATATTGGTCACTACCACAATGAAGAAGCCGCATCCTTTCAGTGAGGCTGAAAAGCAAGCAATACGGTAATCCCCAGTGGTGCCGAGAAACCGTTGCGCCACTCTCAACCGACAGGTTTTACTGGATTCCCGTATGGCGGGGCGTGTAGTCTGCACACCGCTCACCTGCCTTTTGTCAGCTTTCTTGACCCTAGCCGCTACTACTTCTTAACTAAGTAGCTCTTCAATTAACCAGTGCGTTCCGCAGACCCTGATGGTTACTCATCCAGGCGCTGGCCAAGCTCGACAGTGCTAACATCGGTGAACTCACAGGAACCGGTATTACCACTGCGGCAAGGATGTGGGCAATCTTACCATAAGCATGTTATACCGTAGATTTTACAGGCTTGTTAAATGATTATGTTCATTGATTATGCTCTTCACACGGATGCTTCCGGATAAAATCGTCTTCAGTATACGATATTTTGGCGATCCATCTGGCCGCCATCCTCAGGTGCGGTCGTTGCGACACAATTACGTTAG
Organism: Schistocerca gregaria; assembly: GCF_023897955.1. Classification (NCBI taxonomy): domain Eukaryota; kingdom Metazoa; phylum Arthropoda; class Insecta; order Orthoptera; family Acrididae; genus Schistocerca; species Schistocerca gregaria. Next base: position 921,068,630 of record NC_064920.1, read on the forward strand.
AACTGAACGAATTTCAGAAACGGCGGCTCCTTTATACCACGGGTCCAGGCCACTGCGCGTGCGGGAAAAGTGGAAAAAGCTGCTCCCAGCGAAGCGAAAAATTGTTGCGTCGCCGGCGGTAGAAACAGGCGAAGGTGATAAAGTGCAAATGTGGTGGGTCGAAAAGCAGACCGTTGTGGCTTTATATCAGATAAAATAGAGTTCCATGTCTCTGTTAATAATGTCATCGGATAATCATATTTCGATGGATAACTTGAGTACACAGTCCCATTAACGAGAGGCCGGAGCAACAATTTGCGTCTCTTTAAATGACATGTTATGCGCTTCGTTGAGACAATGTTCAGCGACGGCAGATCTTTCAGGCTGGAGCAAACGTATGTAACGCTGACATTCCACACATCGATCGTAAACAGTGCGAATAGTTTACCCAACAAAGGCCTTTCCACAATGACAGGGAATTTTATAAACCCCGGGCTTTCTCAATCCCAAAGCATCTTTAACAGATGTAACAGGGCTCTAGTCTTGGCCAAAGGCAAAAGGAAAAAAAAAAACACTTTTAATATCATAGTCCCTGGGAATTCTAGAAATTTTTGAAGAAACACTTCCACAAAGGGTAGAAAAGCTACTTATTTACTAGGATCCGGCCCTGGTGCACGTGCTGATCCAAAATGAAAAGCACAATTAATTTGACGATCGCTATATCCGTTGAGCTTGAAGATGGTCTTAAGATGACCAAGTTCCAATGTCAAATTTTCTGAATCAGAAATTGCATAAGCTCAAAAAATGATTCAAATGGCGCTGAGCACTATAAGACTTACCATCTGAGGTCATCAGTCCCCTAGAACTTAGAACTACTTAAACCTAACTAACCTAAGGACATCACACACATCTATGCCCGAGGCAGGATTCGAACCTGCGACCGTAGCGGTCGCGCGTCTCCAGACTGAAGCGCCTAAACCCACTCGGCCACAGCGGTCGGCTGGTATAAGCTCTCTTGACGAATGACATGCCGTGATGAAGGTATTGTTCCAAAATTTGCTACATTTTTTCACTTTATTAATACTAGAATGGCGGCGAAGATCAAGAAACGTGCTCGTTTGGCACTAGTACGGGAGAGAATTCCTTTTACACTTCAAGATTAGGATCTGATATCCAAAGAATTGTATTTCTTGCGTTCAGAACTTTCTTCTCGACTGTCTACCTCATCCAGGAAGTGGGTTGATGAAGCTTCGTGGATCTATTCGTATTCTACGCAGAAGGGCTTTTTTCGACTTTGCCAACAACCATCCACCTCCGAAGACATTACTCGTCGTCGGACGGTCGTTAATTTAACCGACAAGTAATAGGTTGATGGTAGTTTGTCGGTTTTTGAGAAAGACGTGAACTTTGTTGTTACACCAAGGAACTAGCCTACGATTGATATTATTAACGCTTTCAGGAAGTTTCTCATCATCTTCGTCATGCCCCGCCACCGTAGAGTAACATTTCTTCCAGTGAAAGGAAGGCCATTCGGTCATTGAGGGAAGATAATGATCTTTTAGTTCTTCCTGCCGATAAAGGTAGTGCTACTGTTCTTTTGTCTCGTGAAGTTTATTTGGCTAAAATGTCCTTTTTATTGGATGATTCTGGTCACCGTAAACTTCGACGCGATCCTACTGACTGGATAAAGCGGAAGACCATTTCACTTATTAAGAAGAGCTTCCTGCCTATAGACACCATCAAAAACTTCATCCTGGGGCGACAGTACCACCTAGGTTGTGTGGTTTACGGAAGGTGCATAAACCCGGAATTCCTCTTCGTCCTATTGTTAGTGATTTGTGTGCTCCCACTTAGGATTTAGCTAAATATCTTGCTTCCGTCCTCAGCCCTCACGTTGGGAAATGTGAACATCGTTTATCCAACTCGACTGATTTTATTCAACGGTTGAAGTGTTTACGCATTGGAACATCTGACCTTTTAGTTAGTTTTGATGTGGTTTCTCTTTTCACCCAGGCACCTTTGGAAGAGTCTTTGTCGTTCATTGGTCAACTTTTGGATGATAAAACTACTGTGCTGTGTCACCATGGGTTGAAACGACCTAGTTTTATTTAATGACGTGTCTTTTGAACAAACTGACGGCGTGGCTAAGGGGAGTCCTCATTCCTCCCATTGTCGCCAAACATTTTATGGAAGATTTCGAAGATATCGCACTCAGGACTTCTGCTCTTCCACCTAAATTTTTTGGAAATACGTGGATGACAGTTTCAGTGTTTGCCCACACGGAATGTAAGCTCTTAATTGGTTTTTAAATCATTTTACCTGTCTTCATCCCACATGAAAGTTTCGATGCAAATTGAAAAAGATGGCAAGTTACCTTTCTTGGGTGTTTTAGTACACAAAAAAGAAAATGGTACCTTGGGATGTGTATATTATAAATGCACAATTACGGACCGCGATCTTCATTCTACGAGCTGTCATCCACCACATCATTGCGTGGGAGTTCTACGTACGTTGTTCAAAAGAGCTTTTGCCATTTCTAATTCAGAAAATTTGTCACAGGAAGTAGATCATCTTAAAGCCGTCTTCAATCTCAACGGATGTACCGATCATCAAATTAATCGTGCTTTTCAGTTTGGACCATCACGTGGACCATGGCCGGGTACTAGTAACTCAGTTGCCTTCCTACCGTTTGTGGAAGTGTTTCTTCAAAAATTTCTAGAATTTCCTTAGAGCCCTGTTTTGATCTGTTAAAGATGATATGAAATTGAGAAAGCATGGAGTTTATAAAATACCCTGTCATTGTGGAAAGGCCTATGTTGGACAGACTATTCGCACCGTTCATGAACAAAGTGTCGAACATCAGCATCACTTACGTTTGCACCAGGCTGAAAAATCTACCGTCACCGAACATTGTCGCAACGAAGGGTATAACATGTCGTTTAAAGAGACGCAAGTTGTTGCTCCGGCTTCTCGTTATTGGTATTGTGTACTCAAGTTATCCATCGAAATACGATTATCCGATAACATTATCAACAGGGATAGAGGTTGTCCTTCAAGCAAGACATGGAACCCAATTTTATCCGATAGAAAACAACAACGGTCTGGTTTTCGAACCGTCACATTTGTGATTTATCACTTTCGCCAGTTTATACCGCCGGGGTGCTGCAGTTTTTCGCTTCGCAGGGGGCAGCTCTTCTGCTTCTCGCGCAGGCGCAGTGGCCTGGACCCGGGGTGTAAATGAGCCGCCGTTTCTGTTGTTCATTCAGTTCAAACATGATCGTAATTCAGCGATCGCATCTGAAGATGGCGGCCAGATGAAGTGCTGAAATATCGTGTATTGGACATTATTCTATCCGGCAGCATAGCGGTGGAGAATATAATTTTACTATAAGCATAAATCAAATATATAAATGCTAGCGCGACCTCGTAAAGCCATTCCCAAATCAAATGTATAAGATCTGTGAATGCTCTCAAAATGTCGTGCATCCGATGTCATGGTGCTGTACATTATTCTTGAATTTTCGAAACCCCATCTAACGTACCTCTCAATCTGTAAACGAGAACATATGTTGTTGCAGCTGTATTTTCTGTAGTGATCTCAGCAAGCACAATTTGATGCTACGATCATACGCCTTTTCTCATTTTCTTCCGAAATAACCGAAGAGAAGACAATTTCTTTAGGCAGGAGATAACATCAACGAAGATAATTTTGGATAAAATGAAATAGAAGGTGTAGGCAGATACCAATATGAACCAAGTACCAACTGAAAGTTCCAGGACTTCATCTAAAATCTGGCATATGTTTTCCACTGTATATACCTGTTTTCGTCTTACCCCGAATATGATTATTTTAATGTAAAAGATGCCAATTTCATCCTTGATTCGAAGCTCAGGTTAAACAGTAGGTACCGCAGCACTGGTTGGCTTACTGAATCCATTGTAGATAGAAACTCAACTACATACCATCTCACATAGAAGTATGCCCAGTCAATCGCTACGCATTCATAATAAATCTTGGGATAACGACAGTCTCCTTGTGTAATTATTTGCCATGCTAAATTTCGGCATTCAGTAAAGAGATTTCACCTAATTTAAGTGTTCATATGAACTTCAAGAATATTAGCCTAGAATGAATATCACAGGACAGTAATGAACTTAGTCATCGCTCTAGTGGATCTTAGATGCCACGGTAATCTAAGGTCTACATCAAGTACTTACCAGTCAAATGTAAGTAAAGAGTCCCACTGCAGATTATTTGCAGATGCAACGGCGTGGACAGAATTATGGAAACACCAAACAGACAACACATGGTAATGCCTAACACGCTGTACGAAAACCGTCGGCATACAAAACAGCTTCCAGTCATCTCGGAATCGATTATTAAGGAAATGTTATACAATTCCTCCTGCAAAATTGGGGCTAGTTGAACTAACGATGGTGGAGGTGGAAAGTCATCAAACAGCCCTCTCTCCAAAGTAGACCGAAGTTGGAAACAGTATACAGCTAGACTCATTCGACCAAATGAGCCTTCCATTGCTTCATAGACCAAGTTTTTTTGTTTCGGCATCACGTTTTCTTATTAACGGGCATCTCCATCACTTTTTTGAGGTTTTGGAATTCCATTTCGGCTAGCAATTCCACGTTTATGGAGCTCCCTTTCGTGTTGCTTTCGTCAGAGTTCACTAGTCAGACGTTTAGTTTTTCAGTTATATTTCTTTAGACTTCTCTTCAATGACCGTCGACACGCTCACTCCACATACGGTTTCGTCCGCGTTGTGACTTAGAGGATTTTTTTATGTTCTCCTTGCGTGCAGTGTAAATCATCGATGGAGTGTCTCCCGAAACACCAGACACTTCAGTTACCACCATACGGGCACCAACAATCCGCCCACGTTTGATTTCACTTAGTCAGACATAAAACACTCACAACTAACTGGTTGCTGTTCTGACCACAAGTGCCACTTGCAACGTAATGAGGACATTACACGGATGCCGTTCGTGGTCGGATACAACAGCGCAACCTGCAGGATTGCGTAGCACATGCATTTATGTTGAAGCACACTTTTCTCATGGTATTTCCACAGTTTAGTACAACCTATACAAGTGATGGAGCAATTAGTTTACAGGAGAGAGTATTCTTTTTTCATGGACATATTGTCAAGGATCAGTCGTGGAACTAAAGGCCTATGGCGATCGAGGAGTTCAAATAACGATTGTATTGGAGATTAAAAAAATTGCTGTAATGTCTAACCGTAATTTAAGTAAAAGGAGATGCCCCCTGAAACGAAGTGGAAGAGAGGAAAAATAGTGATTATTGTAGAAACGGTGACGAGGTTCTTTGTTGCGGGGTAAATGTGGAAGCCCCCATCAAATGAACTACATTGGCATTTACCATAAAGCACTTCAGGGACGTTCAGAGTACTAACATCTTGACTGCCTAATTTTTTGGGGTCATCAATCTTCTGAATGTTTTGATTCCGCTCGCCATGAATTTCTGGATATGAACTGTAAAACTGCTCTTCTCGATTAAGTGGAAAGTGTGTTATCAATCGTATGACCACACTGCTGATAATTTTCCCCTATAACTGTAACAATAATGCAACTTAGTAGTCACAAAATACTAAAAGGTTTTTTATGCTTTTGGTTTGTTGATCTTAGTCGGGTACTTATAGACTAAGTACTGATTTGAAAATTAACCTTGTGTTAGATATTACCCGCCCATAAACTCGGAGTGTGAACTTAACTACAACAGTAAATCAAATTAGTGAAATTACTATACTCACAATATGGAAAGAAAACTAAAGGTAAAAATCTCTTCAAAAAACGGAAACAATAAAGAATCTTTTTACAAACATATTTTCAGAGAGTGGTGCGACTTAGCACTTTGAAAAATGGCCTATTACCGCCTTGAGCTGCTAGTAAAATACTTGTTTATATGGTCAGTTTCAGTCGTCTGACTGTCTTTACGATCATAAAAATTTACTTCTTTACAAAACTGACGGTCGGACGACTGGAAGTGGTTGGTGAATAAGATTTTTTACCTGCAACTGAAGGCGGTGATGTGACATTTTTGAAATATTTGCATCACCCCTGAAAACTTTAATAGTCTGTCAGGACCGTAAACAATGATAAACAAAATGAAAGTTGGGGAACATTCTGAAAAGAGTGTTTTGTGCAGCGGGTATAGCTAATTAACAATGTATATAGGTAATGGATGAAGGGCTAAATCTATTTCCCGATCGACTCAGTTTCACATTCTGCTGAGACACGAATACCGTCTTTTCACAAAGAAAATGGGCATACTGTAGTTTGGCAATGACTTTCCAAAACTCATACTTAATTGAAATACGAACCAGGCGCATGTCGAAAACTGGAGACTTATTTACTGAGATGATGCAAATGCTACGCATATACACTCTTGTTGTTATGAATCTTATACATAATTTGTAGCCACCAAAAATCCTTTCACTTGTGAGTTTTAAATATCTATCCGTATTACGTTCTGGAATTCCACTGAACTGAAAATGATGGAACTACTTTTATGCATTACTGCTTACATGCCACACTCTGGCACAAACTGCATACAGAAACAGCGAGTCCTAAAAATGGAAACGTAAAGGAGCGACTTTTCACGTCTACCGCTTCGCTTCTAGCTTTTTCGTGCTGAGCTTCTTTCTAAAGACAGGAGCAGATGATGTTGACTCGAAGGCCGGAGTTCCAGTGACAAGATCAGCCCCCTGCCACAGGAAGGGTTCAATCGCTCCTTTGACGGTAGGTATCCGTTTTGCCTAAGCTCTTCTGGCTCATGGGATTGTTATCGGTCTCCCTCATATGAACCGAAACGACATTCCCTTTGTCTACCGTGTCTACTATTCTACAGAAGCAAAAGTTCGGTATATACGTTACTAGAAGTTCACTGTCGAGCTTTTACAGATTTACGGCAATGTCATCGAGTACTTCGAACAGATTCTTCTCAGATTGATCATTTAGCTCCATTTTGGGTCTCTAGACATTATGTGACTTCAGTGCCTTACATTTACATTAAAAAAGATCTATAAATGTTCTCCAAAGGTTAACGAATAAATAATGAAACGCTAATCTAGAGGGCTCTTGTCCACAAAAGGCAAAGGTCTCGAGCACGAGTTCCGGGACGGCACACGGATCTAGTACGCCAGGAGGTTTCATATCAGTGGAAGCTCCGCTGCAGAGTGGAATGTTCGTTCTGGAATGCTTTCATCAGTTTGAGACTCAGATTATCGGCAGCAGTCTGTATCCATGCACTAATTGTAGCAACTGTTAAGGGATATTTTTCTGATTGGGTCCTGGTAACAGGATTTTATTCTACAAAAACACACTATACGGTTATAAATTCATATAAAGATAAAATTATGTGGAGTATAATGAATAGCAATTTCTTTTCAGAAAAATGTTTTCAGGCCAGTTACATAAATGGAGTTTCATATTAACGCTGAATTTCTGACTGTTTCAGAATTCTTAATACATATAACAAAAGTTATGAGTAAAGAATTTTATTCACTTGACATCTAAATTACGGATGTCGTTTATTTCACAAAGTAGCAGACGAATATAATTATTTGAAAGTTTCATAATAGCAAAAACTGGAAATTTGTGGTAAGGTCTTATGGGACCAAACTGCAGAGGTCGACGGTCCCTAAGCTTACACGCTACTTAATGTAAGCTAAACTAGCTTACGCTAAGGACGAAGCACACACCCATGGGTGAGGGAGGACTCCAACCCCCGACGGGGGGAGCCGCGCAGACCGTGACGGGGCGCCCTAGGTCTCTCAGCTACCCCGCGCAGCTTCAAAATGGCATCCAGTATGAAAATGAAAAAAAAAAAAAAAACATTTGAATTAGTAAGGAGCCGCATCACTCAATAAACTGTCTTACTGCTTGGCACTTCCTTCATGCAAGCTGGCGGACAAAATAATCCCAATACCACGAAAGAGTTGTGCGACGTAAATAAAAGTCGGTAGGTATGTGTATATAACATAAGATGAATTCTATTCATATTTCGCGCTAGTCCCATAACAGTGGCTCTAGATGTGTCACTAAGAGGATTCGAATCAGGTTTGCTTTGAGTACACGTTCTAACGACCGTAGGCCTTAGCTCCCTTAGTTGTCTTTCAGATTACATCTAGTGAGTTGATTTCAGTCAAGAATGAATTTGAGGCGACAAAGCGGCTGTTATCAACACCTTACTGACTTGGTCGTGTAATAGGGCTACGAGAAGGTGCAGGTTCCTTCTGCGATATTACGGAAAGACTTGGCACGAATGTAGTCCCTATACATATTTGCTGACACGAGTGGTCATGCGAACGTCCTGCGGGAAGAAGACAGGTCTCTGGACGATCACGCAGCACTACCGACAGCTAAGACCACAGTTTTCGGTGTATGGTTCTGGCGAATCGTGCTGCACCTACAGCAGTACTTTCAGCAGCCGTTCGCACCACAGTGACACAACGAACTGTTACAAGCTGGATAGATCAAGGACAGCTCAGAGCCAGACGCCCAGTAGCGTGAATTCCACTAACCACAAATCACAGCCGTTTACGACTTCAGTGACATCACTCTAGAGCTCATCGGAGGGCAGGATGGTTGTTGCATTTTCTGATGACAGCTGGTTCTGCCTCGGTACGAATGATGGATGCGTGTTGGTTAGCTGAGGGCCTGCCTGTCTGCGTGTTGGACACACTAGACCTACATCTGAATTTATGGTCTGGGGCGCGATTTCATGGCTACAAATTTGTACTTTACTCTTGTGATTCGACATGTTGTGGCTGCTGTTCATGAACAGCAAACCATGGGTTGCTTTCCAACAGGATAACGCTCGCCCATATACCGTTGTAGCCTAGCTACAGAGTTTCGTCATATTTCCTTGGCCTGCTCGATCACCAGAACTGTCGCTAATTGACCTCATGTGGAACATCATTGGAAGACAATTCGACCGTCGATAACCGTTCCTGTTTTGACCAGCCATCTGCAGTAGGCATGGAGCTCCATCCTACAAACTGGGACCAGGGACCTATACAACATAACACTGCTTGCAGTCAACATTCTGGCATTTACATAGGTTATTAATGCACGTGCATTCCACGTCTTCCTTGGCTTATCTCGTGCTTATATTAACCTGTGATCCTGCAACGTTAGACACATAAATACGTTACTTAGACAAATGTATTCTCGAAGTTTCAATATTCTAGATAATTTGTTGTTGTTGTTGTTACTGTCTTTTTTGCTGTCATTGTATTTAGATTACATTCTGACTAGTCTCGGGTCATCTCTACGAAAGTAGAACAAGTATGTATAAGGTTCATGTAATAACTGTACATAGAGCGTCACGGGATGTTTTTCATCGATTATACGTGAATCATACAAGAAGTAAACAATGAATACACCAAAAACAGACGGTATTAACTGTGCATTCCACATTTCCCAGGAAGTCATTCCTGAAATATTCCACTTTACTGTAACATGTAACATCACAAACATGTACCATCATCCAATGTATACACGAATGCCCCTGACACAACCCTTGCACCTTGTCTACTCCTACACAGTAGTACATGTTGGTTATATCACAATATAAATGTTCAAAACGATAAGTTATTGCAGTGGTGTAACACAGAGTGAAACTTATTTTGCTAAGATATGCTTCGTATACTCTGTGTATAATAGATGTCTCCTCGACGAGAAATGTTTTATGAAACATTATGTGCCGCTGTTACATAAATACTTCCTTGGTACAGATACTTCAAGGTTGGTCAGATAGTGACAGACATCGAAAGTCCAAATAAAAGCATCAGCAGGTTTTTACAGCATTTCCTTACGTTCATGAAAGAACTTCCACACCGCTTACACAAAGTATCTCACATTAAAATTGTTCGCCTTTCACAATGTTCTATACAATCTATAAGTACTAACGTTAGTCATGTAACGCTCTTCCGGCCTATGATGATCCTAGTTATTTCTAAAACATCGGCACTGAGAACGAGACTGTATGGAAAGGTGACAGTATTATTCAGTCTAGGATGACCGAAGCGTGGAAGCTATGAGAAGCAGACCAGATCTGATGACGAGAATTTTCGGCAATGAAACAACTCTACTGAGACAACGTTTATGAAGAAGTTGAAATCGGGTGTCAGGAGTTACGTTGAGTATGGAAGTCAATAGAAGAACTAATAGAAGTAGGCGACTAATGAATAAGGAAGCTCCTTAGTAAAAGACGAGCAAGCTTTCTGAGATCCGGACTACGATATCAAGGAATGGTTACCATAGAGATGGTGGGAGCAGTAAATGTGAAAATTAGTGGCTAAAGACTAAGAATAGAATATTCAAAGGAGATTATAGATGGTTTTGGATCTCATGGGTACGTGTGGATAAGGGAAATCAGCTCAAAATAATAAAAGATGAGAGACAACCTCAAGCAAGTCGAACCACTGATAACAATAAACGAGAAGATATCGATATAGCTCAATGTATAGACCTGCAAATTAATTTCTGAAGTTTGTGGCGTTCCTAAACAGGAATAAGCTATCAACAGAGACTTGGTGTGGCCTGCTTGCCTCAAGTAGGACGTTCACGACGTTATTGTAATTTGTGTTTTTCCCTAATTACCTTGATAAAGGAGTGGAGGGGGAAGAGAACCTCAGTGGTTGTTGCTGGGGAACAGAAAATGATTTTTGACGGGGATGATTATCTGCCAAAGTAGCAAGATGATGTGCACTTGTTAAATAAGTTTACTTCTCAAAAACCAATCTGCTTCAAGTTGTAATCGGTATGAAATTCATTACCTGGGGTGCATATATCAGACACAAGAGCAATTGTTGCGACATGTTATGCCGTGTACTGAGCCAACGGCCACTTAACCTAAATACTAACTCAATGGCCACTTGGGTTAATTGTTATATCCGTGGCCAATTGGCCTAAATCACAGGAGACATGTACTACTCAACTACTTGTTCCCACTACTAAATGAAATATGCTACCACTGTTCGTTGAGACAAAGACAGAGTGCTTCTGTTCAACACCATTCAACATATGTAAGACGAGTGTAACACTGCTTCTCACCTATTAGTTTTTGTAGCGTCTCCTGGAGTACTATTGTCTTCTCGTGGATGAAATACTACCGGTGGCTTCGTTGACTCTGCTTACTGCATTACTACTGACTCATTACTGATTCTCTGACTCTTCACTAGTGGCAATGGCTGATACTTTATACGCTATCTAACTGATTATTTCCATGAGGATGTTATTGCACACAGCTGTCCTCATTATTTTTCTGGAACATTCTATCTACACTTGAGCATATTATTTCCCTTATATTAGCGAAAATCCTAAACAGGCTTTTTGCTGTCACGAGTTTGAACTCGACACTCTACTTATTTGGTAGTTTGACAAGTGTTACCCACGTTCCATAGCCTAGGTAAGTGATGACTGGAAGTCAGCTGTTTCCGAAGGCGTTATCGTTTACAAATACGTAGTTTGCTTCATCCTGGTGCTGCCTATGTTTTCCACTTATTTTTTTACATTCAACTAAAATATTCCCTAGCCATGCCAAACTGTCAACCAGAAAAATCGAAATAGCTTTACCGAACTATAACGAGTTCCACTTTTTGTGCTACCAAGTGTAACCCGTTTCGAAAAATCTTACGAGTAACATCAATTACATACTCACAAATAATACTTCAGCGTTGTTTTCAGTGCTAAGAACAGCTGCTGACTGTGCCTTTGCTAAATGTATTGTAAACGGAAATATTAGCCACAGAAATAAAATACTCTGTGAATAGGCCATGACATGTTAAATGCTTATAATTACTGCATCATTTTGTAGTACACCGAAGTGCCATGGACACACTCTAACAAGGAAACGAATTTAAGGGGTAATAGATTTGAAGCACCCGTGCCCGAGGAGTCTGTAATTAAACAACTGAGTGAACGGATCACCCATGAACTCGGACGGGTGTCATGGGACGTCCGCCGCGAACAAATGAAACGAACAATAATAATAGGTGGGGGCAGTAATCAAAACGTCACCAATCCCGTGTTCGATACCCGCCACGGTTTAAATTTTGATTAACAATCAGCGTTGGCAACCGAAGACTTCCGGCATAAGAAGTCGCTCTCCCTCTGACAACGGCCTTGTCGAAGACGGCGGAGGAGCGGACAGAGGTTAACGGCACTCTCTTGTCCTTGGAGTAGGAAACTGACCATGAAGAGGAAAGAACATACAGTGATCACCGGCATGAGGAAGCAAAAGGCAATGGAAACCACTGCACTAAAGACACATTACGTGTATATACAGGACATGCGGCCCCTAACTGAAAGAGCGTCATGATGATCTCTCCATTGGCAAAATATTCCGGAAGAGTCCCCCATTCGTATCTCCGAGAGGGGAAAACTTAGACGAAGGCGACCCTGAGAAGAAGACTGAATAACCAATTAATGGATAACGTTCTACGAGTCGGGGCGTGGAATGTCAGAAGCTTGAAGGTGATAGGGAAGGTAGAAAATCTAAAAAGGGAAATGCAGAGCCTCAGTCTAGATATGGTAGGGGTGAGTGATGTGAAATGGAAAATAGACAAGGATGTCTGAGCAGATGAGTATAGAGTAATATCAACAGCAACAGAAAATGGTGTAACGGAAGTACGATTCGCTATTAATAGGAAGGTAGGGCAGAGAGTGTGTTACTGTTCATGATAGGGTTGTTCTTTTCTGAATCTAGAGGAAACCAACACTGACAACGATAGCTCAGATATACATGCCGACGTCCAAAGTTGAAGATGAAGAGATGGATATAATATATGAGGTTACTGAAAGGGCAATACAGTACGTAAAGGGAGATGAAAATGTAATAGTCATGGGGGACAGGAACACAGATGTAGGAGCAGTAGAGGCAAAAATACTGGAGGATACGGGCTTGGGACAAGGAATGAGAGAGGAAAGAGGTTAATAGAGTTTCGTAACAAATTTCAGCCAATAATAGCGAACACTCTGTTCAGTATTCACAGGAAAGGAGGTATACTTGCAAAAATACCCGACTGATGGAGGAAGATTTCAGTTATATTACATCATGGTCAGAAAGAGATTCCGAAATTGGGAACTGGATTGTAAGGCGACCTCGGAGCAAATATATACAGATCACAATGTAGTAGTGATGGAAAGTAAGCTGATGTTTAAGAGACTAGTAAGGAACAATCAAGACGCCAGTGGGATAAGGGTGTACTACGGAATAATGAGATACCCTTGAAGTTCTCTAAGGCTATAGATACAACAGTAAGGAATAGCTGTGAAGGTAGTGTAGTTGAAAACGCATGGACATCTCTGAAAAGGGAAATCACAGAAGCTGCAAAGAAAAACATAGGTAAAAAAGGTACCTGCGAAGAAAACATTGATAACAGAAGAAACACTTTAGTTGATCGACGAAATAATGAAGTACAAAAAGGTCAGGGAAATTCAGGAATACATAAATACACTTCGATGAGGAATAAAGTAAATAGAAAGTGCAGCGAAACTAAGAGGAAATGATTGCTTGAAAAATGTGAAGAAATCGAAAAAGAAGTGATCGTGGGAAGGACTGACTGAGCATGTAGGAAAGTCAAAACAATCTCAGGTGAAATTAAATGCAAGGGTGGTAACATTATGAGTGCAATGGGAATCCCACTGTTCAATGCAACGAAGAAGATGGATAGGTAGAAAGAGTACCCTAAAGACCTCTATGAGAGGGAAGATTTGTCTGATGTGTGAGAAGAAAAAACTGTAGTTGATTTAGAAGATATAGAGGATCCAGTATTAGAATCAGAATTTAAGAGACCTTTGCAAAACTTAAGATCAAATAAGGCAAATTGGATCGATAACATAGCATAATAATTTCTAAAAACTATGGGGTAAGTGACTACAAAACGACTACTCACCTAGGCGTGTAGAATGCATGAGTTAGGCTATATACCATCAGACTTTAGGAAAGGTATCATCAATACAATTCCAGAGACTGCAAGAGCTGACAAGTGCGAGAATTATATATCAGCTGAACAGCTCATACATGCAAGTTGCTGGCAAGAGTAATGTACAGAAGAATAGAAAAGAAAATTGACAATGTGTTAGATGAAGACCAGTTTGGCCCTAGGAAAGGTAAAGGAGCAGAGAGGCAACTCAGACGTTGCGGTTGATAATGGAAGTAAGACTCAATAAAAATCAAGATACGTTCATAGGATTTGTCGACCTGGAGAAAGTGCCGACAGTGTAAATTTGTGCAAGATGTTAGAAATTATGGTAAAAATAGGATAAGCTATAGAGAGAGAAGGGTAATGCACAACGACCAAGAATGAAGTGCTAAAATGAGCATAAGACATGGATGCACTCTTTCGCCCCTGCTGTTCAATCTCTACATCGAAGAAGCAATGATGGAAATATAAGAAAGTTTCCGCAGCAGAATTAAAATTAAAGGTGAAAGGATATCATTGATGCCGACATTGTATTCAGAGTGAAAGTGAAGAGGAATTACATGATCTGATGCATGGAATGAACAGTCTAATGAATGCAGAATATGCATTGAGAGTAAATCTAAAAGACGAAAGTAATCGTAAGTAGCAGAAAGAGAACAAGGAGACACTTAACGTCTGTGTTGATGACTTAGAAGTAGATGAAGTAAAGGAATTCTGCTGCCAAGACAGCAAAATAGCCAGTGATGGAAGGAGCAAAGAGGACATCAAAAGCAAACTGGCACTAGCAAAAAGGGCGTCCCTGGCCAAGAGAAGTCTACTAGTATTAAACACTCAAATATAGGTCTCAATATGAGGAAGAAATTTCTGAGAATGTACGTTAGAGCACAGCACTGTGTGGTAGCGGAACATTGACTATGGGAAAACCTGAACAGAAAGGAATCGAAGCATTTGAAATGTGGTGTCACAGACGAATGTTAAAATTAGGTGGACTGATGAGAAATGTGGAGATTCTGCGCTGAACTGGAGAGGAAAGGAATATTTGGAAAACACTGACAAGAAGAAGGGACAGGATGATAGGTCATCTGTTAAGACATCAGGGGATGACTTCCATGGTACTAGAGAGAGAGATACAGGGCATAAACTGTGGAGGAAGACAGAGATTGGAATACATCCAGCAAATAATTGAGGATGTAGGTGCAAGTGATACTCTGAGGTGAAGAAGTTGGCTCAGGAGAGAAAATCGTGTCAGGCTGCATCAAACCAGCCAAAAGACTGATGACTCAAAAATAAGAGTTAAACCCAACCTACCTGCTACCGACAATCCTACATAGAAGCATCCAAACAGTTACCACCGTCTTAGACCGTAACTTAATACAAATTATGCCACAATTACTAGTGTATTGCGCCACATCTCCACGAGGTGAGAGGGAAGAATCCTGTGACCAACTTAACAGGTGACCTCATAGCAAGGGTGAGAACTGATACCCTCTGGACTACCACATGCATGCTTGCTCAACAACCATGCGTTGTACCTCGGTTCTGTTGTGACCAAAGTTGACAAATATACTTCCTATTTTACGTTGGGAAAATCGGTAACAACCAAGAACCAGCAACGAGGGGAAGAGTACGCAAGGAACTGTTAAGAAACGGTCATCAAGCTCCCACCACTACACAATTCCCTCAGTAGCTGATGATCTGCTCTTCACCCCTAAGTCCGAATGTTGCGACTTGGTGCCTTCCAGCCAGCGCACATATGCTAGATAACTTGCATTCAATTCTAGCCGTTAATTGTGTGGATCTACGGCCCTTTCCTGGTCCATGTAGCCGCCCAGCAGACCAGCCGCCATCGCCTCTACTGTTTAACTCTGCTCCTCGATGCCACCCTTGCAGGTACACTTCACGGCTCTAAACCTCTGCTGCCCACACAGTGGTCCACAGTATGCTCTACACGCTGCATGTCATCCTTCCACAACCTATGTAACAGCATCAGTAGGCGTGGTTGCCTTCACCGACCTTTGCAAATTGCCATGTAGCGAGGCATGACCCACACGGTTACGCAACCGTTGTAGTGCAGAGCACGCAGACTCGCCACATGTAACTTCTGATGGATGGAAGGAACCCCGCACGTTATTCACTTGAGGTTACTTGCTGAGTTAAGCTTACTCCAGTGACCCAGACCAACCTTCGCCTCTGGGACCCTTACTGCTGCCTAGCACCACTTTGACAGATGTATTCTACCGTGGAATAAATTAACACGTAAAATACTTATTTAGATTATTGGAAATGGGACATCCACTGTGTCTACTCACCACAGCGCTGCAACCACGCCGAGAATTGAAAGCAGAAAGACTTCCCTGCTCGACCACCCACTGTAGAGATCTTTAATCCCAAACTCCTACATTTGTTACGTGTCTTATTGGTATCTCTTTCATACACTGAAAATAAACTGTATTTTTTCAGTTAAGTTCTCTTTCCAGATTAATACTCACTTCATTCCTAAATATGAATTAAGTGTGCCTAATTTGATGTTTTTCGCTTTTTGGTTCCCACAATACCGATGTGAATAGTAATTTATTAATCAAAGTTTTTACATCAGAATTCAGTACTAGCGAGGTTATTCTAACTAGAATTTTAAGCGCTCTTATCGCTGGTCGATTAATACACATAGCTCATGGCGATCCAGTATAAAAACGTCTATGAATAACTATTTACCCTTTTCATCACATCAGTAGTATCGACGCATTTGCCGTTTAGCATAGTTTAGCAAGTGTACCCTCAGCAGTTGTAGTAACAGGTCACTGTAGACGGTGAAGAGGCTATGTACATTATGTTTCTAAATACCCTAACTTATAGTATTCTGTTCCAATCTCCACTTCACTGTTACCAGTCTCTTATGTAAGGCTGAAATCTGTGTTCTTGTTTGATGCCGCCATCGAAATCTTTCTTCTCACTTTAGCAGACATCGTAGCCCAACCTAGTCGATAATCCGTTTTTCCCATTCCAACATTTCCTCACTCCTATAACCTTCACCCTTCGCTACTTCTTCCAGTTCAACACTTTTCATTCCTGAATGCCTCGAGTAATGCCGATCAGGTAAAAGGGCCTTTCACGGATTCCTTTTCTCAGTTTCTCTTTACTCTTGTTGATCTACATTTCTCCTTCTCTGTCATTCAGATTTGTTTCATTGTACCTTTTTTGGCCGGCTGTGGAGGCCGAGCAGTTCTAGGCGCTTCAGTCTGGAACCGCGCGATCGCTATTATGTTCTCTTCCTTTCCATGTTACCTGCATAATTTGAATCGCAGTCTTCTTCAAGACTCTTGAACTACCACTAAAATGTATTTGAATTTTCTGTTGCATAAAGCTTTGGTTTCATTATAAATACTACAAAATAAGCATTGTAAAACTGAATTCGTATCTCATTCAAGTTGTATCGAGTAGAAATTTGTCGGTCACAAATTTGTCACTCATCAGAACAGTAAGTTACCAGTCAACAAACAGCAACCTGAAATTTAATGGAAATTTACCTCTTCCACTGGCTTTCAACACTACAACACCTCATCGGTGTTAACGAAGCCGGGACATGAAAATTTCGTCATTGAGTTGCATTGTCGCTACCTTAGAGTAAACTCAATAAAATTTCCAGAACGAAAATGAAAACCAGATACAAACCCGGCATTCTTGCTGCATTCTGTCCCAACTTTGCCGCCATAGCATGAATTCGAAAGGGCGGTTTAAGTAATGTGTTCATCGTATCAAGTTGTCAACCATATAATTTAATCACATACGAAGTGACGATGTTGCCGAATATAGGAATACAGCGTAGTTCTCTGTTAAGTGAGGCTGAATCAATAAACTGCATATTTTCTCAGAATCTAATTATGCGGCATACAAATTTGTGCAGAAGTATTCATCACATCACTTCAAAGGCATTTCAGCGCGCGCGCTTCAACGAATAACGATTTCATCGGAGGCAAGGCATCCAGGTGCTCTGCTTGGTGTTCAAGCGTTACAGCCACTAAATTTAATTAAACCCTCCAACCAGCAATGACTAGGTAAAGCGTTACGTGAAGTTACATGGTCTATGGCAGTTCGTGTCAAAGCCTGTATCAAGCATCGTGGAAAATTAGTTTCCTTTGCTGACCGTACCAAGCATTTGCTATACAACTGAGGCGGCACTGAACACACCTAGTGACGGTATAAATACGTAATACCTACGTAGAGTAAATTATTCCGTCCTAAAGTTGTTACCGTTGTCAAACAGTGTACAAATTTCGCCAACAGACGGCATTTTCTGGTCGCTCATTGACTATTAATGAACACAAGAGAGTCTAGTTATTTAAACGGAAAGTGCTGGTCACAAGAAAGCTTTTCAGTTTGAGTACATTAATATTTAGTGATTTAGGATTCATATTTAATTACTGTGCATTAACGACGATAAGTTAAAACATATAGTTTATACTGCAATTACTGTCTACTCCTCAAAGATTTTTAGTTATTTTGCAATGTTGTCGCCTCGAAACGACAGGTCGAAATCTATGTAAAGGATATACTTAGTTCCTTCTCAATTATTTGCTTTAGTGCAAAGTCGGTTGCAACTTGAAAGTTTCATTCCAGTGCCAGAGAACTGTTGTGGTTCTCATACAGCTGAAAACAGATGTACGCTTTCTCATCAGAAATATCCGGACACTTATTAATGTGTCACCACACTGATAACTGCTTGATCTCTGCTAGGGACAGTTTTGAGAAGGTGTTTGACTGTCCGTGGAGGAATGAAAAAATGTTCAAATGTGTGTGAAATCTCATGGGACTTAACTGTTAAGGTCATCACTCCCGAAGCTTACACACTACTTAACCCAAATTACCCTAAGAACAAACACACACACCCATGCCCAAGGCAGGACTGGAACTTCCGCTAGGACCAGCCACACAGTTCATGACTTCAGCGCCCTAGACCGCTCGGCTAATCCCACGCGGCTTCCTCAAGAGCTGAACCGGTGAAGACAGTGATATTGGACGCTGGGTTCCGGGGTGAAGTCGACTCTAACCAACAAAAGGTGTTCCATTGGGCTCATGTCGGGACTAAAGTTAGACCACCCCATTTCAGTAACTTTATTGCCCACAAACCATTGCCACACATTTGATGCTATCTGGAAGGGTGCATTTTTATGGTGATACTCTTAGTCTCCCAACTGCTCCTCTATTTTATGCAGTACACAATGCCGTAATCTGTATTCACTTCCTGCCGAATTTAGCGTTTTCTTAGGCGTAATAAAGGGACTACACAGAAACACTAACTCACACCGTAACACCACCTGTTCCGTACTTCGCTGTTGGTATGAAACATGACGGCAGGCAAGGTTACCCAAACATTGGCCAAAGCCAAACCGTCCTGATAGTTTGCACACAGCGTACAGCCTGATTTCTCATTCAAAATCACTCGTTTCCACTCGTCCAGTATCCAGTGACGTCGCTCTTTACATCGCCTCAAGTGTCACTTGACACTGACTACAAAAATTTGGCTTACGAGGAGCTTCTTTCCGCTGTAATCATTCCCTTTACCTCACTATGAAGTCATTGTGATAGCTAGATTTCTGGTAGCACTCAGGAATTCATGAGTGATTTCTTCTGCTAATTTAGAAAATTGCGTTTTAAACGACGTTTTCAGTATTTTAGAAGTTAGTTTTCAGTTACTCGCGATACAGTATTACTGATACTTCGTATTGGAACAAATAAGCCCTTGGTCATAAATATTAAGTCAAAATTGACCTGGTTTTGACGCTACTATGAGCGTCGTCTTCAGTCTCGTTGCAACCCTTGTTGACAGTACGAGCAGCTCTTAGCGGCTCGCCATATCTCAACTGTTCATGTCGTCGCCTTTCCGGCTTAGATCTTTTTTAATATGTGACTTGTAAGTACTGAATCTTTTCTCGTAAGTACAAACTTTAATTTTATTAATGTACTATATACCTAATACGATTTAGACCAGATAGTCAAATTCTGAAGACGACGCTCATAGTAGGCCAATTTTGACTTAATATTTATGACCGAGGGCTTATTTTTTCCAGTTTAATTCTGACATGGTCACTGAACCTTAGCAGCTATGTTCAAAGTGTTACTAATAGTTTGATCTGTAACTAGCATCGACTCTTACGACAAACTTTTTTGTCTCTACGAAGTTGCGGAGAACGTATGAACCACCACCCTAGCGATTGAAAGTGCACGTTCACGGACATATTTGAAACAAGTTCTAGGATGCTTGCTGTGTGCGGTCGGAGGGCAGATGCGGTGCGGCGTGAGAACCGATATTCGGACGCGTAGCATTACAGAGCCTATGAACCTTCGTGCATTCAGTAATGTTCAAGCTGGTCACAGTACAGTATTCTGGTCATTCCGTCTGAAGCATTAAGTATTCAGTTGCGTTACTCTCCATTTCAGTTAGTTCATTCTAAGTCATCTTAGAACAGTGCTTACATATACGTGTCTTCGTGATTGCGGGAACTTCCGATTTATTTTGCACTGTGAACCTTGTGTGCCAAACGGCTTGTGTTATCTGTTACTTGATCTGAAGTCAGTGTGTCCTTTCATTACATTTCATTTTCTTCACTTCCACTTCCGTAAGTCATTCATTGAACATTTATATATATTTTGGTGTGTCTGTCGCTATTACATACTCACACATTCCCAAACAGTACATATGTCTATGTAACTGGAACATGATAAATTTGCGAAGTCATTTTTCAGGTGGTTTTCCAGTGTTCCTAGTAACAAATATCCCATTCACTGTATACATTGTTTCTGTTATGGGGGTAACTCTTAATGTCAGCGGCTAAGTG
This sequence comes from Schistocerca gregaria, assembly GCF_023897955.1. Lineage (NCBI taxonomy): Eukaryota > Metazoa > Arthropoda > Insecta > Orthoptera > Acrididae > Schistocerca > Schistocerca gregaria. The sequence goes on from NC_064920.1 coordinate 921,089,406, forward strand.
AAAAATTGCTGTGGAATAAATTATACGCAGCGTAAGTTTTCATGTTCGATGAAAATGACTTTCATAGAGTGATGTATCCTCAAATACATAAAAGTTCATGCATATTAACTTCTTTTGGAGCGCTTTTTTATTCATATAACTTGGTGATATGTTACTAACAGTTAGTCTTTCACGTGTATGAAATCTTTGGTCACAGAAGGCTCTCCCAATCCTCACTGCACATTGTTCGACTACAATTCGATTATTATGACACGTATTATTTTCTGATAGTACCTTCCGAGTGACTTTCACACTCATTTATGTTTAACTGTATGTACTATGTCTGCCATTCATTAGTTGCGCGATATAATGTAACTATGAGCTACACGACCAAATTTATTTTCCTTTACGATGTGAAATAGGTTTACATTGATTATTTAGTCGAAATTGTATTTATAACAATGTTTAGTTTCTTGAAATAAGGGCTTAACGATTCGGCTTTTATTAGTAGTGTCAGTTTATAATAAAGGACATATCCTATAAAACTGACGACCGTTTTGCCCAGATTTCCTTCCGGTTATCTTCTCACCTGCTGCTATTGCAAGTCTTATTTAAAATATTATCCTTCTAGTTTAAACCAATGACCAAATTGGTTTACCGTCTGATGATTTTTGATTCCTGTGTTATTCCGATTACTTCACAAATTAGCTGCAAGGTCTCCCAGATAACGTTTTCTCTGTGTTCATCAAATTTACATATTGTTTTTAAGTTCTGTGAGTCACTGTTAACAGTGTTGGTACATTGCGGAAAAGGTTTTACTGTCCTTTCCTCACCGTTGCTTTTTTTCTTTCTTAATAAAAAAAGAAGAAGCGAACTACTGTGTGTTAATTTACCTGTAATATACTATTGCTGATTGGTTAGCGTTAGTGTACCTTAATCATTTTTAATACATGAAAGATAGTTAGGTCATAATTAGGTCATACTCCGTAATTTTACTTTCCATTTTTGTGATGGATATAGAAGGCAACATTACTTCGTCACTGGTGGCGTATGATTTTGAAAATATCAGATGTTCGCAAAATAAGCAGAGGAGATACATATTCCACTGCTTTCACTTGTGAATAATTGGGAAATATTTAACGTAACGGAAGACTTAGTAGTATTGTTAAAATTATTGAAATTTTTGGAGTTAGTAACTAAAGACTCTCTTCTCGTGAGAGTTAAAATAACAAACGCGGAGAATTTTTGTATATATGTTGTTAGTTAAGTAATCTTTGCGACAACAATGCAGTAACATTACTTGTTGCTATCTTGATTACGAAATATTATCTTTTGTGATGCTTTAAACCACTGAAGAGTAATTTTGCACTGATTGTTACACTAATGTGCATTTATATTGCTTCACTTACACGTTTACTCTACAATCCTGCTTTTGAGATCAACTCGACATCTATCATACAATACAACATATTTCTTAAGCTGTGCCTATACTTCAAGATACGATTAAAGAAAACTTATTGGTAGTACATGTAATGCTTACTATAGTTAAGATAGTAGTGATTTATTGCAGTGTCAATCCCTTCTTTGAAACCATATCCTAGTTTCTAATATTTAGAGTGAATATATATTTATGGTATTACTGTACTGCTGAGAAGATTCTCTAATTTTCTTGTGCTGAAACTGATATTGAAGGAAATTCTTTTGTCTGGAAATGTGTGAAAAATTTATATGTTACATGTTATCTGCAAGAATAGTGATAGGATATTCTGATAGGATATAAAGTTTAGAAGCTACAAAGAGCAGTGAGCTACGGAAAGAATTTAAAGACAGTTATGATTCTGTTCAAATTTAATGCTACACAGAAAAGTATTTCTTTTTATAATCACACATCCTTGTGGCTTGGTTTCTGATGACCGCAGAGGAAGGTCAGTTATCACACGGTGAAGTAACATTATTTGCTTTTAATTTCATTCAATGTTTATGAGAAGAGGTTTTCTTTTATTAAGGAATATTGAGGTTACCATGTCTAAATTTTGAACCTAAGAATTACTTTAGAATGTGATATTCTTATGTGCATTTCATTGTCTCTGACATACATTTTAAAGTCATCAATTGTTCACTGGAGATGAGTTTGCTGTGTGGAGTACAGATGCGTCTTCACCAAATACGTAGCACAAGTTAGTACCTCAGATGTTAAGGGTTCACTTGTGGAGTTTGTTGTGGAGATGTCTAGAAGGTGGTGAATGCCTTGGAATTACCAGTTTTGATTTGTTGTCACAGTTTATTTAATATTAATTAATGGGAGTTTCAGATAGCGAAAATTTTTGTGTCGGAAGCTGATTTGAGGTATTACTGATGCTTGTAGGATTTGAGTTGAGCCATTGCGTGGTGCTAAAATTATTGAGCTCCCTTTTGTGATGAGTCAAACATTTGTAGATTGATTATTTAACTTATTACCAGTACTTCCGTAGAGATCCTTGAACATTTTCGTAACAGACTACCTCTGTCGCCTGTGGAGTACTGAGAAGGATGTCTGAGCATCATTGTCTTGTGCATTGCCATTGCGGTATTTCGCGTTAAGCATATGATCATTTACTGAGTGATTATTTTGTCTTTTGGCTAATTGTTGAATCTATGAATTCTATGCTTTTGCGTGGCCTGTGCTACTTTACATGCCTAGATTATCATAATACCCTATTGGCCATTAAAATTGCTACACCACACAGGTGACATGCTACAGATACGAAATTTAACCTACAGGAAGAAAATGATTTGTTATGCAAATGATTAGCTTTTCAGAGCAGTCACACAAGGTTGGCGCGCGTGGCGACACCTACAACGTTCTGACATCAGGAAAGTTTCCAACCGATTTCTCATTCAGAAACAGCAGTTGACCGGCGTTGCCTGGTGAAACGTTGTTGTGATGCCTCGTGTAAGGAGGAGAAATGCGTACCATCACGTTTCCGACTTTCATAAAGGTCGGATTGTAGCCTATCGCGATTACGGTTTATCCTATCGTGACACTGCTGCTCACGTTGGTCGAGATCCAATGACTGTTAGCAGAATATGGAATCGGCGGGTTCAGGAGGGTAATACGGAACGCCTTGCTAGATCCCAATGGCCTCGTATCACTAGCAGTCGAGATGAGAGGCATCTTATCCGCTTGGCTGTAATGGATCGTGCAGCAATGTCTCTATCCCTGAGTCAACAGATCGAGACGTTTGCAAGACAACTACTATCTGTACGAACAGTTCGATTACGTTTGCAGCAGCATGGACTATCATCTCGGAGACCATGGCTGCCGTTTCCCTTGACGCTCCATCACAGACAGGAGCGCCTGTAATGGTGTACTCAACGAAGAACCTGGTTGCACGGAAGGCAAAACGTCATTTTTTCGGATGAATCCAATTTCTGTTTACAGCATCATGATGGTCGCATCCGTGTTTGACGACATCGCGTTGAACGCTTATTGGAAGTGTGTATTCATCATCGCCACACTGGCATATCACCCGGCGTGATGGTATGGGGCGCCATTGGTTACACGTCTCGGTCACCTCCAGTTCGCATTGATGGCACTTCGAACATTTCAGATGTGTTACGACCCGTGGCTCTATCCTTCATTCGATCCCTGCGAAACCATAAGCAGGATAATACACGACCCCATATTGCAGGTACTGTACGGGAGTTTCTGGATACAGAAAATGTTCGACTGCTGCCCTGGCCATCAAATTCTCCAGATCTCTCACCAATTGAAAACGTCTGGTCAATGGTGGCCGAGCAACTGGTTCGTCACAATACGCCAGTCATTACTCTTGATGAACTGTGGTATCGTAGTGAAGCTGCGTGGGTAGCTCTTCCTGTCCAAGCTCTGTTTGGCTCAATGCCCAGGCGTATCATGGCCGTTATTACGGCGAGAGGTGGTTGTCCTGTGTACTGATTTCTCAGGATGTATGCACCCAAATTGCGTTAAAATATTAGTCGGTTGTTTGTGGGATTAACGAGACCAGACTGCTAGGGCCATCGGTCCCCGTGAAAATGTAATCGCATGTCAGTTCTAGTATAATATATTTGTCCAATGGTACCCGTTTATCATCTGCATTCCCTCTTGATGTAGCAATTTTAATGGCCGTTAGCATAGCTGTCGGTACCAAATAATTACAATGTAACCAGCTCAGCGTGTTATTTTCGCACTTATACACAGTGACTATGGTCACTGATCATGCATTTCTTATTTCTAATAACGGTAAAACTGTCAAACTGTCTATGATGTGATTAACATTACCTTATCTGGAATCATATTGTTCAAATGGCTCTGAGCTCTGTGGTACTTTAGAGGTCTTTAGTCCCCTAGAGCTTAGAACTACGTAAAGCTAACTAACCTAAGGACATCACACACATCCATGGCCGAGGCAGGATTCTAACCTGCGACCGTAGTGGTCGCGCGATTCCAGACTAGCGCCTAGAACCGCTCGGCTACACCGGCCGGCGCTGGAATCAAAGCAAAGATTATACTTGTAGGATTCTGTTTCATTAAAGTGTGTATTAAAATTAGAATTTTTGTTTCATTATATTTCAAGCGACTTACGAGATACGGAGACAGAGTTTGACAAACAAATGCCTGTGACATGGGTTACATGGTGAGCTGACTGCTGGAAAGTTAGAGTTGTCACATATTGGCGTTGGAGTTACACTGAACACCATAATGTGACCGAACAGAATGACCCTGATTTGTCTAAATGCTCTATGATTGTGATATATATGGGTCCATTTGCATACTGCAACGAACTGAAATCGTTTGAGGTGCCTCACGAAGTATGCCAACGCGCCATGACATCGTTAACTAGTGATGTCCTCAACGTTCAACATGCTTCGTCCATCTTATGCAGAACGTTGCTGTCAGATGACCGGTACGTTAGTATTGTTTGCTCGTGTGAAACCATGAGGTTAGTATTTTTATGTGTGCTTCCCGCAAATGCATTCTCAAAAGTACGCTCCGTCTGTGAAGTAAATGTAATAATAAATGTTAATAATGCAGCTACTTAGTTTTTTAAGTCCCCCCCCACCCCCCTAATGTCCTTGCCAGCACATTTTTCCTCGTCCCATAATCTTTAAAGTCCTGTACCCTGTGAAAGAAAATTGCATAATAAGTTTAGGATAGCGAATGCCTCATCGGCCGTTCACTAATTAAAATTCTGTAGCGCTGTTTCTCATGCGGATAGAAAGTATTACTCATAATCAAATAAAATTCAAGTAAAATCAGCGATCTGGCATTCAGGGCTGAATAAATAGTTTTAAGTGAGGTATTTGTGTACAGGTAGCGCTCAGTTATCGAAAAACGTTGCTATAAAGCGAAGAGCATTATTTTGTTATAAAAGGCGGAGTTTAGTTGGAGTGTGAGCTGCACTTTAAGATTCCATGGGCCTCATCGAAGTGAGATAGCGTTACATCGATTATTGACTCATGAATTTATTTATAACAATGCTTAGTCTCGTTAAATCAGGACTTAACGTTTCTGCTAGTGTTAGTAGTTTCAATTTCTAATAAAGTAGCTATCTTAAAATTTCATGCAGTGTTTGTCACAACGCTCGCAATTCTTACTGTCTTTGTCTGTCAGTACATGAGGTGTGGCTGGTCTTGTTTTGACTGTGATTCCTTCATAATCGCGTCACCAACACTGAACTTGGACAGCTTTAGAAGGGCTGAAACGTCTCTGATGGACTTCTTAGGTGACATCGAGTGACCAGTCGGCGTTCGATGCCCCTGAGATGTGACTGATCCTTTCCGTGGATACAGCCTCTCTGCTGGAAACACAATACTCCCTGCATCCTTTAATACTGGCGCGTCCGATTCTGAAATGTACTTGTCAATTTCGCATTACGGTGTTTGGATGGTATTGATCAGATTGTGTATGTAGACATTATTACAAGGAATAAGAAAAATTATCAATTATAATTTTACTTTTTACTTTCCTTTTTATTATCGTCGCAAAAGTCGAACACCGGCCATTATATAAAGCCGTAGCTGATGTCACTAAGCCACAGCTGATGCTACCATGATCTGCCGTCTTTGTGTGCGCGTTACTTTAGCATTGATTCTTCCACAAGAAAATAGAGCAAGCTGAATTTTTCATGCATTCCTAACGACGTTAACACTTACAATAAATTAGATCATATTTTCTGATTCTTCTCTTTCCAAGACATTGTGTATATTTTAGTTTGTTCAGAAAAATAAATAACATTACTCCCCGTTATTTAAGTCAGCTGATGATTTTAAATAGGCTGACAGGAAAGCAAAACGCTGATGCTCAGGCGACGCATGAGACTCGTAGAAATATCTGCCCTCATTTAGCATTCATTGTACTCATTACACACGTGTTATCCAACAAATAATAAGCGCTACCCTGAGACGAAGAGGCTGGCACAGACAAAAATGTCGTGGTTGCTCATTTCAAATCAGTCATAACAATAAAGATGAAACAAAAATACCATAAGTAAACATAACATTCCCTGGCACATTGAAACTATGTCCCAGACAAATCTGGCAATCCAAGGTCAATGATCTTACAGTCTGAGCTATTCTGGTATTACTAGCGACTCGCAGTTATAGCCTTACTGACGCTAGTTCTTCTGCATAATTTGTGGAAATTCGATTGTGAGTGAGTTAGAAATTTTAGAGCACATTCGGAATCCCACCCCGCATTCTCATGCTTTATGGCCATTGCAGATGTCACACGCTTCTGTAAGCTGATGAGGGCGATGTCGTGGCGTAGGGAGAAGCGGCGTGCTGTCAGAGCAACGAGCAGCCTCACAAGGGGAATGGGATCGGCCACATGGACTTATGGCCAGCGTCAGGCAGCTATTGGAAGTGGTGGGCAAATCTTTTGTTTTGGCATGGCGTGCTGACAAATTTTGTTGCTGTTCCCAGCGTGGCTGACCCACGGGTAGGCCGGTGATATGGGCCCAGTGGATTCACAGGACACGATGGCCGCTATACTCAACGGATAAAGTAGCAGTTGTTCGCATATTGGAGCCTGAGATTTGAAACCAATGCGGCTACCTCACCTGGTGCAATTTCCGACCCATTGCCCCTGGTAGCTGAGTGGTCAGCGCGACTGAGTGTCATACCTAACGGCCCGGATTTGATTTCCGGCTGGGTCGGAGATTTTCTCCGCTCAGGGACTGGGTGTTGTGTTGTCCTGATCATTATTTTATCCCCATCGACACGCAAGTCGCCAAAGTTTCGTCTTCTCGAAAGACTTGCGCCATGCGAACGGTCGACCCGACGGGAGGCCCTAGCCACAGGGCATTTCCGACCCACTGTGGGCTTCGGCTGACAAGTCGTCTGTGTGTTGCCAGACACACGCATGAGGGTACAGCTAATCTTCTTTGGGTATATGATTCACTGGCTTGGAACAGTCAGCGTGAGCGCATTTCCTTGTATGCAGATGAAGGGTCACCGTTGTCTCTAATTGTAACAGCCACCCATGGTGGAGCAGAAGTTGAAATAGATTAGCCAGCAAAACTGTAAACAGCTTGAAAGTTGATGGCCGATAGCGGCCTCCTCGAGACTGAGGTGTAAGCGTGGCAGAGTGGAAAGGCAATTCGGCTGGCGGGCTGTCAATGCTGGGTGTGGATTGCTATCAAAATAAGACATCGTCCAGCTGCAGCAAAAAATGTTTGCCTTCTTACGTCCAGATGACACGGTGCAGTTTGGAGTGAGGCAGTATTAGCTGAAATGAGACTTTCCCTACCGCAAATGTAAGGTGGTGAGTAGTGGTGACTAGTGCTATCTTGTGGTCTAAACTGTTGAGTTTGTACAATAACCAGAGATAAGCGTTGGTACAACATAGATGAGCCCGTTGTTATGCACAAATCTACAGAGCACTGCTTGACGTTATTGAAATGTATTCTTGGACTTATACAGGGTGTTTCAAAATGAATATACGCGTTTTAAGGCTTTGTAGCATATATTACATTCACCATACAAATATAAATAATACGCCAAATGAAAGAGAAACACAAACAGTTTTTCTTACAATTATTCATTCTGAATACCGATCACTCATCGAGTCGATAGGCGAGTTGTTCCGAAACCTTGATCAATGTGGCAGGAGCAGCTGTTACAATAACAGTGTTTCTAAACTCGGATAGATCACCTGGCATCTGAGGCACATACACACGATCGCGTCAGATCATGTGTGAACGTGGAGGTCATGCATAAAATTCTGTGTCAACAGGCCCATTGCGCCCAATCCGCTGCGCTGACCACTCAGCTATCGATGCAGACTATTTAGACACAACATACAGTTTTACTTTGCCAGGAATTTTCACAGAATGAATAATTCGCCGTGCTCGGTAGCCGCACGGCCTCAAGGCGTCTTTCCACGGTTCGCGCGGCTTCCCTCGTCGGAGGTCGGAGTCCGAGCCGTCCCTCGGTCATGGTATGTGTGTTGTCCTTAGCGTGTGTTAGTTCAAGATAAATTACGTACTGTGTAATCCTAGGGACTGATTACCTCAGCAGATTTATCTCACAGGAACTTATCACAAATTACAAAAAAAAATATTAATTATCATCGCTCAATAAAGTACACTTTGCTACACAATTGAAGGATTACTTTTTCCAAACACCGTACTTGTTTCCATTTCGACACAAAATTTTGAAATTAGGGTGACCGGTGCTTGCAACCTTCCTCTGTAACTCTGTAACGGTGCAAAAGAACATCATGCTAGGTGTCGGCGACACACGTAATAACAAAAACAACGTCAAAGCGCTGAAGTTCATTTGAGCTGTGACTCTGAATCAACAATGTCACATCGGCACCAGATTTACGACAATTCTACCCAGTGCCACGAAGCACTTGTCATGACGCCTCGGCGATGAAGGTAGGAATTACGACAGCCTGCGTTGAAATGCGGTTTTCCTATCGAAGCCGAGGAAAATACTTGTCCCTCAGAGTTGACACAAAAAGGCATCAAAGGGTGGCATAAACGTCGACAATTCAATCATCCTTCTCTTGGATCGTTGATTTTTACACGTTCCGCCGTCTAAGACAACTGTTCTTAGTGCGATGAGCTACAGGACAACTTTATTGGAAACACTACTGCCGTCTCCAAGACGTTTCAAACGTGCTCTAACGGCAAAGTGGAGTGCGACCGTACTGAAGCCACTTGTGCCAACCCATGAGGCCTTTTCGAGTCTATTATGAGCGACGGCGTGTTTGAAATGTTTTCCGCGGTCACCCATAAGAAAAACTTTATGATTTCAACGCTAGGTGTCGCGGTTCCAACCTCCATCGCAGAGGCATCGGATGAAAGGGTGACATGTGGGCAAGAGGGTGCTGTGACGGCCTACGCATCGCGTGACACGTGCATGGTAGCATTGAGCAGAATTGTGAAATTTGGTGCCAATATGACATCATTAATCCACATTACAGTTCATATGAACTTATGAGCTGTAGATTGCTATTCCATTAGTCGATACCTAGCTGTTTGAATCGTCGCCGAGCCTGAGGGTTGCGTCGCAGGCGCACACTTTTGCAACGTCACAGAGGAAGGTTGTTGTAATCTTTGAATAATATTTCAAAGTTATGTGTTTTCAAACTTGTGTGTCGGACTGTAAGAGAATTGGGTGATTTCAAAAATGAGATCCTGTAGTCTTGTTGATCAGAGTAGTATCAACTCAAAAGAAATTATTGTAAAAAATCCTGTTTGTTTTCTAAAAAAATGTAATTATCTTATTTTACAGTATGTATAGCGCTGTCACATTACTCAGGCATGAAAGTTTGAAAAACAGTTCGAACGGAGTTGCGAAGCGGCAGTTCGACTACCTCATGAAGAGCGGCACACCAGCGATGGCGCAAGTCGGCGTGTGAAACCAGCTGGACGTACAGGACAGAACTAGAACTAAGACTGAGGGAGTAACATGGGAGGGGCGCGTTGAGTAACACCAAACAGGCGGGCGGTGCGGATTTGTCCGGACGCCAGTGCAGCCGCGGTCTAGTCAACCGATAAGATGAATGTGCTGTCCGAAGAGAGGAAGTATGGCACGCCCGGTGCTGCTTTTTATAGGGCAGTCCATTCCTGCTGATACCTATAAGAAACGAATTGCGGCACCATCTTCCGTTGTGTGTGTGTGTTGATACACAGCGGTTTCCTCATCTCTGATCCAGTTGTTATCGTGCTTACACATCAGGCAGGGTTACTGTTGCATAGATAAGTTCTTACACTGTGTGACTATATACTATCACGCAATTGTTAGGCATTTTTGCTATAGATTACTCATGTTTGCACAGTAACCATTTCTGTTACATGTGCAGCAGTACAAGCAGGTAGTAAACGAAAGAGTTATGCTATTGTACTTTATTCTAGTTCTTGAAAGCACATCTAATCGAGGCATACCCTTGGAATATTTTGCCACGTTCGAGCTTTTGCTATTGTAATTACCGTTTTGGATCTTCTTCCAATGTGTTAGTTACTATCTTTGAAAATGTTTGTTCCCCCTAACTTCTGCTCTGGGTACTAGGTCAAAAGCTGTTTTGAAAGTTATTTGAAAAATTATTTTCTTCTTGTTGCAACTTTGAAATGTAACAAATTTCCTTACGTCCTTTTATATTTCTGGTTTCTGGTCACTGCGTTATTTAGCAAAGAATGTGAGCACGACTATTCAGAGGAAACTTTCATATACATGTTCTGACTGTTATAGCAACATTTTTAGCTTTATTGACCACGTGCGAGCAATTCATTTTTGAGTGCAGTTCATGTTTTCAATTTTTAATTTTTCTCTTTCCATGTGTTGCCCCAGCGCAATTTTATTATGTTACTAGATGAGTCCATGTTCTCTTTCCCCTGTCTGTACGCCCCACCTCTACACGCATACGCTCTCTATCCATCTCTTCCTGCCCCCTCTGGCTGTCCGCCTTGTCCAACCTCTCCATCCATCTCCATCTGCCATTTTCCCTTCCCATCCCCTCTTCAACCCTTCTATACATCTCACCTCTCATCTGTCGATCTCCTCCTCCTCCTCTTATCTTTGCCAACTTCCTTCTCCTTTCTCTCTCTGTACACCCTATCCTCCCCTCACTGTCCACCTCCTCCACTCCCACTCTCTGTCAATCTTCTCCTATCACTCTCTTCATCCACGTCATTCTGCCTCTCACTGTGTCCGTCTCCTCCTCCTGCCTTGATCTCTTCCTTCACTTTTTACTGTCAAACTCAACATGTCATGTATCCCCCTCCTCACTGTCCATCTCTACCCCGAAACCTATACATCAACCTGCCCATCTCTCTGTACATTTCCAGCAACTTTCCCTCTCTTCATGTCCTCCTCTCATCTGTCGAATTCCTCCATCTCCCCATTCCAGTCAACCCCATCCTCACCCTGTCCCTGCCCTGTCCTCGCTACCACTCTGCCGAATCCCTCCTACTATCTGGGAACATTTCTTCCTTCCTTCATGAAGTAAAATGTGTATATAGTTTTGTTTAGATCGATCTTGGGGTTTAGGAGGAGATTTAACGCCCCCCCTCCCCCACAACTGCACCAGTGAACGCACATGTCACATATCCAAGATGTCCATAATTAAAGTTGCATTTTGGAAATTCTAAGTATGACGTCAATTTTGAGCAACTTATTATTGAAGGAAGGAACAACATGAACGAAGAAAAGGAAATTTAGGGCAACAGATGACGCCTTAAAGTAAGTTGGGTCGTCTACAAATGACAGACGAGTTGCAGTACGCGGCTATGATTTGATGTGGACATTACACCATCAATGTGTATGATCGCACAAGCACGGTAGTCAATCCTTGTGGCACTGTTAGTTTGGTAAGCCTATCCACCAAGGTATGGTCGTACCACATAAAATAGGAAAGTCGATTTTTAACTATCCCGAGGTGGGAAGTGGCGGTGCGGTGCCCTACGGCACTGCGTAGGATCCTACGGTCTTGGCGTGCATCCGTGCGTCGCTGCGGTCCGGTCCCAGGTCGACGGGCACGTGCACCTTCCGCCGACCACTGGCGACAACATCGATGTACAGTGGAGACCTCACGCCCCACGTGTTGAGCAATTCGGCGGTACGTCCACCCGGCCTCCCGCATGCCCACTATACGCCCTCGCTCAAAGTCCGTCAACTGCACATACGGTTCACGTCCACGCTGTCGCGGCATGCTACCAGTGTTGAGGACTGAGAAGGAGCTCCGTATGCCACGGCAATCTGGCTGACACTGACGGCGGCGGTGCACAAATGCTGCGCAGCTAGCGCCATTCGCGGCCAACACCGCGGTTCCAGGTGTGTCCGCTGTGCCGTGCATGTGATCATTGCTTGTACAGCCCTCTCGCAGTGTCCGGAGCAAGTATGGTGGGTCTGACAAACCGGTGTCAATGTGTTCTTTTTTCCATTTCCAGGAGTGTATATTCTCAACATATTTCGGAGACGCTGGATATACCTGCAAAATTATACCACTGTACGACACATAAATCAGGGTGTTTGAAAACAAAACTGAGGATTTTTAAAACAGAGAACAACTGACTGTTCTACGCATCGTCAACTTCAGCTGATGGTCTGTCTGAAGGTGGCATTTCCCTTTTCACATTTTCTAGCTTACCTACCACGTTCAAACTTCGATTCCACGACCAAACCCGCAGAACGCTGTCCTTTCAATCGATATTCAGTCTTATTTTACATATCGCTCCCTCTTGGCAGCCCCTTCCGGAGATCCGAAAGGGAAATTATCACGGAATCTTTTGCCACTGGAGAGATAATCATGACAATTTTTTCAGTTATTGGCCACATGTTCTGTGGGTACATGTTATGTGTACTTCATGCAGTGGTTTCCATTGCCTTCTGCATCCCCATGCCGTTAAACATTGCTTATTATCCAGCCTTTGGGGTCATTTTCCTACCACAATGATAATAGAGTGCCCTGCACTTCTCTCCGCTCGTCAGCCGTCTTTGACAAGGCTGTTGAAAGAATAAGAGGGACTTCTTATACCGGTAGTCTTCGGCCGTAAGTGTTGGCTATTAATCAAAGTGTGATGTGTGGCGGGATCGAATACGTTTGGATTAATAATCAGATACACTACCCCTTGACCACGGGTGATATACAGGGCGAAATTCACTGGATATAGAGCTGAAACACGTTTACAAATATGTGTAAAATAAATATATATGATGTAGAGTGGGTCCATCAATGAAGTTCCAATTTCAAATCGCTGTGTAAACAAAACTACTGCTCAGTATGGCGTCGAATTTGAACAGTATATTATTGACGCAGAAGTTAACGTCACAGAACCAGGGGAGTCTAAGAAAAATTTGATTAACAGGTTGCGCAGTAAACTTATGCACGGCCACAGACGCACGGAACACGGTTGTTACTCACTTTGCCTCTGGGAGGTCCAGCATCACTGCTGAATGAACAACCGCCTGCCACTGCTAAAGTCATTTATAAGAGCAGTGATTGTGGGCCACTAGCCTACCAGAAGTTCCGGATACCCAAGGGAACGAAAAATAGCATTGGCCAGATGTGTGCTGAGGGTATGGAGAAAATGGTTACAAAATTCGAAGAAATACGTCCTGTGTGGCAGAGGGAGAAAGCATTTGATACGACGTATATCGAAGATGTGACCACACTATTGCAGGACGAGTCGGTCAGTGGTATGTAAATATGTAGGGTAGAGGAATTGTTCGAATGCTGGACATAGCTGCCAGCAAGATGCATAAAATTGTATGAAATATAGTGCATTGCCATCTATACAAAATCACTCATGTTCAAGAGCTCTTTCCTGCTGACCTGCCAGCAAGACGTTTGCCTTTGAATTTCTTGCTCCCGTGGACGTGGACAATGAATGACTGTGGAACATTCTGTGAACAGACGAAGCGCATTTCCATCTTTAAGTATATGTCAGTAATTAATAATGTAGAAATGGACAACGGAAAATCCACATGAACATCAACATTTACCATTGCGTTCCGCAACGTTGACTGTGTGGTGGAGGTTGACGGCATAGTTTGTCGTATTTTTTCGAGGAGATAAGTCCTGAGGATCCTATTACATGTACAATTACTGGTAAACGCTATGAATGTCTTCTGGGCATCGACGTCATTCCAGTCCTTCAGACGGCCGGAGTTGCCGAGCTGTTCTAGGCACTTCGTTCTGGAACCGCGCGGCCACTACGGTGACAGGTTCGAATCCTACCTTGGGCATGGATGTGTATGATGTCCTTAGAATAGTTAGATTTAAGTAGTTCTAAGTTCTAGGGGACTGATGGCCATAGATGTTAAGTCCCATAGTGCTCAGAGCCATTTGAAGCATTTTTTTGTTCAATGCCGAACTTGTGGAATCATGAAAAATGAAAAATAGTGATGTGTAATCGTAGCCGTTATTTACAGCCGAATTAATTTACGTTAAGACGCTTACAGCATCCTTTCGTGGTTACATTTTTCGTAATTTTTTTCGTTTTTTTTTTGCACCTGCGTCAGGAAATGCAGGGTTGTTATAATGCAGGGTGTGCCAAAAGGACTTAACAACTATGTAGTAAAATAGAAATTTATTGTGATAACTTAGAGAATCGATAGATGTTTAATTTTTCAGGAAAAAAACGTCAAATTTCACATAAAGGTGTCAAGCGTAATTTTAGTGGGAGGACTATGAATTGTGAAGCTGCAAACATCCCACAGGTAATCAAATTCTTCCCAAATTCGTTGCAGTAAATCTGCAACGGCAGCGTGGATTCAGTTTTACAGGTCGACTAAACTGTTTGGTAGGGGAGGAAGATACACACGGTCTTCTTTCACGGCCAATACACCGATCTGGGAAAAGATTATCGAGAAAACTTCGAACATCTGTGACGAAATCAGGTTGTACAGCGTCTTACTGGTAGTAGATCATCCCATTTCGGTCATCTTCATGGATCTGTTGCGCATAAATTGTCAATCATATCCAGATACAAAAAACAAGTGACTGGTTTTCCATGAAGAAGGGAGGGCCGTGCGCTTTCCGTTTGTTAGGGCCTCAGAACACATTAACTTTGGGCGTAGTCACGAACGTGTTCCAGCGTTGCGTGTGGATTTCGCTGCCCCGCATTCTGTAGTTCTAGTTGTTCAACATGCCACGGATATTAAATCTGAGCCGGCCTTTGTGGCCGTGCGGTTCTAGGCGCTACAATCTGGAACCGCGTGACCACTACGGTAGCAGGTTCGCATCCTGCCTCGGGCATGGATATGTGTGATGTCCTTAGGTTAGTTATGTTTAAGTAGTTTTAATTTCTAGGCGACTAATGACCTTAGAAGTTAAGTCCCATAGTGCTCAGAGCCATTTAAACCATTTATGAAATGTTGACCCTTTGCTTAAGTTTATTGTTTGGAGTGCCTCGTCGTCCTCTATATTAAACATCTTTCCCGCACGGAATTCCCGAATAGCAACCTTACCTTCATCAGCAGTAATATGCTGTGTCAATGTGTAAATGTCAACGCAGCACTCACCAAACAGTGTTTTGTGGAATTCCTATCTCGCGGGACGCACCTCGCTTTACTTTTTGTCCGCAAAGATCTTCCTAACCTGTTCGACATAATCAAGTCAACAACCCGTCTAAAGAAAGTTCTTATGCTAGGAGTAAAGCTTAAGCGTATTTGGAGGTACTTTAGGTATTCGGTTCGAAATTTACTCCGAACAGTTGTTGCAGAATTCGTTTCACGAAACCAAAATACGCAACGAACACCCTCCGTAAAAGTGGCAGCAGCCATTTTAGCTGTACTCTATGCTGGTGCTCCTGGTGGAGCATTTGCCTGTTACGAAATGACTCACCTACCGATTCTGTAAGTTATCTCAAATTTCTATATCATTCGAAACTGTTAAGTCCTTTTCAACTCACCCTCTATACGTGGATTTGTTTTCAGTATTATGGTTAGTATTTTGAGACTTGTTACCTAGTTTGTTGTTTCTTCAACCATTCATGCTTGCTTTTGTTAAACACTGATTGTAATATATAATTTCTGCTATGCTGTTAAAATTGATATCACCCGCTGCTGAACCCATTTCTACCACTTCTGGCTATGTGACGTTTACGTACTCCCTTAAGCCCGAAATAAATAGTATATATTTAAGAAGATAATGATCGGAGGACTGCTATCTCCGTGTTGATGTTCATCCTCGTGGTCGATTCTGGAGTGGTAGGCCGGCATCACAAGCTGCTAGTTATTCATCCCGGGTTCTCCATGGCGTGTCGCACCCGCTGGACGCTGGACGGGATCCCTGAGGCCCGGAAATCACACTGACGCTGGTGCTGGCTGCGGCGCCCTCGGTAATTGCCCTGGGAGGCCGGCAGCCCGCAACACGGCGCGCTAACACGATTCCGCGACCTACCCCGGCCCGAAGCGAGCAACACAGAGCGGCACTTTGCTTATGGCTGGGGGCGCGGCGTCCACTCACCTGCTGTCGGCGCTGCGCGATCGACTGCGAGCAGGGTCGTTAGCGACGCTGCGGTACACACTGCGCGGTCACCCGTGGACTTTGGCGGCTCAGGTGCGCAGATAGCTGCTGCAAGCCTCTCATCTCCTCTCATCCCCTATCCCGTCATCGTCGCACGTGTTCAGGCTTACGTTTACCAATGGAGTACGTACACTTCACCATGCTAGAAACTGCACTCACAGCATTAAAAGGCAAACAGAAACCCTGGATAGGGTAGCATCTAGACCGCGTTTCCACTCAACGGCGAGAGAGAGAGAGAGAGAGAGAGAGAGAGAGAGAGAGAGAGAGAGAGAGAGAGAGAGAGAGAGAGAGAGATAAAGTGACGCAATACAGAATTAACATCAGTGTGAGCTCTGGTTTTCTTAAAAGTGGAGTATTGTCACAGATACGAGCCAAGCAAAAGTTTACGATTTTGTTTTTAACATTTCGCACATAGTCTTACCAGAGAATTATTCAAAAAGTAATGAGTCTACGATCAATATCTCCTCTACATTAACATTTCACATGCAGCCTTACGTTGCCAGAGAATTATTCACAAAGTAATGATTCAGCAATCCATATCTCATCTAAATAACATGCCAATGTAGAACTTCATGTACAGTGTGCCGTGATTGGGACTATTACAACGTGTGACCTAATTTGGCAGTATGAGTACTACTTGCACCATCTACGATTTACGAGATCGATACCAGAAACAGGTTTATCTACGGACCAGGCAGAAGGAAGTGGATGGTGACACTATCACAGCTTGTGGGCAGAGGTAGTTTATGCTCTGGAAGTTTGTATATCGTATGTCGTTATCCTGCTGGGATTGTACAATATAAATCCGCCTGCTTAGCTGAATGGTAACGTGCTTGCTTCCCATGCCGCTGGCCCGGGTCCGATTTCTGGCCGGGTTGGAGATTTTATCCGCTTGTGGAGAGGGTGTTGTGTGGTCCTCATCATCATTTGGTCTTCGTCACCGGTATGCGATTCACACAATGTGGCATCGACTGAAATAAGATTCGCACTTGGTGGCCGTAATTCCCTGGTTGAGGCCTCCCGGCCAACAGTGCCATACGATCATTTCATTTTTTTTGCACAATTTCAGAGTGTGCATTTGCTGTATGTGTAGCGAGCGTGTGTTTCCCTTGTTCTTAGTGCGAAATGTATTGTCATATTTGATTACTTACATCTTGGATGGTAGTGGGCTGTATTGCATTAAAAGGCATAGTTTTTGTAGGGGCGCTGAAATTTCTGCTTGCTGTTTTCTGAATCCGAGTTGCATTCACGTGATTAATTATTAGCTACTGATATTTACGCTGACCAGCAGTTCTAGTCATAGGAAGAGGTGTTGAACTCTTGACCTTAAGAACAGTGATTACTCTGTTGCATCTCCGACTCCATTCACAATTATTACTTGGAAGAGTCGATGTGCTGAACGAGACTGACGCTGGTGCAGCATGCATTTACCATTGGGAAGCTAACATTGTTTATGCATTTCACTATCATGAATGTACTGTGTCTATTAGAGTAGCATTTTATGTTAGTTGGAGGTGTTCATAGTTTTCCTCATAATTACTGTAACAGTCTCTAAGCAGTTTCGTTCCCTGTGTCTGTGTAGTAATATACCAAAACAAAACCATGTGATTAAGACTTTCCCTCCGTTGTTGTTGTAGTATGTGTGTACTGACTGGGCTTCAATTTAATCTTTTACAACGAAGTTACACTCGCAGGCCTGTCTTAACTAAAGTATATTTTCCTCAAGGACATTATGGTTTATATGCCGCAAGTAGATATTACTTGTCAGTTTGTTAAGAACTAAAGTATTAATTTCATCTTGAGATAAGAAGTTTTTACTGCTGCGTACCGTGCCAGCGTTTCCTTTTGTAATTTTGTTTTCTGAATTATTTTTACCGTAAACACCTGTTTAAATAATTGAAAGAATATTGGTTAAAGCTGTCTTTCAGTAATTTTGGCTTGTTCTTAAATTTATGTTTCTTTGAGCTGTGGCTTAGGCGTGGTGAAATGGGTTAATTCCAAATTTAATAAAACTTTCAATAAATGGTTTTGTGAAATGTACGACCTATGTTCAGTCAATCGCGCTACCCTTCTGATACTAACAGCTCAGTTTTCTGAAACACCAGGTAGGGCAGTCCTCCTTCGGATTTTAACATTTTACAAGTGTGACGTGAAACTGTCTCTTCATATTCTGTTTATACAAACTCTCAAAAGCAACTGTTTTACAGCACACATATAGGGCGTTTGCTTTAAAGTGACAAATATCTCGAAAACTGCTTATCGTACAAAAATAGTTCTAGGTTAAAACTGATACTATCGAAGGGGACATCCGTCTCTGTTACAACTGGCCACCTCCTAACCGTCGTTCTACGCTTGCGTTCTTATGGTTCATGTTGATTTTCGAACGTTACTTTAGTGTTGTAAACGTGCTTGTACAGTACAAATAATAAGGCCAAACGCTGATCTTCCTGGACAATAAGCTACTTGTATGGTAACATACGTGGTTGACTGGGATGAGTTCGTGAACATCCGCATGCTAGATTTCGATGACCGCCCTCGACACCTTGATTTCAGTGGATGTTTCCATCCAACTGCCATAACTCTTTAGCTGGCCGCTACGCGTCTACCGGAAGAACACAAACCCCAATAATTTGAAACTGGTAAGTGCCAGTGTTCATGAAGTGTTCATGAAGTGTAGCGACAGGCGCACCTGCCTTGAATACACACTTATCGTGTAGACACTGAACTCAATCAACCCCAGTGGTTAGAAGCATAGGGACTCACCGATATCAATCATCTCGATGAAAAGATACAACTGTTACATGTATGTCCTTGTTCCTGGATAACACCAATTATAGTTTCTAACCAAGCATTGAAACGGTTAACAACAAATAAATCTGAAAGACTAAAGTAACTTTTGAACAAAAATGTCAACCGGTAGTACAGACATTTACATGTACGTTGTGAATGAAATGTAGCATCATGTGCATCAGTACTTCATTGTAAAAACAGAGAGACTTAATATTAGTCGATTACAGCTCCATATGCCATGAATCGAAAACATCGGTTTCAGAAAACCATACGTCTTTTTTCGCCTAATATATGAAATAAAAATTGTGTGAAAATACAAAGGTAACCCCACCCGTGCAGGAGGTATGGGTAGGAGATGTTCAGTTGCATTAGACACTAACGTCCCTGTTACTTACACCAGCTTTTGAGCTACAACAAATTTTTTTCACGACACGTCTTCGACATATTTAGTTATATCAAGTTAATACAGTTTGTACAACTTTCAGACGTCTTTTACTAACTTTCTTGTTATTGTAACTGACAGTGCACCCTATGTTTCTTTATGAGGAGAGCGGTCGTTGGCAGAGAAGGTTTCGTGGCAGCAGTTGCATCTGAACTTTCAGCCGGTATCGTGTGAGACCGAGGGCAGAATACTTGAGAGATGAAATCAATCTTCAAAGGACCCACACCACGCGTGCGACCCATCCTAGAATATTACTCAAGTGTTTTGGATCCGTCCCAAATGCGAGTAACCGGGGATACTGAACGAATACAAACAAGGACGGCACAAGTGATCACTGATTGGTTTGAACCTTCGGAGAGTGTCACGGAGATAAAGAAACTGAACGGTTAAACACTTGAAGATAGTCGTAAACTGTCCCGTGGACGCCTATTTGAAAAGTCTGGATAACCAGATTTAAGTGGTAACTCTCGGAAGATACTACAACCCATTATGTGTTGCCCCCGTACGGCAAGCAAAGACAAGATCAGATTAACAGCAGTGCATGCAAATGCGTTCAACCCATCTTTCTTCCACTGCTCGACCGTGGACGCAACGGGGAAAAATCGTAGTTACTGGGACAGTAGGAATTACCCTATGTCATGCGGTTCACAGTGGTTTGCGAATACAGATACATATGAAAACTGAATATTTGCATCGTATGTAATCTGTAGACGACAAAATCAGCTATCGACAAATCAATGCTCGCAGGTACCCCAAGATGAATTAGGTAGAACTGCACACTTCATGGAGGGATTTGTCGACTCTGACTTTGTAGGTATTTGCTCAGATGCTGACCTTTGTGTCTCTCCAGTCCTACAGTCACCATTGCATTGGGTTGGTTTTCCATCTCGGTAATGAGCTTCCAGCTCCTGAACTTCTGAGCCCACTCGTACTGGAGATACAGATGAACCACATAGAATGTTAGGTATTTGCTCAGTTGAACAGAGATTGAAAATGCTGGTGACCAGTTGAAAATTGCAGTGCATTTTGGCATCTCACAGTGGAATACCTTGGGAGAGCCGTTATCGAATAGGGGTCTGGCTTGAGCAACAATATCTCGAGCATCTAGTGAACAACATGGCAATAGTATGCATAAGTTTCTCACGTTTAAAATGATAAAAAGGCTAAAATTGTTAAACGTTCTACGGTCTGTTACGATGTGATCTTATTGGTGTTAGATAACCCCTGTTTTCAGGTGTTTAATTAAGCCCAACTGTATTATTTATTACTAATTTCTTTTTGTAAAGGAAAGAGGCATTTTACACTTAGCTGAAAATTAGAGGGCTCGAGCAGACAGAGAGCGCCGTAGGCTTATGGAAGTGTAGGTAATCGCCCTCTTACTCTCCACCCGAGCCCTGAAATTAAGAACCAAGCGTCAGACGTTTCCTGCCTGTTTAGTACTCCTTCTAGAAAATGACATTGTCTCTTTTTAGCGAACACATATATGTATATTCCCTCAACGAATATTGTTTCTGATACTCTAAGACAAAACAAACGACACACCACGATGGAGTTATGCAAACTGGCTAAAAGCTTATACTGCTACAACTATCAATGGAACATGTAAAATTGTAAATTTTTGTAGCCGATGGATGAATGTTTGATGTTGCAGCAAAATTTCACATCGGAGCTGGCAAGTACAGTAAACTGGGACATGTCAATATCAGACAAATTTCAGTCCGGTTGCATGGTAACTATGGCTCTCAGACAGGCGGTGAACAATATACGCAGATGTCACCACTTTAGAGAAGATGTGTAGTTGGGCTCCGAGGAGCTGATTCGGGTGGTCGGCAAATTGCTCGACATTTGAATAAGAACGATGTCGCTAATTGAGATTGTTGACAGGAATGAGTGAACCATAGCAAACATTGCGTCAAAAGTGAAGCGGTTCACCTAGAAAGACGATAGAACGTGAAGAGCGAGTAACCGTCAGAGAGGCACACAGAGACCCGGAATCACCGTTATCACTGATTCGACATGCAACTGGTGCGTTAGTGACCACAAGGACCATTAATAGGCGCCTCACTGAAAGGTGATTGTGTTTAAGGCCCTCAGGTGCTGACTGCCGTTAACCTCTGTACACCAACAAGCCCTTTCGCATTGGCATTGGCCACTTTCGTCCTGATGTCTCATTTACTGAAGTACAGTTGTCTTCAGAAAGAGTCCCGGTGACCAGTGAAGACATAGCTGGAAACGCCTCGGGCAGCAGTGGGATACATCCCTGACTCATCCAGGAGTAACGGTCTGCGGTGGTTTTTCATATCATAGGACGACTCCTTTCTCTGCCATCGGCGGCACTCTTACACCATATCGGTACGCCTTGTCTCATTGATCTTAATGATAAGCCACCCGGAGCTTAAATTTCAGCAAAGTCACCGGATCTCTCCCTAACTGAGAACGTTTGGAGCGTTGCGGGAGGAGCTCTCCAACCAGCCCATAATTTCGACGACCTGAAACGCCAATTGCACTGAATTTGGCATGGTATTGGTCGAAAGGACATCCACTCCGTTAATCGATTCCAATCCAAATAAGTTCTTGCAGAATGGACAGAGGTGGACCACTGCCTTACTAACACTCAATTTGTGAATATTTCTCCTCAATAAATCATCAAATTTTTGTGAAACTATTCCTTGTTTGTCAGTAATGTGCATCACATCTACCAGTTTCCATTCGGAAAACTACTTCATGGTGAGTCGTTTTCTGTCTGAGTATGTCACCAATTCATTATATTTATTAACATTATTATTACTTTGCTGAGGCATAACTTTGTAATCAAATACAACGTATAAAATCTAAAGAAAATATTTAAAAAACGAGTTATTGTTCAAATAGAGACAGTAAGTCCTATTTAGGATATAAATAACTTAACCAATTTTCTCTGAGTTGAATTCGTCTTATAAGCACAGCACCTCCAACATAGATCATTAATGTCGAGTGGTTCAGTCGTGTTTATACAAAATCGACAATGTTAAGGGTCAAAGTTTTACAATACAGGATCCTAAATTATGTGGTGAGAGTAACCAATCGTAGAAAATTAATAATTCTGGAAAATGAGCAAGTGGTGTCAGGCACAATTTTGTAAAATTGTGTTTGTTTCCTGAAGTCATTGATGGTGCTACCTTGAAGAAAATAGTAAAGTTTGTGGGTGTGCTACATCTACATCTTAATGCTAACTGTACATTTCTTCATAATTGCTTACATGAACTCTTTTGGGTGACGTTACAGTACATGTATACACTAAAGCCGAACTGACAGTGTTGAAACAGCTTACCTAATATTAGAACAAGAGTTCCGGGGTATATGAAAGCGTGCCCAAAACTTTTGTGCCGTTGTAAAGAGGAACTAACACTCTGTAGTAAATTAAGAACTTACTGAAAACAGGTTACTACTTCTTCTTAGGAGAAGATACATGAATTGCATTAACGCCAAAATCGTATTCCTATTTCAGTAATGTGCACATCACATACTCTGAGCTAGAAAATTCTTTAAAAAAAGTAACGGTGCTCTCTTCATCAGCACTACCTCTGTTTTCTGCCAATAATGGCAAGTAATTTAGTGAGGTTACCAGAAAGCCGTAGTAGCTGTCCACAAAGATGTTTTATGGGATCACTTACCTTCTTGTCAATTTGGAACATAGTTGAATTTTAACGACCTTATCGATGTTTCAATGACGGAAAAAAGCAGCCAACCTGCTGCACAAATGTTGTTTCATTGATCTGGTTTTGGTACCGATTAACGGTATCTTCATCAGAAGAAGTTGCAGTTATCTACTTTTTTGAGCATTATAAGAGAATAACAGCAATATCACAAACCATAAGTGGCACTAGAAATATTTTTCAGTTTTTATTACTTCTAGTTCTACTTAAGGTTTTAAATATGCTAATTATTCTTTAACTGATTAAAAAGATTTCGTAGGAAACTATAACTTATCTTGAATGCCTAAGATATATGGAAATATATTGGTGTAAGTGGAAGAGCTGTTTTTGAATTAATAATTAACACAATCACGAAAAGAACTTAGTGCCTTGATATCGAATCTTTCTAGGGAGTAGTGGACTTATCTAAGGTTTCCGTGCACGAGATACCATTTGCAATTGGACAGGAATTTTTATGCGTGAATTTCTCCGTCCTATCCACGAGTGAGTGCGATGGTAAGTAAAGACCTGACGTTCATTATAGCTGCCAAATTTTTGTAAACTTTCTTCCTCAAATTTTCTTTTAGGTTAGTAACTATTTCAGGATTCTCTTAGATCTGGCATATCAGAGAGCAACACAAATGAAACGATCGTAATGTAGTCTAGATCATGGTGATGTACGTCTGAAATATGTGCTTCCGCATCTATACCCCGCAAAACACAAAGGGTGTGTCGGAGACTCATTCAGGGGCCGTTGTCATTTCCATCACTTGCTCTTCCATTCGCGAATGCTGCGAGAGAAGAACAACTCCCGATAAACCTTTCTATCAACGACAATATCTCTATATTCCTGGTCAGAGTTATTTCACGAGGCATCTGTGGGAGAAAGTACTACGCAGACCCCTCGGAATTTCAGTAGTAAATCTCCTCCAGCAGCACCTGCCACTCACGTTCTGTTGAGCACATTCGTGACGCTATAGCGATCTTCTCTACCAGTTCTGTTCATCTAACCGGCTGTAAACGTACAAGGTTGATGGGTAATTAGTCAAGAATTGCATTTACAAGTGTTCTGTAAGCACTTCTTCCGTAGATAGATTATAATATTTTAATATTCTTCCAGTGAATGTCAGCTTTGAGATCTGAATCTTCTACAATAAGGTTTATGGGGTATTTTTATTTTAGAACTCTTCGGACAGTTATTCCTACATGTTTTTTGGGTTTTAATGTATGCAGTAATTTACCATCAATTGGCTGATCTAACAGTAATGAATCCTTTCCTTCGTTTTTGCGCTGTATATTACCCTGAATTAATCACTGATCCACCAGATGTTTATCTGTATCGCTACCTTTTTGAAGCATTTTCGTAAACAGTATCTTTTAGCGAAAAGCCTCATAGAGCCTCCAACGTAGTCCAGTGCGCACTTACATGTGTTGTAAAAGTAATTACCCTGTTGCAGTTCCAAGCGAACTCTCCAAATTACTTTCACATCTGTCGACCTCATATTAACAATATGAAAAAGAATGATAACAGAGTGTATAATTTTGGACTAAAGCGTATAGTTACGTGTCTTAGTCCTTGTTACATATTTCAGCGTCCAGGTACATCATGCTGTGCAGCGACATTGTAGTTTCGAGTGCATATCCAGGAATTTTATTTGAATCGGACAAAAAACGGAAAGGAGAATGCCCCATCGACCACTATCGCGAATCGCCATGTGACACCCCTCCGCCCTTTACGCCGCCATCAGCAAGTCGACAGGGTTTTCCTAAAAGCCCCTCGCGCGCAACCTGTTACGTACATATCGCGTTCCATCGCAGTCCACGCGGATGGGATGGTGTGGGCGGACGACCGGGGCGGCAACACGGAGCAGCGCTTCTCGAGTTTCCGTGCGGAACTCGTGCTCCCGCTGCATCCGTCCACATCCTCCCCATTCCCTGCTCCCACATTCACCCCGCCACGACACACTACAGCCATTGTAATCCCTGCTTCGGTACACAGCAGCTCGCTCGGATACGACACTGCGACCTGTAGTTCCACAGAGCCCTCAGCAGCGCCCAGCGCTACGTGACTCAAATAGACTATGCTGGGCTATGGAATTGAATTGCAACTCCTCCTCCTGTTGTTGCTGCCTCTTTCTGGCTGTCTAAGACACTCCACCACTGTACCTCACGTTCGCCAGTCCAGACGAGGATACTACATTCTGTCAGCTATATATGCACTGATGGAAATAAAATTGCAACCAACTAAATAATTAACATGGAGCAACGAAATTTTTGGAATACATTTTTCTGGGTAACTCATGTAAGCGATAAATGCTGTAAGGTCACACGTTAATTAAAGCGCAAGAGGAGCCATTCCAAATGTCAAAACCTGGTACTTTAATAACTGCTGTAGCCGCCCGAATGCTGAATGCAAGCGTGAAATCGTACATACATTTTCTTGTATAGGTGAGCGATGTCACTTTGTGGGTTGGAGTTTGGTGCCTGTTGTACTTGGCTGGTCAATACAGAGACCGTTAACCTCGTTTGTGGATGACTCTGTTGTCGTCCGACGATATCCCAAACGTGCCGGATTGGAGACAGATTTGGTAATCGAGGAGGCCAAGGCTACGTGACGATACTTTGGGAGAACGTTGGGTTACAACAGCGATTTCTGATTTTAGTAATTTTGGACTGGAATATGTTTTATGATGTAACATGCTAATATACCATACGCTAATGAATAGGTAAGTATTTCATGGTAACAGTACAACGGTACATTTTTGTCGATGCAGGTCTGGGACTACACTTGGCAAAGACCTTTACTTTCACATTCAAGTGGAAAAGTTTCCGTAATTTTTGGCTTTGAAATATTCCATTTTTTTATTACGTCACAACTCCATTTACTTTCGAACATTCGTAATATTCACTTTCAAGTGTTTTAAAATTTTAGTGAGCGTTACCGACTGACGAACAATATTTTTCGTTGTTAAAACCAACGCCCAGGGCAGCGGAGCTTAACAGTAGAATTCATCTTGCTCTCTTCATACATTTCATGCCACTCATTTAATTTCTAAAACAATGGTATCTTTAAAATCATATCTCTGAAGGATCCTCTCCAGCAACAGTGAAACAGTAATGCTTTACTCTCCACCTCTGATTAATAATTTGTATTCGGACTTCCTTTTGAAACAAAAATTCTGAACTTTCCACATCCGATTAGTAATTAAATTTCTGATTTCCTTTTGAAATATTATTTGTACATTTCCTATCCTTTAAAAGAATGATATTGCAGGCCAAAAGTCGATGCAGGTTGTGAGCATGTTCGGTGACGTGTGACCGCATAAGTACATTCATATTCCCACACAGAACAATGTTTTGAAAAAGATTATCGGTCTTCGTACTAAAAATGCAGGCTCAACTTTCAGCAATAAAACAGCTAAAAACAGAAGGCTGTGGCGCTCGATCGTTGCATCACCAAACAAACCACCTCAAACGTAGTTAAAACGGCCAAAAATTATCCTCGTAACTCAGTTAAAACAATTGGAATAATAGGTTTAGTAGTTTTCTAAAATAACACAGTTTTGAACTTACATCTGCCTCATTCAGGGTCCACAAAAGCAGGAAGGAGCAATTAAAGCCATCTACCAACGTTTGTCCTTACGCATATAATGATTACTTTCAAAGACAGTTGACATAATATCTCTGTATTATATGGACTTTGCCTTTATGC
This sequence comes from Schistocerca gregaria, assembly GCF_023897955.1. Lineage (NCBI taxonomy): Eukaryota > Metazoa > Arthropoda > Insecta > Orthoptera > Acrididae > Schistocerca > Schistocerca gregaria. The sequence continues at coordinate 921,116,483 of NC_064920.1, forward strand.
TACTGATTAAAAGAAGTAACATCTGTTTACTGTATTCACTTCCCTTTCTTACTACTTAATTAAAAGAAGTGACTTTACACTACCTTCAATAAAATAACATCACATTACGAATACTTTGAGTACTAATCGCTACACGGTAGCTCATAAATAATAATGTTTAATAGTGCTCTTTCGTAAGTTATCAACTTCTGGAGTGGGAATTCGATAAAAGATACGCTATACGCTCTTGCCTTTAATTTCATCAAACGTTGTTTTGGCTTTTCTATATGCTCAATTTGTACTTCCGAATACGATTTCATTTATGATTTCTTCAATTTTCACTGCAGCCATTTCATTTTAGCAGCCTTGCCGGTCTTATTACTTTCATTCCTGACGTATCACGCTGTGTTCCTTTCTGCTGCTAAACAGTTTTGTAGTTATTCGTTTAGTCAACCTGTTCAATTATTTCCACTGTTAACCAAGGGTTCTTCGCGGTTATCACCCTCTTATATACAAGCAGCTCTAGGGTGACAGAATACATGCAGAGTGAACGTGGGGGATTTAGGCTAGACGGTAGTTTGAGGTCCTTTAAAGAACGTTCGCCAGTCGATACGCAGAGAGCGTAATGAGACCAAGTAAAACGTAAAGACCTTTTGGAGTCAAAGGTTTCAAGTAAATTGTCGAAGTATTTCTAACAGAGGTCCTGAATTTCCTATAATACATGAAAGTTGTTCTCGGAACAGAGCTGGCTGAAACCCGAAATGGAGAGCTCTGAAACGTTTGGCCAGGCATAATACGTTTATCTAAAAGACATATTAAAGGCCATAGCAGGGGAACCATTCACTTCAGTAGAGAGAAATATTGTTTATAGGGAGGTCGAAACTGAGTCGCTAACATATTTTTGATAACATGGATAGGGACTGTAATTGCTGTGTTAACATGCGAGCAGGACTGGTGACTCTTCACTCGCAGTTCCAGGCGGTACTGACTTCACTCACGCAGCATGGTGTTGTTGCCGATTAGAATCGCTGCGGGGGTGTGGATATCAGAATTCAAGGTACGTACAGGACGTCACTTGTGTCGCCCGATCAGTCCATTATTGTACTCGCGTGGGTGGTTATTTGTAAGTGTGGTCGGTAATCAAAAGGTTTTCCAGTGGGATAAGAGGGAGGGGATAGGGGGAGGGGATCTCAGGCCTCCCCAAATCGTCTGACGAGCAATTCGGGCATTTCCTGTGGCTCAATAAGACACTGATCCAGACGCAGTTGTTCTCGTTGTCCCAGAGGAAACCTCTCAGCCTTCGTGATCTGAGCATTCACAGATGGTGGGTCTACTGGAGGTTGAGAGCGTCAATGTCAGGTGCTTAATGGAGCCTCTTAGAGGTAAGGCTGCAAAAGTGGGAAAGAATTCTAATGTGCACTAAGTGCATGCCCTTTTTGCATTCCAAATGTAGACGGAGTACTTCTGGATGCTATGAAGAGTGCAGAGTGCAGCCAACTGCAGCTGGTGCCTCTTCCGGTACCAATGACGTTTGTCGCTTTGGATATGAAGAACAGATTCTGTCTAGTTTAGAATGCCAGATTTGCTTGCATGAGAAAGACAGAGCTCACCATGTGTAGTATCGTCGCCAGATATGACTGCGGACGTTTGGTACACAGCCGAGTGAAGAATCTTAATAAGAAACTTTGTCGGTTCTTCGACAAGGTAGGTTGTAGATTTTTGGACTTCGCCATATGTTGGTGGCGTTTCAGGTCCAGTTTGATAAGTCAGCCGCCCACTACGTACACGAGGTGCCTACACGGAGAGTGGGGACTGTGTAAACAGAAATGGGCGGTTAGTTATGTTAGAAAGTCTCAGGAAAGTGGAGAAAAGGCTTCAGTTTCAAAGGGTGTAGGACGAACACAGGAAGCGAATAGAAACAGCAACAATAAATGATGTGAACTTCGACAGCTGTGTTGTGAAAGAACCAGAGTCGTAAGAGTTTTAGAAAGCCTGAAACTCAAATCGTTACAGAAACCGAAAGAAGGCTAAAGAGAGATAAGTGCAGCTGAAATTTCTGCGAAATACTTAACTGTATTTGGAAATGACCGATTAAATATAGTTGGTTGTGGCGTCTTTGTTGTTAGAAGTAGCTTAGTTTGTGGCGAAATTGAAGCATGTAGTACCTGTGAATTAGTATGGGTAGAGGCTACAATTGACAAATGTAATAAATTAATAATTGGTTCCTTTTACCGAACCCTCTCTCAGACGATATAGTTCTGAACAGTTCAAAGAAATATTGAGTCCCATCACAAATAGATACGCTATTCGCACAATTACAATTGATGGTGACTTCAATCTGCCCTCGATTCTAGAGGAAAGTACGTATTCAACGCCGGTGGTAGGTATAAAACATCGTTAGAAATTGTGCTAACTGATTTTTAGGAAAAGTATTTTGAGAATTTAGTTCATGAGCGCACTCGAAGTGTAAAGCGTAAATTTTTGGGTAAATGTACCTGATCTCTAAACAACAAATAATCCTGAGCATATACGGAATATAATGACGGATGCAGGGATTAGTACCCACAAGATCGTCTGGCGAGACTAACCACTGCAACATCGAAATCCGCGAAAACTAACGCAAAATAAAGCTATACTCCTTCCTGAGAGAAAGGCTCCACTCCTTTTCAGCTATGTAAGTCTACACGACATATGACTTAAATTCAGAGAAATACTATCTGACGCAATTGAGAAATTTAATGCAAATAAATAAATGAAACATGGTTCTGATTCCCTATGGTACACAAAACAGCCAACAACACTACTGCAGAGGCACTGGAGAAAGAATGCCAAATTTGAGAAAAAAATCTCCCTTGATTAACCACTTTGCTCTCTCTCGAAATGTAGTGCGGACGTCAATGCCAGATGTTCTTAATAATTTCCAAAATGAAACTCAGTCACAAAATGTAACAAAAAAGCCAAAGAGATTCTGGTTCTATCTAAATCACACCATCGGTAAGTCACAATCAATACTTTCATTGCGCAATGCCAGCGACGATCTTATCGATGACAGCGCCACTAAAGCCGAGTTATTCAACACACCTTTCAAAAATTCGTCCACTAAAGTAGACAAAGTAATTATTGCACAATTTGAACCTAGAAAAGCTTCCAACATGAATAACTAAGAAGTGGATTCCCCAGGTATAGTAAAAAAAGCTCTTTTCTTCTGATTGGCTCGAGATTCATCTCAGAGTAGCACATGCAACCTATGTCCTTAGTTATTTGCCATATGTATTCCAATCTGTGCCTTCCTCTACAGTTTTCACCCTATAGAGTTCCTTCTAGTACTATGGGAGTTATTCCATGTTGCTTAAAAGGTGTCCTACCATCCGGTCATTTTTCCCCTGGCAGTGATTTCCAAATGTTCCTCTCCTCGCCGATTCTGCAAAGAACCTCCTCATTCCTTACGTAATCAGTCCACCTATTTTCCACCTTCTTCTGTCCCACAGCATTTCAAATAATTCTATGCAGACCTTTTCCAGTTTTCTCTCTGGCCATGTTTCTTTACAGTAAAATGATTTTCTCCAAACGTGCATTATCACATATTTATTCCCCAAATTAAGGCCTAAGTTTGATACTAGTAGAGTTCTGTTGCCCAGGAATGCCCTTTTTGTCAGTGTAAGAGTGCTTTTTCATTCAGCAGACCCTGTAGTTTTCTTCACTTTCACTGCAGATAGCAATGTCAGAGAATCTTAAGGTGGATATCCTTTCAACTTGAATTTTAATTCCAGTCTTGAACTTGCCTTTTATTTCTGTCATTCCTTCGTCGACGTAATGATTGAGCAGTCGGGATGAAACAGCTTAATGCACTTAATAAAGGCACGTCTTCCGATACAGACGGTATAACAATTAGGTTCCTTTCAGAACAATCTCATGCTCATTACTTAGCAACCATATACAACTGCTTGTTCGTCGAATGATCAGTAGCCAAAGACTGGAATTTTGCTAAGGTCACACCAATACTGAAGAAAGGAAAAAGGAATAAATCATGAAATTACAGACCCATATCATTAATGTCAATTTACAACATTACTTTGGAACATATCCTGTGTTCGAACGTTATGAATAAATTCGAAGTTAACATTCTATTGACACACAGTCAGCACGGATTCGGAAAATATCGGTTTTGTGAAACATGCGTGCTGTCGGCAGGTGACCGAAATAGTTCCATATTTATAGATTTCCCGAAGGCTTTTGACACAGTTCCTCACAAGAAACTTCCAACCAAACTGAATGCCTATGGAGTATCGCTTCAGTCGTGCGACTGGATCCGTGATTTCCTCTCTGAAATGTTACAATACGTACCAGCCGACGGAAAGCCATCGAGCAAAACCGAATTGATATCTGTCGTACCAGGAGGAAGTGCTATAGGCCTTCTTCTGTTACTAATCTACGTAAACGATTATGGAGATTTTATAAGCAGCCTTGTTAGATTGTGAACAGATGATGCTGTCATTTTCCATCTGATAAAGTCATCAGAAAATCTAAAGGAATCGTAAAATAACTTAGACACGATATCAGGATGGTGTGAAAGGAGGCAATTGTCTCTCCGTAAGGAACAGCGTGTGGTAATCCACATGAGCACAAAAATAAATCTGTTAAATTACCAAAGACCACGTTTTATTGGTACAACACAAAGAAGATGCAACAGGTACTGAAGAGACTACGTACACTACACCTGTGCGTCCTCTATTAATTACTGCAGTTTACCGAATCCTTAGCATATAAGAATGATGGTGAACACTGAAAAAGTTCAAAGAAGGACTGCTTGTTTTGTATTATCGCGAAATATAGGAGAGAGTGTCACAGGTTTGATATGAAAGTTGGGATGCCAATCATTAAAAGACAAGCATTTTTAATTGCGACGAGATCTTTTATCGATATTTAAATCACAAACTTTCTCCTCTGAATGTGAGAAAATTTTATTGTCACTAACCTCCACAGGCAAAATTTATCACCATAATGAAAAAAGAGAAATCATACTTCCCGCGGAAAGCTTCATGTGTTCGTTTTCCCCACGCTCTGGAACGATAGAGAAATTGTCTGAAGGTGGTCGAAATGTAGATGTATGAACAAATTAAAACCGATTGTAAATCGCGCTCCACAGAAAAATGTCCAGAGTAAGTGGATTGAGGACAGAAAAGACCACCGTTGTTTAGTTACGAAATTTAGAAAATGTGGAAGAAGCATAGACTTAACGTTTCGTTTCAATAAAGAACGCAGAAATGACGACAGACTATTCGTGCGGGCCGGCCAGGGTGGCCGAGCGGTTCTAAGTGCTACAGTCTGGAACCGCGCAATCGCTACGGTCGCAGGTTCGAATCCTGCCTCGGACATAGATGTGTGTGATGTCCTTAGGTTAGTTAGGTTTAAGTAATTCGACGTTCTAGGGGACTAATGGCCTCAGAAGTTAAGTCCTATAGTGCTCAGAGTCATTTGAACATAAGAGACAATTCGTGCGTCTATGAAAAGATCGATGCGCGAAGCATACAACAGCTTCCACTGTCATACCTTAGCAAAAGATCTTGGCAAGAACCCGAGAAAATTCTGGTCTTACGTAAGATTGATATGCAGGCTGAAGGCTTCTATCCAGTCGCTTGGTCACGAATCTCTTATGGCAAAAGAACAAAGCCAAAAGAATGCTGAAGTTTTACATTTCTCGTTTAAAATATCATTTAAGCAGCAAGTCTGTACAAACATATACTCGTTTGACCATCGCACAGCCTCAATGGAGGACACAGGAACAGGCACCGCTGGCGTAGAGCAACAACGCGAACGGCTAACACTAAATAAGTCGCCAGGTCCGAATGCAATCACAGAACGGTTTTACAGAGCGTAGGGAAGACCGGTCCTCGTTTACGCACGGGACGCAATTGCTCGGAGGACTTTTCTCGAGAATCATTTTTCATAGAGCACTACAGATCACTGAAATTAAACGCTGTCTGGCTGTCTTAGCCACAGCCTAGGGGATGTTTCCAGAATCCCCCAGGCGGTGGCTAAGCCATGTCTCCGCCATATCCTTTCTTTCAGGAGTGCTGGTTCTGCAAGGTTCGCAGGAGAACTTCTGTAATGTTTGGAAGGTAGGTAACGAGATACAGGCAAAAGTAAAGCTGCGAGACCGGGCGTGAGTCGTGCTTCGGTAGCTCAGATGGCAGAGCACTTGCCCGCAAAAGGCAAAGGTCCCGAGTTCGAGTCTCGGTCGGGCACACAGTTTTGATTTGCCAGGAAGTTTCAATTTAGAGACTGTGTGCTAGATTTGTTACCTGTACGGTAGAACTTCTTGTGGTTGCCAGGGGAACCAACACCGTCTTATTAAAGGAGGCCGAAATGCACGCGTTTCAGCTCACGCAGGCTGGCGTGAGGTCTGGAACATAAGGGAATTAGAATTGAGAAAAACGGACGTAGCTGGTGGAATACTTGACTTTCATCCATTAAAGATGAACGTCGCACTTGACGATACACGATTCAATATCAATAATGACTGACTATGGCGCCTTGCTAGGTAGTAGCAAATGACGTAGCTGAAGGCTATGCTAACTATCGTCTCGGCAAATGAGAGCGTAGAATTCAGTGAGCCATCGCTAGCAAAGTCGGCCGTACAACTGGGGCGAGTGCTAGGAAGTCTCTCTAGACTTGCCGTGTGGCGGCGGTCGGTCTGCAATCACTGATAGTGGCGACACGCGGGTCCGACGTATACTAAAGGACCGCAGGCGACTTAGAGGCTACCACCTAGCAAGTGTGGTGTCTGGCGGTGACACCACAATTCCGTGGTTTCTTCATGAACTCAACTGGGAATTCTGTGCCACCCGCATACTGCCATTCGGACCGCGGGGAGCTAGGAAACGCCTGAAAACCTGTTCCAGGGTGCACGCCAACATGCGGTGTATGCGCCCGTAGAGAGACAGAAGGGGCCGAAGGGTCGACCTCCATCGGGCCGGGGCACCCGAGGGGCGAAGACGACATATGGTCGGGAGCGGGCAAGAGTTCCATGTCGGAGGACCACTGGTCACAGAAAGCGATCGGCGGCGCGTGACCCAGGGAGGCGCCCGGCGGTTGCAGCGACGCGTCCACTGCGGGCGGCGCCGTCGGGAGAATAGGCGGCGTCGGCGGCGGCGGCGGCTGTGGCGGCGGCGCGTCGCCATGGGGCAAAATGGAAGGCAGCTGAGGCGAGCCAGTAGATGGGTCCCCAGGGCGCTGACCGGACGGCACCGTCGCTGAAAGACGGCGATGGGCAGATGCCGTGCGACGACAGAGGCCCCCAAAAACCAGATACATAGCGCGTCCGAGGCAGCGAAGAATGCGCCCTTCGAGCCAACGCCGTGAACCTCGATAGTTTCGATAGTAGACAACGTCGCCTGGAGCAAAAGCAGGTGTCTGCCGCTGCACAGGAACCTGATGCGGCGGATGTAGTAAAGACATCAAGGTTCGATGAGGGCGACCGTGGAGCAACTCGGGGCTGAGAGCGATACGAGGACAAAAAGAGCAATAACGCGTCCTCCCGAGAATGCGACTCTTTCAACTTCGACATCTGTGACTAAAGTCCTGACCAATCGTTCAGCGGCACCGTTCGACTGTGGCGAAAACGGCGCGGACGTCAAATGTTGAATACCATTGGCCTTGCAGAATGACTGAACTTCAGCGGACATGAATTGTGAGCCATTGTCGAAAATAGTCGGTGGGAGACCTTCAATGCAAAAGATTGCAGACAACGCTTGGATGGTGGCAGACGATGTCGTGGAAGACATCCGGACAACAAAAGGAAAATTACTGAATGAATCTACCACAACCAACCATCGAGCATTCCAGAATGGACCAGCAAAATCGATGTGTAAGCGTTGCCAAGGGGAAGTATCATTTGGCCATGCAAAGAATTTCCGCGGTGGTGCTGATTGTTGTTCGACACACACCATGCAAGAAGAGCACATATTCGTAATCGCGGCATCGATTCCGAACCAAGTACAGTGCTGACGAGCAAGTTGTTTCGTTCTCACTATACCCCAATGTCCTCGGTGGGGAAGCTGTAAGACAGAGGACTGTAACGAACGTGGGACCACGACCCTGGACTGATCATTATCAGAACGCTACAGCAAAACACCACGTCGCACAAAAAGTCTCGACTTGTGAGAAAAAATCGTTGAACCAACGGGTCCCCGATCCGTGACTTTGACAAGGGCCATTGCGTAGCAACAAAACGCAGAACGGGAGCAATGACAGGGTCGGCAGCTGAGGCTGTAGCTACACGAAGAAAATCAATCGGAAACGACTCGACCACGTCATCGGTTTCCGCATCAATGAACATGCAAGCAAGTTCGGGGGAATAGAGTGCCCTATTCTCAGCAACAGGCAAGCTGGACAACACATCGGCGTTTCCGTGCTTAGCAGTGGACCGATACAAGATATGGTAGCGGTAGCGCGAGAGGAAAATAGACCAGCGAATGAATTTCTGCGCTGTACGTGGAGGTACAGGCTTGGTCGGATGAAAAAGCGGTGTCAAAGGTTTGTGGTCTGTGATTATGGTAAAGTGACGACCATACAAGAAATCATGAAACATTGTAACACCAAAATACGAGAGCCAATGCTTCTTTCTCGATCTGCGAATAATTTCTTTGAGCAGATGAGAACAATTTGGACGCAAAGGCAATAGGACGACTGTGCGATCCATCTTTGTGCGCAAGCACAGCACCGATCCCGAAATCCGATGCACACACCATCAACAAGAGGGGCTTCTGGGTATCGAATGGCGTAAGGCAAGTATTGGCAAGCAACGCCGATTTCAACTGGCGAAAGGCGCGTTCGCATGCCGTCGTACATACGAACGGAACACCCTTACGGCGTAAGCGATGAAGCGGAGATGAAATGGAAGATGCGTGTGGTATAAAACAGTGATAATTAATTTTTCCCAGCACACACTGTAGCTGCTACAGATTCTGCGGCGATGGCAAGTAATGTATGGCACGAAGGTGCGTGGGACTTGGATGTATGCCTTGGGCATTGAGTACATGTCCCAAGTATGGCAAGTCCCAAGCAAAAAACACATATTTGTCCTTCCGCAAGCGAAGACTATTTTGTCGCAAGACCTGAAATAATGTTCTGAGATTGGCCAAATGTTCTTCTTCCGTCTTTCCGGAGATCTCAATAGCGTCCAGATAATTTGCTGCAGTAGGGACCGACGCACAAACAGTTTGTAGATATTGCTGAAACAATCCACGGACGGATGCACACCCTAATGGCAGTCGTTTGAATTGATACAACACAAGATGCGTGTTAACCACCAAAACGCGCTGGGATTCTTTGTCCACCGGTATTTGCAAGTACGCATCTGCGAGGTCCAATTTTGAAAAATATTTACCCGGGCACAGTTTGTCAAAAAGATCTTCCGGGCGGGGTAAAGGAAAAGTTGCAATCACTAGTTGCGAATTCACTGTTGCCTTAAAGTTCACACAAAGTCTCAACTTTCCGGAAGGTTTTGGTAAAATTACTAAGGGTGACGCCCAGAGAGAACCCTGCACACGTTCAATTACACATTGTGATTCCAAATCATGTAAAGTGTTTGCGACCTCATCACGCAATGCGTGGGGAACATTGCGCGCTCTGAAAAATTTACGGTTGCGCGTTTACTTTCAGTTCCAAATGTGCTTTATAGTTCTTAGCGAAACCGAGGCCAGGAGCACAAATGTCTGCAAATTCTTCACATAGACAAGAAACACTGTCTGAAGGCACAGTCTGCTTCACTGATAGGACCTGATTTACTATAGACAAGTTAAACAACTGAAATAAATCGAAACCAAACAAGTTCACTGCAGAAGAAGAACGAAGGACGTAAAATGACACAACTTTTGCTTGTCCTTTGTACGTTGCAAGAAGGCTGCACTGTCCTAACATAGGGATAGGTTGACCTGAATAACTAACTTAACATTTGCGACACGCAACGGAGGTGTGCCCAGCAGTTTGTAAGCGTCCTGATTGATCACTGAAACTGCAGCTCCTGTATCGAGCTGGAATGGTATCACTTTGCTGTTAATGTCCAAGTCTACAAAAAGTTTATTGTCCTGCTGACAAGAGCGACTGTCGCGTGCAACGTGAACTGACACTGGCACATAATCACTTGCGACTTGACGGGAGTTCCGGCGATGTCGACGCACACTATTTTTGGGACGAACACAGTCACTGTTAGAGAGAGTGGCACTGCGCGGAGTGGAAGTTACTACATGAATTTCCATGGGCGAAGTATCGCGAGGCAGAGTATCCTCGGTTTGATTCCGATTCCGGCGCGAAGCAAAGGGCCTGGAACGGTTTTGAGATTCCGATCTGAGCTTTTTCTGGCAAACTCTCTGAACATGTACTTTTTTATTACAATAAAAGCAAATAGCTTGGCGTGACGGGCAATTCTCACGCGAATGTTTAGTAGCACACAGCGGGTATGATTTGATCACTGCATTAGCTTGCCTGCGCGGCACACGTGGCTGAGAGCCTGGCGGCACCGGCGCGGCCGGGCGCGAGGACTGTTTACTGCTCCGTGCAGCTCGCCCGGTGGGCCAGTTAACCTGACACACTGCTGGCGAAGTTTCAAATGATTCCTGAGCAAAGTCAGGTGTGTCCTGCCGATCCAATATGTCCATCACTTGTTGCAGGGAGGGATTGACTAGTTTCAAAATCTGTTCCCTTACACGAACATCAGAAACGTTCTGTGCAATTGCATCACGTATCACAGTATCTGAATAAGGGAGTCCACATTGACACTAGAGTACAATCCCTAGCAAGACCTTGCAAGGTTGCAACTCACTCCCGATTAGTCTGGCCTGCCGAACGTTTTGTACGAAAGAAGGTATAACGTTTCAGAACTACATTGACTGATTCTTTGAAATATGCCTGTAATGCAGACAAAATTTATTCGTAGGACAGAGTTGCTACGTGGCGTCGGGGAAATAATTTGACTATCACACGGTACGTGGTCACGCCGACCGACGATAACAAAAAAGGCTGCCGCTCGTTACCTTTAATTCTGTAGGCGGCGAGATGGAATCCAAATTGGCGTGACCACTCCGTCCAGCTTTCCAGTGCAGCATCAAAATGTCGAAAAGTGGGTGCAACAGTGTGTTGTGGCTGCGGTACGGTGGAGCGGCTGCTGCCGCATCGTTTTGCATCGCACGTTGACCCTGGACGAGCTGTCCAAGGGCCTCCAGTAAGGCCTGCGTCTGCTGATTCTGTAAGCGATAAAATTCGGACAGTACATGTGGAGATTGTGACGAAGCCATTACACATGTAAATCAGGGCAATTTAGATGAGAACACTTTTACTCTCGTCGCCAATGTTGTGGTTGGCAGGAGAGCCAACACCGTGTTTTTAAAGAAGGATGAAATGCACGCGTTTTAGCTCACGCAGGCTGGCGTGAGGTCTGGAACATAACAAGGGAATTAGAATTGAGAAAAACGAACGTAGCTTGTGGAATACTTAACTTTAATCCATTAATGACGAACGTCGCTCTTGACGATACATGATTCAATATCAATAATGACTGACTATGGCGCCTTGCTAGGTCGTAGCAAATGACGTAGCTGAAGTCTATGCTAACTATCGTCTCGGCAAATGAGAGCGTAGAAGTCAGTGAGCCATCGCTAGCAAAGTCGGCCGTACAACTGGGGCGAGTGCTAGGAAGTCTCTCTAGACCTGCCGTGTGGCGGCGCTCGGTCTGCAATCACTGATAGTGGCGACACGCGGGTCCGACGTATACTAAAGGACCGCGGCAGATTTAAAGGCTACCACCTAGCAAGTGTGGTGTCTGGCGGTGACACCACAATTCCGTGCTTTCTTCGTGAACTCAACTGGGAATTCCTGATGGAAAGATGACACTCTTTCGTGAAAACTACAGAGAAAATGTAAAGACCCGGCATCTGAAGCAGCCTTAGGGCGATTCTACTACAGTCAATGTAAGTTTCGAAACTTCGAGCACAAAACAAGATACGTTAGCGCTCGTAAGGAGGCATATAGACGGTCATTATTCCCTTGATCTATTTATGAATTGAACAGGTAATGAAATGACTTGACATGTATGCAGATGTAGTCCAACTTTAGTGATTGTCCATTTTGGAGATGTCCGTTTCCCTTCAATTAAACAGTCTACTGTATTATTCATAGCAGCATTATTTACTGCCTCAGTAATCCTCAAATCAATTCACTATGGAGTCACCCCCGCACCCTGCACCCCGCCACCCCTCTTTTTCTACACGTTGACTCTTCACGACGACACTCTTAAACTTCAGTGTGGTCTTCACCATTACGAAAGTTATTATCTAAGTCTGTATCTGCTCCTGAGAATTTCGTGATATAACCCTGTTAGCATCTTCTCAAGTGAAATATCCATGGCCAATACCGATCTCGACACCCTCTCTGTTTCAGTTGATTGGGTAGAAAATTCCACCAAAATTCCGTTACGCAAGGTAGCTTCTCTTTAGAATACATATTTTGAGTGCTGCTGGAAGCTACTGTAAGCCAGTGATAACGATAAGAAGATGAAGAGCGAGGAGAGTTTCTCTCGAAGCACATTTGGTTTTCAGCCTAGTGCCTCGACATGCTTTCTGTCTGGCACCGGCACCTGACGGCATCCGCTTAGCATAATACAGTCATTTCGCTCGACGGGCGGCGGCAGTCTGTAACGGCGTCTTGTGCGGCGCCGGCGACTGTGGGAGCCAGCAACCCGGCTCATATCTTGGAATATGGCGACCATCGCGGCGTTACCGGCAGTGTTCAGGCCTAGCTGTTACTACACCAGTCTTGTCGGCACTTCGCGAACGCCAGTGTGTAGCTTTCTATGTGGAAACATTGGTGTTGCTGTCTCACTAGTCTCTAAACGCGAACGCATTCAAGGTACTGGCATGTTCCTCGTCTTTAAAACTTTCAGACGATGTAGTTCCGTTTGAAGCCACCTATGATTGTCTCGTTTCGTGTAATATGTACACTAGCTACATCTGTAGCCACACTTTACGTGTCCAGTACGTGCTGCGCTGTAGCGACTGCAGATTCAACGGCTTCAGACGTTTCGAATCTAACCAGTTAGGCGAGCAAGTGTAGGAGTCGGTTTTGTATGCAGTGCACAACTGTCTTTGTTTTTAAATTGTATGTGAATTTGTCTCTGTGTGGCCCTCTTTGGGCATGGATTAGGTACAGAAAACCATCCTGTTCAAATTTATACACAGTCTATTTCGATAATAATTAAATGTATTTATTTGCATAATTATTCTGACAGCTCCTTGTGAAACAATGCGGCTATAAAGGCAAAATGAGTAGCTGTTTACAGGTTATTGTGTTTCCAGTTTCCCATGATGTTCTCTCTCAGAATAAAGGATGAGGTAATCCAAGAGTGCATTTTGGATGGGGTTTCTTCTCATACTGACGCAGATTGATAGTAATAGTGAAAGTGCAGATGATGTGTTAACTGAAGACCGTGATCTCGATTTTACAACGAAAAAATCAATGGTTTCTCGCAATATTTCTGAGATTAGTATCAAAGAACCGTTAGAAAAAAAAAGAAAAAAAATTAAAACTATCTTTCCATTTGAAAACATGCAACAGAAGCAAAGCGTCTACCAATACATGGCATCTGAAAGCATTGTGTCCACTGTATCAGAAAGGAGGAACATCAAAGAAGCAGATTGAAATGTGGTTTTTGTCAAGTTACACTGTGAGTAACTGCTGAAAGGAACTGCTTTTCACGTTATCACCAAACGTAACGTCATTTCATGCACATTGGCTCCATTTGAAACCGCTATGAATGAATCATCAATTAAATTTCTTGCATGCAGCCGCGCAAATAAAATTTCCTCCACTGCTATTTCGGCCGCGTATCGTCCGGCCATCCTCAGAGTGAGTCACAAGACTGACGACAAGATGCCAACCGCGGCCTTATATGCTCCACCATGAAATGTAACCCATGAATGACTTCAGTTAATGTGTATAACACTTGTTTTCACATTGTTTTGTCTCAGTTTATGTCCAATTAAAATAAGAACGTTCAAAGGATATAATTTTTAATCTTTCGGGTCTGTAAGGGTTATGTATTCTTTTCTGACCACAACATCACTAATAGTTACTAAGTATCTATAGTAAACCTACAGCATATTTCGAAATTTATTAGAGCCTTGCTGTTTTCTGCATCGATTTGCTAATCTCCGTTTACTTACTAACGATTACATTGTTTGTCACCAATTTTTTTTTTTTGTTTTTCCTATCTCCTACTACACTCCGTGTATTTTCATATACAAATGGCCGCTCGTTGAATTACTCGTATATCCAGCGAAAATTATAGCCGGTATCATGTCCCCGTCGTAAAACAATCACAGTTTTCATTTGGTGGGTTCCAGTTTACACACAGCTTTCAGTTAAATGTATATCGTTCAGTACAGCGAAGATTCCGCACATCTTAACTGTTTGTAGTGCTTCATCACTGTGTCTTTAGTGATTTCATCCCCAGAAATTCATTCGTTTTATTTCATTACATTTAATTCATTTCGTGTACATCAGGATAGTGAACTCTTAGGTACCTCCACACAGTTAATGCTCCACCGGGAAGACGACGTGAAGTAGACTTGCTATGATTCTGTTGTTTAGTTCAAGTGAAATGTTTAATAGACCTCGTCGTCATTCTTTCCTTTCAATAGTTTTTATGATTACTCTTGATCGTGCATTTACACAGCGCTACATGCAGTTGAATACGTAGGTGCGGTAACATCCTCATGTCACTACAATTGAATAAAAATTAGCTTAATGAGCTTCAAATTATTTCCCATTTAAGAACTGCTACAGTCAGGTAATAATGCCTAACGGTTTCACCACGGAAATTAAAATACTGTTACACAAGGCTCAAATGGCAGTGGATGTTTAGAAATTCTAAGGCCGCCGGAATGGCACCTCACAGTAAATTCAGCTGTTAAATTACCTCTACGATATCATGCTGCCCGAAGTTAACTAAACTCACCGGAACCATTAACTGCCCGTTTATGTCCGTTACCCGTGATACTCTCCTACGAATAAAGCAATGCTTTTCGTCTAAAACATCATTGCTCTCTCTGTAGTGGATCTACCACGAATAACCCCTGCTGTGGCACATCGACATCCACCGGTACCCAGATCAACTTCCCTGTACCCGTTCGTAATTTGTCACGTGAAATCACCTTGAATGCACTTGTACGCATTTTATTTGGTGTCACCTTAGCTATCTGAGCACCTTGCTACTCCAAAACATTTGCAACGGCGGTACCTATTGAGAACTACTTCCCATTGAGTTCCAGTATATGTTGCGAAGGTCCATTTTGGCGTGATGTTTAATCAGAAAGCCCAACTCAAGTATCACTGAAAATACCTGTCCCACAGTTGACAATACCTCCATTTGCTCCCGGAACCACACGTTTCCTATCTTAAACTTGAGCTGTGCTGTCCATAGCGCATCTAACTTTTATCACCTACTGGGCGCAATCTGTATCTCGGAGCTTCCAATCCATACTAGCCCACGAGGTCCACACTGACAACTGATACATGGGCTCCTGTATCCACTAAAACTCTTCGTCACTTATCTTTTATCCAAACCATCAAACTACAATCCGCCTCTTCGTGCACTCTCTGAGTACCTCTCTTTACTGGGAATGCCTCCCGACGACGGGGACACTCCCTTTTTCGTTTAACAGTTTTTTACCTGCTGTATCATTAACCCGTTTTTTGGCTTTACACTGCCATGTCTTTTGCCCTATTTTCTGACAATTGAAACACTGCGGTTGCCGACATAGTCCCTTAAAATGACCTTGCTTCCCACAACGGTAACACTCTTTCAAAGACGAAAAAATCTTCTTTTCATTGCGACTTCTAGTGGCGCTATCCACTTCCTGCAAATGTGTAGCTATGCACAATGCTGCTGCTAAGTCACTCAGTCTTGCGTTAACTCATACGTGTGCACATTCGTTCTCCTAATTCTGTCTGAAAATTCTTCTACGTTTCACCAGTTTTTTGCATCATCCTCCCCAACCTTTGCAATAATCCCTCAGCCAACTCTGTGAACGTAGTAGCATCCTTTAACCCTTCGTGGTATGCCACGTAAGTCTTTGCGTCACCTACTAACCGTGACCTCGCCATTTGCAAACACATTTCATCCGACCAGCCACACAGACTAGCCGTACTATGTACGTCACCAATGGAAACATTCACAACCTCTGATGTTTACCCGAGAAGGAAGGTATCAAATTAGCCGCTGAACAATCTGCCACACCGGAAAAGACAGTACCCTTGCATTCTACACTATCGCCTCCCGAGCCTGATTGAGTAATTTGCAGCAATTGTTGCTCCATCCTCTGCATATGCTGCTTTTGCAACTCATTTTCCTCAATCAGTTTCTTAACTTGCTCTGTCAATGTGACTACGGCGTCTCTTATCCTGGTTGCACGTGTCTCTGGCATTTTCCATGTGGTATACCTCAACTCACAAAAATAAAATTGTATTACCTAGTAGCAAGTTAATTCCTAGCACGTCTAATGGCAAGCCATCTAGACTTACCACATTCCCCTGTTACGTGACCATAGAAGCCACACGCAAGGAGCGACGTGACCTGTTAATCCACACACTACACATTTAGAAGGTATTAACTTAACGTCACTATCATTTCCACGAAGCTGCGATAAGTCTACAGGGCTACTAGGCCTTTCAAATGACACTCTCACATCCCTTAACGTTACCCTAGACATGTCTAGCTACACAGAAAACATAGAGAGAAGGCAGTTCCTGGACTCACCGTATTGGATGTTTCTCGGTTGCTCCGCACGGTGCTAGTCAAAGTCGTAGCGAGGGTGTGCCTGACGCCACTTGTTACGAATTCTGTACCACTTGTTAGCAGCAGAATCAGTGGCTGTGCCAAAGGCTGATACGGCATGGAGTTTTACATTTATTTGTTGAACTTTCTGTACAATTTTTCCATTGTCCTTGCTGCAGAGCTTTGCGGATCCCTTCTGGCTGCTGCTGTGTAGATTCTCCGACAATGAGCGCAACACTGCCGCTGATTGCACTCGGGAGCCTCAGGCCACCAGTGCTCCGCTGAAGCCAGGAGGCTCTGTGGTTGAGAAGAACTCGCCGCCACTCAGCGCCCCAGTACAGGCACGCCCACGGAACCGCGTCGCCGTGAGGTCAGCTGCCGACGCCTGCTCCACCAGCGGCTGGGAAGCCATCAGTCGCGATGTCTGCGAGGTCCCGTCATGGACGGACCACGCGCCGTGGGGCCGGGTTGCTGTGAAGTCCGGGCGTCAGTCCCCGGTGGCGCCTGTGACCAAGACCGTGCTGCAGCCGGTCTTGCTGCAAGTTCTTGCTGTAGTCAGCCATGGTGCCGACCGAACTTGGGCCGACCTGCAGAGATGCAGCTGACATCTGGCGGCGAACGTATGACTCCTGCGAGCTGGAACAGACTTCCGAAATCGTCATCTACGAAGATTCAACATTTGGACACAGACCACGTCTGTCCTCAGATCTTAACTGCTTCCTAATGGCTTCTGTCTGCTGCTGCCTGCGCTCCAATATTTATATACGGCAGGAGGACGTTTTTTACCCTCGGTGGTTGCTCTTTGTTATTATTCCCACAGTATATTGCTGCGTAACTTAGCGTGCTGGCCCCACTTCCACCTACTCAGCACTCTCCAGGCTTCGCTGGGTGCTCGGTCTGTGTGCGTACTTGCGTCAGCCTTTTGGTAGACTGCTGCTGTCAGCAAGGCTATCTGTGCGTGCACACTTCGCAACGCCTCAGTCGCTGGCATGCCTCTGTTTTGCCACTCTCGACTGCATGAAGCAACGCTTACTACATGTGGCCGCAACACTATGCTGAAGGCCTCAATGAGACTTGCTTAATGATGTCAGTGAGGAAGAGATGGTGGTCAGTATGGAAGCCTTAATGGATGCAGGTTTAGGTAATAGAGCTATGGAAAATTTGTGACCAAAAAAAGGTAGGAGAGATATATAGCATTACATTGTTATTTCGAAAATCATTTGGGGAATTGGCAATCGAGCAACTGTTAAGTTTGGTCTGTTGAATCTATGAGTTTGGTTGTTTACCATTAGACTCTTAGAAAAATATAGTTCACACAATGCCGAATATAGCAAAGGCAGATAAATGTGGTAACAGTGTGATAAGTATGATAACGCTTGCGCAAGTGCTCGCCTCAGTCGTTGGGTGGACCTCTCACACCGTCCTCCTCGCTCCGTTGCCACTCCCCAATTCGCCACGCCACAACACACCCCAACCCCCATAAACAAAATCAAGCAAAACCCTGAGTCGCCTCAAACCAGGCAGCCATCTCACAACAGATCGAGCTACTGTTTCAGGAATTCCAAGGCGTCGCCAGCAACCCCGCCACAGCTCAACCTCCTTCCTTTAAACCAATAGATCCCAGTCTTGCCTACAGAAAAAGATGGACATAAGCTGATTATAGTTCACACTGACTGTCTTACAAGTGACCAGACGCCTGACAAGTATGTTAACTGGATTCAATTTTGATGGTATGGCGTGGGCCTGTGAAATGACGAGTCAACTTCCTGATCTTGGCAACACTCCTAACCTGTCCCGTACAGTTCTTCACGAAAGCCTCATCTCCTCCTAAGCCCTGAAATGGGTGTCTATTCCTGTTATATAGCCTTGCCTTGCGACGGTGCGCTAACTTACTGCCTTTCCTGACTCGTGCCCAATTTTCCCTAAGAGACAAGTGAGGTGAGCCTTAACCTTTTCTAGCCCAGATGTCCTCCCACTAGAGAATTATGAAAAAAAAAGGAGAAAGCGAGACATCAGCTCCTGAGGGAAACAAATTTTCATTCCCCAATCTTCGTCAATGCGTTTACATAGTATGCCGTTCTTGATTGAGTAGTCGCTAACTTCACCATCGAATAAGAGTTGCTTTCTTAATTGACCCCGCAACGGATCTCGATCCTGTTTGATTTTAAGGTCCACAAACAATTGGGGAACGTCAGCTAATATGATACACACAACCGGGTGAGACTCATTAAAGCCGTTATTCTCGACAGTCCTCTTCTGATAAACCTCAAACATGCGAGTGAGGGCGTTGGCAACTTGGTTGTCAGATCTTTTTATGTGTCCCACCTTGAAATGAAATGCAGAGATGCGGACTGCACACCTGGCAATCCCACCAGTTTTCCTAATTGTCTGTATCGAGATCAAACTCCCTTTGCGCAAGATAGAGCTATAACTTCTCTAAGGCGAAAAGCACAGCCAGCACTTTGCACTCAACAGTGGAGTAATTCATCTTGGAACAAAACAGCCTTGTAGACTCGAAAGCTAATGGGCCCATTATTTCTTGATCTTCCTCAAAAGACACTGCAGCAGCACCGGCATTGGAGGCATCAATTTGAACGATAACTCTCTAGCCGAAATCGGGGATGGCTAGGACCGATTGGTTTGTGATGGTGGTCTTCATAGCCTCAAAAGACGCCTGTTGGCTCTCACACCACACAAATGTCTCCCCCTTACTACGTAGTTTATTCAGGAGAGGGGCCATTTTGGTCAAGTCAGGGACAAAACGGCGAAAATAATTTGCCATCCCAATAAATCTGGCTATCCCCTTCCTATTCCAAGGCTGAGGAAGTTTATTCTACACCTTAGTTCGTTCCTGGTCAGTCGTAATGCCGTCTCCGGAGATAACATGGCCCAGAAAAGACACCTGTTCCCTAGCATGTGTAATATAGGACGCTTAACGCTCAACCTTGCATCCTGTAACTTGGAAAGGACCTCCCTAAGATGGGAAATACGATCCTCAAACGATTGACTATAAATGACAACACCATCAAGGTAATAAGAGTCACAAGAAAACTTGATGTCAACCAGGATATGATATGACAAACTAGACAAAAACGCCGTCTCATTGGACAAACCGAACGGCAACCAGCTGAAATCATAAATGAACCAGTCAGTGCAGAACACGATGACATGTTTAGACTCGTCGGTGACAGGAAATCAAGCACCGTCACTCACATAGCCACCGAAAACCAGGATAAGCAGTTGTGAAGATCCGGCAAGGGCATAGCTACTAAGAAAATATTTATTAAGGAGTCTCTGACGAAATGACAAGCTGTAGTCCCGACTTGAGCTTTAGGAACGAGAAACATCGCGTTGGGAGACGTAGCGACTTAATGAGCACACCTTCAATCTACTCTCCAATTTCTATCCGAAGATTTTCATTTTCAATGGCGAGAGGCGATAACGAGACTGTAGCACCAGCATATCGTCAACCTAGCGTGTGTGGTACTTACGACGTTAGTGGACCCCAGCTTATTAGAGAAAACTTCAGGAAACTCCCATAATAAATTCAACAACTGCCCTGCCTGACCGGACTCAAGATGGACCACATCAAATTCACCATCTACATCTTCATATGTACTCCGCTAACCACCAAGCGGTGTATGGAGGAGTTCACTAGAGCCAAAGTCTTATTTCCCCCCCTCTGTTACACTCGCGGGTCGCGCGAGGGAGAAACGACTGTCTGAACGCTGCAATACGAGCTCTGGTTTCCCTTACCGCTTAATGGTGCTAATTGCGCGATTTGAAAGTTGGTGGTAATAATACACATCCTTGGCGAATATCGGTTTTTGGAATTTATTGAGCAGCCGCTTAGTGCGTCGTCTATCTCCAAGTGTGTCCTCCTTCAAACCTTCTATGAGATTTGTAACTCTCTCACGATGGCTAAATGTACCAGTCACGGATCTTGCCGCTCTTCTTTAGTCTTCCTCAATCTCTTCAATCAGACTCAACTAGTAAGGGTCCCATAGAGACGAAAAACACACTAGGACTGTAATCAATTTCCTTCCTTGATGGACTATTTCGCTTTAGGACTCTACCAACAAATCCATATCTAGAGTTCGCCTTCATTTCGAATAGTTACACCCGGATACTTGACGGACATTAACGCTTCTAAATACTGGGCATTTATTTTGTATTCGTACATTAATGGGGATTTTTGATTTATTATACATAGTAGGCCACACTTACTAATTTTGAAAGATAACTGCTACTCATTACACCAAGCACTTATATTTTGCAAATCCTCATTGATTTGTTCACAACTTTCATGTCATGCTACCAACCAGCTCGTAAAATCGTACAAATCGTAAAAAGCAGCGTACTTATTACACACCCGATGGTATGCCTGTTCCTATTGAAGTCTCCCCATTCAGGACGACTTACTGCTCTCTGTCTATTACAAATTTTTCTATCCAACCGCATATGTCATCGCGCACTTTTTGGAACAAGCGACAGCGCCGAACTGAGTAGATCGCCTTTCGAAAGTATTGGAATATGGCATCAAGCTGGAAGCTGGTATCTAGAGACTTGTATATCATGCACAAGGAGGACCAAACTGTGTTTCGCATGACCGCTGTTTCCTAAAACCGTGCTGGTTTCTGCAGATGAGCTTCACAGAGCCTAGGGACGTCATTATGTCTGAAGACAAAATACGTTCCATGATTCTACAACAAATCGATGTCAATGAAATTGGCCAGTAATTACGTGCATCCGATTTTCTACCCTTTTTATAGATTGCTATAACCTGGGCCATCTTCCAGTCCCGTGTAACTTTCAACCGTCCCAACGATCTCTGATAGACGATGGATAAGAATGGTGCTATAATTGTAGCATAGTCAACATCAAATTGTAGGGGATACGGTCTGGGCCAGATGCCTTCCTGTCGTCTACGGATCTTAACTGTTTTACAATCCCACATATACTAAACACTATGGCAGCCATCCTTGCGATTGTTCGATAATCTAAAGGGGGAATGGTGCTGCAGTCCTCTACCATAAACGAGTTTTTGAAGGCTAGGTTTAGAATTTCGGCCTTCTGTTTATCACCATCAGTTACATTACCCGTACTGCCAGCAAGAGGAGATATTGAATTATTTGTAGCGTTCATAGATTTTAGGTGAGACCAAAAGTTTTTGGGTTTTTTTTAGAATCCGCAGAGAAATATTGCTTTCAAATTCGTTGAAGAATGTCTCATTGACCTTCTGACAGCTGCTTTAATTTCACATGATTTCTGTTTGTCAGCGGGCTAGTGACTACGTTTAAAATGACTGTGCAAAATTCTCTCCTTTCTCAGCAACATCCTAATACGTTTGTTGAACCAAGATGGATCCTTTCCCTCCTCTATATTTCATCTAGGCACATATTTCTCTAGCATGTGGTGGAGAATACCTTTAAATTCCGACCAAGGATGCTCAATAACTTTGAGTCGTGCGGTGAATTCTTGGAGCTGATTATGAAGATATTCGTTAATGACATTTTAATTTGCCTTCCCAAACAAGAAAACTCTACGCGTTTTTTTTTTTTTTTTTTTTTTTTTTTTTTTTTTTTTTTTTTTTTTTGCAGCTTCCACAGGCATAGAAGCCACAACGTCACTATGGTCGCTAATACTTTCTTCTAGATAAACTTCCTTAAAAAGATCGGATCTGTTTGTCGCCAAGGTATCTAATACGTTCCCATGTCGAGTTGATTTTCTCACCAAGATTGTATGCTGAGAGAGCTCCTAGAATAATTTCACACGATACTTTGCTTCAGCCCCCTGTGATAACGTGTAATTTTCCCAGTCAGTGGATGCCAGATTGAAGTCTCCACCTATAGCTAATGGATAATCTGGATATTTATTTCCTGTGTACTCAAGACATTCCGTGAAGCGTTCTGCGACGTTTGGTGCGGATGCTTACACTTGCGCAACGACAAGAGCAAAAGGCTATCTTGTCACCAGGCGAAAACCTAAAAGAGATGGTGCGGCTGGCAAAGTCGAGAAATAATTCCGCTTTCTGAATAAAATCACGCCAGATCCTTAAGAAGCAAAAGCGTAAAGTGTGTAAGTCTAGAGACCGATGAGCCCAGCAGTTTGGTCTCTTAGGAATTCACACACACACACAGACACACACACACACAGACACATACACACACATACACACACAAGCACGAAAACTAAGGCCCACCTCGCCGATCAGAGGCAACTGTTGCCCATTGGCCACACGACACTTCTAAAGGCAGGGACCCGGAAGATAATTTACTTAAATGCCCTAACTACAAATACCAATTGTAATTCAACAAAGACAGGGAGCTACAAGAATCCAACATTGCATAGAAGGGTTCTTCTCCTAGACAAGCCCAGATAGAGAGGCAGGCCAATCCGGAGGGGGCTAGAATACGTAGGCACAGTGACGCACGCATCCAATGAAAATAATCGTCTCCCTTCCTCACCTGTCACCATCTGCCGGGTCTAGGAGCTCGTGCTAAGGGACATTCGCCCGCAGACGCAGCAGCGAAAACAATCTTTCCCAGAAAATGTGTCGGATGCTTGATGAACCCTGTTAGTTCTCTAGGTGGACGGAGGAGTATTCAAGTGCTCGTCACACCCCGTTCGTCATCGACAGATGACAAGGATTCAGTGGAATCATTCAATGTCAGCAATACCCAGAAGCTACTATGATGGGCAGCAAAGGCCAAGAGAGACCTTTCTTTTAATGCTGGTATCACAGGGCGAGGTGTTCCGAAGGCAACCCATGAAATTTAAATCGCACAGCCACCCACAAAAACTGCTGGATACGCCAAAGATATTGAGTGAAAGCACTGTAATGCTGTTGAGTAGGCACACAATTGGGTTGGGTACTCTGGCAAAATGATTAGCCAGGGGAGTACCTAAATCTTGGGGCCAAGACCCCTGATCAAAGAACTGATTCGTGGGGATAGCTGCTGAACTTTCTGCCGCTTCCTGACTTTCCAAGCGTAAGGACACTGTTTGGACCTACAAATCCCTCGCTCGATCACTCAACTGTAGCACCCAGGTAGCTTCAGGTTGGCTTAGTTGCAAGGAGGTAATGTTCCTCAAACGATTCCGAGATGTGCCAGATGGGCCAGAATTCTACCAATTTGCCTAACAGTAAGTTGACTGTCCTGCGGAAAAGACAGGTTCCACTGCACCTCATCCAACGCCGTGGAAGTATTATCGAGAGAAACACCTTCCTCCGCAGTGGTGATCGCCGAAACACAAAGCAGGGCGTCCAGCGCCGCGCGTAACCTGGTCTCCAGCTCTAGAGCACTTCTCTCGGTGCTAAGCTCTAGCTTCATATTGCAAGTTCTACTTCTTTAGATGCCCGAGTCAAGGGCAGCCCCTTGGATTCATAGCTCCCTGTGAACCACGGAATAAATTAATACAATTATCGACAGACAGTAAGGGACCCTTATGCCGTATGGAACTGATCACAGGAAATGACAAATGTCCAGGGAAAGGATAGACAGTTCTAAACCCCCCTTCTAATCAACAGAATGCATCCACGATCTGTCAGTTCCAATTGTATCCTATAATTATCGGTAAATGGGTGTAAGGTGAAAGGTTAGGGCCCATGTACCATCATGTGTCATTTCCGGTTACTACCTTGCCGGCATACATACATCTGAAACCGGTAATCATTTAGCTACAACAATTTCAGTTCCAGAATGAGATTTTCACTCCACAGCGGTGTGTGCGCTGATATGAAACTTCCTGGTAGGTTAAAACTGAGTGCCGGACCTAGACTCGAACTCGAGACCTTTCCCTGTCGTGGGCAAGTGCTTTACCATCTGAGCTACCCAAGCTACGTCCCGAGTTAGAGTCTCGGTTGGGCACACAGTTTTAATCTGCCAGGAAGCTTACAGTTCATTACAACACGGACTGAGTAAGATAATAGACTTCAATAATACTGCAACAGAGACAAGTAGGTCTTGAGTATTAAGGGTTTCTGCTAAACCAAATTATGAAATAGTTTTCAATGTAATTTATCAGGAACAGGCAGTCCTGCAATAATAACAGCTTCAGATACGTAAGACTACGAAGTACAGAACATGCAGACGTTCAATGATCCAACTTCGCTTAAGAAGAATTGCCAAATACCAACAGGCAAGCCTTCAGTAATAACAGTTTCAGTTGATTAAAATTACCAAATAGCAACATGTAAGCCTTCATTAATTAGTTAGTAACAGTTTCAGTTAAGTGAAATAACAATATAGAAAACAGGTAGGCCTTCAATGATAACAGCTTCAGTTAAGTCAAATTACTAAAAGAAAACAGGCAGGCCTTATTTAATAATACCATCTGTTAAATGAAATCACGAAATAGACTATAGACAGGCCTTCAATAAAACAGCTTCAGTTAAGCACAATTACCAAACAGAAAACAGGCACGCCTCCTTCAATAACAGCATCAAGTAAGTACAATTTAAAATTACCAGATAGGAAACAGGCAGGCCAACAATGATAGCAGCTTCAGCTAAGCAAATTAACCAAATTCAAAACAGGCAGGCTTTCAATAATAACAGCTTCAGTTAAGTGAAACGACAAAATTGAAAAGAGCGAGGCCTTAAGTAATAACGGCTTCACTTAAGTAAAACTGCCAAATACCAACAGGCAGGCCTTCTTTAATAACAACTTCAGTTTAGCAAGACTACCAAACAGAAAACAGCAGCCCTTCATTAATACCTGCTTCAGTTAAGTAACCAACAGTTTGAATTGCCTCCTCACATGCAGTGCATCAGAAAGCTTATATGCAAGGAGCCCAAGACTACACCAAATAGGAAGGCCAATAAGGTTATAACAAGGTGACCGGCGTTTCAAGACCCCTTTCGTTGGGTACAGCCTGGCCAAAGGTGTATTAACAAAGCAAGGTTAATTACAGGAAATCAGTAATAACTAGCCAAACGGAATACCAGCATCACTGCAACGACGACGAAACGCCCGAATGAAAACTAGGCTGCCAAACCCAGTTACAGTATTTCCGGAATTTCAAATTTTGAAATGCAGGTACCCGATAAGCCAATTTAGTTAATAGAGCGATGGCATGTGCAATGCCCGAAGATATGTCGAAACGGCCACGCGAATGTAATGCAAGAGTATGGTACTATCTGGTATTCGAAACGTCTAGCACAGAGGTCGGCTAAAACCCAACCACCTAGGCCCTGCGTGGAAACACTATTGGCTCACACAGTTTAAGATAGCCTGTTAACAAACAACCAATGCCATTATCCACTCAGGAAAAGTTATCAACAGCCACAATTCAAGGAACCAACTCGTGGTGAAATAGATCAGTTAAGAATTCCCAATGGTCAAAACAGACCTCTAGGTATCAATAAGAAAATAACAGCTAAGATCTGAAAATCAAAATGTGATCTAAATTTCACGAATCAAAGCTGAAGCCTTCCAGTACTAAAGAAGGCTAGGAATTCGGTACAGCAATATAGGCTTCGAAACTCTCATGATTGTGTCATGTCCCAGAGCATCCTCTTACGGAGGAAGATGGCACTCAAAGTTAGCCACGGATTCAAACTGGCCCACAAAGAAGCCCAGCAACAGCTCGCTGGACTCCGTGCCCTAGTCGCTTGCGCAAGTGCTCGCCTTAGTCGTCGGGCGGACTTCTCAAACCTTCCTCCTCCCTCCATTGACATTCCTCAACTCACCCACGCCACGACACGCCTCCCCCATCAACAACCTCGAAAAAGATGTTAGTGGCTAAATGCAGAAGGACATTGCACGACAGATTGATCTAGTGGCACCAGGAATTGTAAAGGTGACGCCAGCCATTCCGCCGCGGCGCATGGTAAGGTTTACTCATTCTCCACGCTGTCGTTGTACTGCTTCCGTTGATTGTGTTGATTTGTAGTTCATATCCAGTACCAGTGTGGGCAAAAGCTATGTCCTGATACCGAAATCCAGGCACTTGCATATACCGTCTTGCTTAGTACTTCCGGCATGCCACTGTTCTGGAGCGGGGGTAATAACCGTCCATTGAATACTATTCAGCGGCGGTTGGCAGGCTGTGTACCTTACCTGAGCAGCAAAAAAACATGCCTGCCGTGAGCAAAATTGCGCTATCGAGCCCAGCTGGCCTCCCAAGTCACCATCTGCTATGTGTTGGTTTCCTCCACAAAGCCACGAACGTTCTTCCACCATATAAATGGGACAGCTAGTGGGTGTAAGATGGGGTTCAGGAATGTCCTCTAAGCTCGAGCATCCAGAATCTCCCAGCGGCAGCCACCATCCTCCAGTCACCAGTTCGGGGTCCTCGTTCTGCGTCTCTACAGTCTATCACAGGGCTTCAAAGTCGGGTTGTTCCAGCCATAGATATCAGAGCAGCCACTCCGCCTCCTCTCGCAACCATGGGGGCAGAACGATGCGCTGTTAGCAACATTACCGCCGAGCTATATTGACGAAAGCACTGACTCCGGTCCACAATCACGTGCAGATCTAACCATGAATTCATCGACTGCCACCGGTTGCCAGTCTCTAGTGGATGCAACGTCTACGCCTCTCCAACATGGAGGTCGGTTGTCACCACTGGCTGCATTTGTCTTCTGCGCCAACACCCCTACTGCGCCAGAGAATCACCCATCCACACCCTGTTCGCAGCTGTTAAACTCCTCTTGTAGTAATACTATGTCTATGTCGGTAAGTCAGAGATATTTGTATTTTAGTTTCGATAACAGTTTTGTTCATAATGACCGTAAATACTAAAAGCCTCGCATGGCCACCGTAGTATTTAGACTATAGTTTTGCGTTTTTTTCTAAGCGTGTTTTCTAAGCTCCCTGTACATCAGTCTCTATGACTACGTCATCGGGATATACTTCGGCGTTATGAGCACTTTTCCCAGCTCTTTCTCTCTTTTTCTTGCGTTTTGTGGGTTCTCTTAAGTTAACCTTCTAATCCTGTCTCCTCTGCTCTTTGCTTGACACTACACGCTTCGGTCTTCCGGGTTTGTCTTGTGTGTTTGCGGAAGGCTCGTTGGTTTTCGGCTTGGCGAGTTGTCAGTGTATCGGTTAACAGTTGGTCTCTTTGCTCTGGTCTGTCAGTGATTATACGAGTATCAGGCAAATTTCCTGCTGTCATCGTTCCGCGTTGCTCTGTCTACAGCTGTCGGAACAAACGGATGTGCTGCGTCACTTTCCCCATAGAGTGAATGAGCACATACGTTTAGTGTCTCAGTGGCAGTACTTCTGTCGTCATTGTGATTCTTACTAAATCGCCATTCGCATTTGGAGGTACTTTTAACTGAGAATGTGTGCGTTGGTACAAAATGTCGACAGTTTTTCCAGGCAAGTTCAAAAGTTTGCTTAAATACATGGGTCTGTTTGTCCTTTACCTGTGTATGTGGAGTATTCTACATCTACATGACTACGCTGCAATTCACATTTAAGTGCTTGGCAGAGGGTTCATCGAACCACAATCATACTATCTCTCTACTATTCCACTCCCGAACAGCGAGCGGGAAAAACGAACACCTAAACCTTTCTGTTCGAGCTCTGATTTCTCTTATTTTATTTTGATGATCATTCCTACCTATGTAGGTTGGGCTCAACAAAATATTTTCGCATTCGGAAGAGAAAGTTGGTGACTGAAATTTCGTAAAAAGGTCTCGCCGCGACAAAAAACGTCTATGCTGTAATGACTTCCATCCCAACTCGTGTATCATATCTGCCACACTCTCTCCCCTATAACGCGATAATACAAAACGAGCTGCCCTTTTTTGCACCCTTTCGATGTCCTCCGTCAATCCCACCTGGTAAGGATCCCACACCGCGCAGCAATATTCTAACTGAGGACGAACGAGTGTAGTGTAAGCTGTCTCTTTAGTGGACTTGTTGCATCTGCTAAGTGTCCTACCAATGAAACGCAACCTTTGGCTCGCCTTCCCGACAATATCATCTATGTGGTCCTTCCAACTGAAGTTGTTCGTAATTTTAACACCCAGGTAATTAGTTGAATTGACAGCCTTGAGAATTGTACTATTTATCGAGTAATCGAATTCCAATGGAGTTCTTTTAAAACTCATGTGGATCATCTCACACTTTTCGTTATTTAGCGTCAACTGCCACCTGACACACCATACAGCATTTTTGAGCTGAAATTATTTGTGTGGGTATGTTGTTTTCATACGTTCCGTTTAGCCACAATTAGGGAATTGCGCGGCATCACATCATAAATATTAACCCTTACAATACTATTGAAATTATGAGGAGGAGGATGATGTATTTTATTCCTAACTTTCTCTAAATAATATAGCGTATTCATGTAATTCTCTTTTTAGGTTTTTTAAAAATTTAATCGGATTTAATGCACCATTCTACCACATTCCGTCGTTATTTAAATTTGTCAGAGAAAGGTTGCACAAATATTCATGTCTAATTTAGAGTCACAAAGAATGTCAAATCCAATAAATAACAGCATTAAAGAAAATTTTCAGGATTTGAACGCTACCTACTCATCATTATTTCTTTACAATGTATGATTTTATGACAGTCTGCAACAATTAACGATACTGGTATTTTCTTCCTTTCTATCTTGTGGTCAGAAAGTAATCCACCGCCCATCCCCATCCCGTTGGTTTTGTACGTCATTGAAAATGCATTGATATTTCTGGGGTTAAGAGCTGGACTCATTGTATTACGATGAACGACGGGATGTGTTTCGTGGGAAAAATTTTCAAGCCGATGTCGATGTTACAGTGTTGATATACTCGTCCATTTTTTCCTGGGTAATATCAAATCCACGCCGTAAACGGTAAGTGGCATTAGGAATTCAAGATGAAGACACGAACCCTCTGTAGATCCAGTTCAGCAAAACGAATCCCAAACTCCTTTATCACACCATTTCAAAGAAAAAATTATGCAGATCATCCAGTCTGAGTGACTACTCTAAAACATGTTTCATAGTCACATAGTTACTGTGTACGGTATTTCCAACGAAAGTACATTACAAGCCTCTTATCTCATGAAGATACAATCTAATATCTTCAAAGAGGCTGTTATCGAGTTCGCAAATCACGGGGCGTTTAAATCAGTATTGAGACCAAAATTTCTTAGTACAGCGATGGAACATGTTTTCTGTGTCCGGAACCGCGCGACTGCTACGGTCGCAGGTTCGGATCCTGCCTCGGGCATGGATGTTTGTGATGTCCTTAGGTTAGTTAGGTTTAACTAGATCTAAGTTCTATTGGACTGGGACTGATGACCACAGATGTTAAGTCCCATAGTGCTCAGAGCCATTTGAACCATTTTTCTGTGT
Source organism: Schistocerca gregaria (assembly GCF_023897955.1). NCBI lineage: Eukaryota > Metazoa > Arthropoda > Insecta > Orthoptera > Acrididae > Schistocerca > Schistocerca gregaria. The sequence goes on from NC_064920.1 coordinate 921,146,586, forward strand.
TGTTGATGGTCATGTGTTATACAACACTTGTCCAGGTGAACAGGTGTCTCTCTGTTCGCACGTGATGCTGTTATCCATAAGAATGTGGCAATGTCAGAAGATAGTATCGATTTACAAAATGACCTAGAGAGGATTGATGAATGGTGATGGCTCTGGCTGTTGACGTAAATCAATGTAATATATTGCACATACACAGGAAAAGAAATCCACTACTGTACAACTGCACTATTGATAACAAACTGCTGGAAACAATATATGTTGTAAAATATCTAGGAGTAACTAACCAGAGCGACCGTAAGAGAAATTAGTATTTAAAAACATACTAAGAAAAGCATATGCCAGACTGAGATTCATAGGAACAATAGTAAGCAAATTTAACACATCAAAGAAAGAAGTGGTCTACAAGACGCTTGTTCGGCCGATTCTTGAGGATTGTTCATGAATCTACGAGCGTTACCAGGTAGGACAGATAGACGAGATAGAGAAGATCCAACGACGAATGATGTGTTTCGTCACAGGATTGTTTCGTTGCCACAAGAGCGTTACAGACATGCTCAATAGACACCAGTGGCAGACCCTAAAAGAGAGGGGCTGTGCATCACTGAGTAGTTAATAAGTGAAATTTCGAGAGAGGACTTCCCATAAAGAGTCGGACAGTAGATAACATACTTCCACATAAAACTCGTGTTAGGACCACTATGAGAAAATTCGAAAAATTAGAGATAGATCAGAGGCTTAGCGACAATCATTCTTCCCAGACGTCATTCATGAGATGATCAGGAAGGGGGATCCGTTAGTATCACCGGAAGTACGTTCCACCAATCACCGTCAGATTGCTAGGGGACTTTTGAGCTAAATGTAGATGAAGGAGAACAGCCCAAGCACAGTGGATATGTCTTGGTAACAGAAATCTGCTAACATCAATTATTGAGCTTTTACCAGCTGTAACGTGGCGAATGAGAAGTGAAAAGGGGAAAATATGTGATTCCTTACTTGCTGGAAGCCGGGCTTGATCAACATTAATTAAATCAAAAACCACTTTTTCAGTAAGTATATGCAAAACTTCGAATCGATGTACACATATATTAATATCAAAACAGCTTATTAAACAACGAGGAATGCAACATTATTAAATATAGAGTCTCCAGAGCGCTTGTACTGCTTAACCACGGCACAAACGTGTTCTCTGAGGAGATTGGTTGTCGGTTACATCCACCGGAGTTCAGAATCGGCCACCTGCAGTGCAGTATTGCCTGTCGGCGGACGTCGATCTGCGGCAACACCTGTCTTGTGCTATTGTGTTGTCCTTCACCTCTGCTGGTGGCCAGTCCATGGCAGCTAACTGAAAGCTCTCAGCGGTTGAATGGCCTGTTCCGTAGGTGCAGGTCCAGAGGATCAGTGCCGAAATACACTGGAGAGAGCTACATGGCTTGCACGTTCACTGCTCAGGTATTCATCCAACGAAGGGTGAACAATAAGCTGATTTATAGAGCTGGCATAGAGGTAAAGTGCCGGTCTCGTTCTCACTATCAATTCTTGAAGCTGGAAGTCTCTCGGAGGAATCGTCGTAATGTCTCTCTGAACGATATCTCAACCGAAAAAATTCAATACGTGGCCACTAAATCTGACCACTTTGCCGAAAGTCCTTCCGTTGTCTAGCTCGCTTGTTTTCATGCATATATTCCCAGACGTATTTGTTATCACATATTATCATTAGCTGACTACATTTCAGTGTCAGTGTACAGGCAATACCTCCTGGACAATTATCTTCCTCTTAATTCTTCTTTCCAGTGTTTCAACTTTCTGCTGAACTCTTCTAGAAGCCCCTAATACATTTCAGCTGCAGCCAGTTGTTACGGCTTGACTTTCACGGTCAAGTAAGCGTTCACATGGCCCTGCCTAGCAGCATGTAAGCTCACTACATGTGGCAAACAAGCCCTTCGAGAGATCTTCAGCTGACTGCGTGGTGATCGCACGCCTGTGAAAGATTAGCTCCGTTATTACGTTCCTCGCGGAGAAGCATATTTAGCGAAAGAATGTGGTTCAAATGGCTCTGAGCACTATGGGACTTAACTTCTGAGGTCATCAGTCCCCTAGAACTTAGAACTACTTAAACCTAAGGACATCACACACATCCATGCCCGAGGCAGGATTCAAACCTGCTACCGTAGCGGTCGCTTGGCTCCAGACTGTAGCGCCTAGAACCGCTCGGCCACCCGGCCGGCGAATGTGTTTTCCTAGCGCCGATACCCCTCTGAAAATCGTAAGGCTTTCACATTAGGCCTGTCCAGCGTGAAGTAATATACTTCTCAGCATGTTTTGCATTGTCCATCGCTGGAATTTGTAGAAATATCCACAGCCCACCAACAAGCACTTAACGTTCGATTTTGTTTGTAAAGCCACTGTGTCCCATTCAAGCCCAATGAGTTTGTCACTCACTGTGCTACCTCTCAGGAACATTCTTGAGTTTATGGCACAGAAACTGTATGAATTATGGTAATATAGCACACTTATTATGCTCCAGCTTTGTTACGCTCTCTTCCTACGAGAAACCATTGAACTTTGGAAAAAAAATTTTTACTCTTCACACGTGTGCCGAACTGTGGTTTGAAAGGGTGTATAAGCAGTTCAGCGTGCATAACCTGCCACGCCCATTAATTAAACAATGCAAATACACGATCCTGTACAAATCAGAAGATACTAAAAAGTGTGCATATTAAGTCAAAAACGAAGTATAGATGAGTGATACACACGAATGGATAGTGTGCTCCGTTATCCAGTAAATCCTTCAATACTTCACTGGCCGGATAAAATGCAAGTAAATAACGTTATAGCAAATAAGGAAAAAAGTGTAATACCTAACGTTACATCAAAAGAATGCCAAATGGCAGAGGACGATATGGCGGCCGGTCGGCACAGCACTGTCCTTCGGGCCTGGCCGCAAAGTTACCTTATGATCTTTGAGGAAGGCAATACCTTTGAAATATTAACCATTAGAATAAACAGGAAACTAGGACATGTTTAAGTCATCAGTAAATGGCTACTGAAGAGAGCCCCGTTTGGGGAACACTGGAATTTATCCATTAGACAGTTAAAAAAGTTTTTACCTTCACAACAGCAAAAATCTATGCTATGTCCGACACTGAACTGCGAAGGCTTCTTCATTTTGCTTACTTTCCTGTGTTACAACACTTGATCTACATTCTGAGGTAAATCTGTGCACTCACAAAGTAACATTCTTAATTTAATGCGCACAGACTGACGAACGGTGTCGCTTCGTGAATTTCATGTAGGCCTTTGTTCATTCTCCATATTTTAACTCTGCCTTACATATACATACATTTCATCATGTGTCTTCTTGTTGACAACAATGATTCATTTAGAAGCAGCGCCACCGTGAATCCAGTAAACACTACAAGGGAAAATTGCATTCACTTGGACAACACTTCCTTAAGTATTGTACGGGAAGGTGTGTACTGTCTAGCACGTAATGTTTTTGAACAGACCTGAAGCAGCTGATGATAGTCCCGAAGTATTCAACTCCTAGTTGAAAGTTACCCTTTCGGCACGCTTCTACAATCGTGCATAGGAGTTCCATGCAGAGCATATGTATACTCTGTAATGTGTTGTTTAATCGTATTTTGTCAATTTTCGTATTTCATTAATTATATCACTATTCTGTTTAAGTATGTCATCAGCATTCTGTAAACCGTATGCCAACTCGTTCCAGGCCCGAGCTACTTTGCCTCCTGTGGTCGCACGGAAATTGATAAATAAATAAGTGGATGTTGCTCTGATTGGCACAAGAAAGGAAACCTTCACGGGCCTCATCGTATCAGGTAAGTGTCTGACGGCCTAGAGGCTTACTCACTGAGCCACTGAGATATCGGGTGATGGAATATTAAATTTTCATGAAATTACTCATGCCACAACAAAACAGAAGTTGCATCTATTTCTTTCAGTTTGTGGAACTCAGTACAAAATAACATTTGTATAGCGCATCGTATGGTAATTGATCTTACGAAACAATGTTCAAATGTTCAGAGATTAACGTTCTTTGGGTTAAAAATCAGCCACTGCGCAAGAATGACAACTGACAAAGTAGGAGCAAAACTCTTTTTGAATAAGAAAGTTACGTAAGTTTTTCCTTTCTGTACATTTGATTATACTGACTGATAAGAGTTGCTGATGAGTGTAGTGAATATCGTTCTTGGTTGAGAATGGCTTTTTTAAAAATAAATTTACAATAACGTCAGAGTAAAACTTGTCAGTGTCAATGCTGCTGGCGTCAACACTACGTCCTTTAAAGGCCCACGCGTTGTTGACAACGGTAGTTCCAAGGATCTCGGTCAAGGATTGTGATGGCGGGAGCAGTGATGATTGTTGAGATGAAACGTAAAAGGAACTCGTAAAGTGCCACGCCCGTGGCGATAGCATGAACATGTAACATTTTCCAATAAAATCACGGGTTCAAAGACTTTATGCTAAAATAAAATGGGATAGTACAAACAACTTTCATCTGAATAAATCATTGCACAACTATACTGAGTTCCACTGGTTCAGACGAGGTAATTTATATAAGGTTAAGCCGAATTCGAAAGCTTGTATTCCTTTGAGGAAATTTTATGGTATTGAAATATCAAGTCGTTTCAGACTCCGAACTACATCGTGTAGACTTCAGTCTCACGTACTGTGCCCGTAAGCACACACACGCATTCGTCCATTTGAGCAACATATTAGATGCATAAATGTTCATTAGTGCGGTAGCAGTACCGCCCATTCAGTTCATTGTCAAGCGTGCACAATACGCTGGCGATCGGCTTCTCATTCCTCTCCAAATCGGGAGTCTTCTCACAACAGATTCCAGGCACCTACGCAGGCACTCGTTGCTTCTTCAGAAATCAACACCACCTCCAAATGAAGTCCGTGGTCTTTTGCGCTTACCATCACTTGCATGCACTCTGTTTATCTCTCTTGCTTGATTTTATTTCATGCAAATTTTGATACGAATATGTTACAGATGTGAAATGATTATCACAACCAAATCACTGAATTCACTGCACCACAACTCCACCAAGAAACTGATATTTTCAGTAGACGCAGGGACAGGTGGGTAGTCGGAGCACAACGTATCATACAAGAAATTGAACAGTCCCTTTCACCAGTGCTAGCTAGCTTCACACTCCTAATTACTTATCCCAAATTGAACCACTCCCACTGGAGTGAAATAAATCAAACTTCAACACGTAATATATCAGGGGAACACACTCAGTATATAATAAGCTGAGCTACGATACTTAAAAGTTATGAAATATATGAGCATAAACTGATAAAATTAGATTTACCGAATGACAATTTCTTAATAGTCACAAAATCATTGAAAACATTTTAGATTCATTATATATGATTCTGAAAAAAAAGCAAATGTTCACACACAAATCAGCAATACGGTTTTTACTCACTAACAGAAGTCCGTAAGAAATTAATGTTATCCCACGAACAGGATGTAAACATACAAAAACCAGAAATGGGAATGGCACCATTGAAGTAATTACGAACTCCCTTTAGAAACTTCTTGGATATAAAACCTTACCATAACATCAGAGGTCCTTTATTTTACACATCCAGGCTGAAGCACAAAGTTATGACCACTGCGACCGAGATTTAAAACATTATTAACTGAATGATCATTAGATCAAGTCCACCTTTCTTCTTTGCACACATAGTATACTCAGTAGAGCTCATACAATCGATATGCTTAAGTGGAGCCGGAACGATCCATCTCCTCCATGCTAATTTTAGTAAACAGAAAAAAACATTTTCTTCTAAAACCATTAAACACATTGCTCTGAAACGTGGGCTAGATTTTCGGTGAATATTTCTCTATAAAATTATAATGCCAGGTTACGAAATATTTATAGGTTTTTGTTTTAAAATTTATTGAAGCAGATGCTTATCTTTTTCTCTGAAATTTTACACTTTTTCTTCTATAACTCTTGAATTATATAATATTTTTTTACAACCTGTTATAAAAATGAAGGGAAAGAAGTAAACAATAATGTGTATAAATTTCATTGATATCCTGTTATCAGTTTTTGAGGAAATGTTCCACAAAGATGAAAATTTCAAAGTTATGAGAAATGGCTTCCAGAGTTTTTAAATATGTCCCTCCCCCATATCATGGACTATGAGCATCCTCTTCTTTTTCCAGTGGTAGTTTCCTTTTCACTGGTCTTTTCTTCCTTTTTGCTGCGTGTTGTAGGCTTTTGTCTCTTCTTCCTGCACCTCTTAGTCTTTCTTCAGCAATTTGGTGCACTGTGGAAATGGTGTTGTGTCCTAGTTGGAAAACCAAACGTTTCACGTTTGACAATGTTTCCTTCATTGTATGTTGCCACTGCATCATACACTCCAAAATGCAAAGCTTTTATCTGTACAAACACTCTTTTAGGAATCCTAATCAAAATTAAAATCTTTGCACTTTCATTTAGATTTTGTGTTTTCCTATATAAACACTTTTCCAATAAACTTGGCTGTGACAAATCTCTGAATATGGGCTTCATTACATCAATTACAGCATTTGGCAAACTGTTTTTATGGGAATATTCCTTTCCCGATTGGTACTTACACCATGAGTCATCACCTGTAGGACACAGTGCATGTCGTGTGAGCTAATTTGTTGATGCAGAACGAAAAAATAATGACCATACTGCTCTCCTCATATGCTCAATACTTCCTGCATTTTGCCTAATTTCACAACCGTAATACCTATGCAAACTATCAATGGCTTCATCTGTCAATCTTCCTCTTCCTCCAAGGGTCTTATCATCACTAAGCTTCTGGGATTCTAATGTCTGTTTTAGTTTGCGCAAGCGAGCCCCCATGTGCTTCTGCACATGTCCAATGCACTCCTGTTTTGTAATGTGAATTTCATTGCCATAAGGTTTGAATTCCTCTACAGCTTTATATCCCTTAGAATCACCATCTCCTGGACAGATATACTACTCATGTAACCTGGAAAAAATTGCTTTCACTCCCTCTACTTCCATCGCTCCACTCGTGCCGGGGAATTTTGTTTCACAACTTTCGCTATGTTTGTCCTTGGTATTTCTCTTACATCTACAATGTTTTGAGAGAATATCAAAATCAATTACTTTGCAACTGTCTCCACTGGTAGCTGTCACAACTACATTTAGAGATTGATGACCTCTACATTGCCATGATTCATCTAAAGCAACAGTTAAATCTCTACGATCTCCATTATCTGTCACAGCTTCTCCAACTGCTTTTTTTCATTGTTGCTTGAGCAATATCTTCAGCAGAAGATCGCACCTATTCATTATAAAATCCAAACTTGATTGGTGGTTTTGGCAAGTTCATAATTCCACATAACTTTGTCCCTGCAGCACTGTCCTTGTCAATGAAACGCAAGCCACACACTAGCCTAACATTTATATGACAACCTTCTTTCCATTATTGTCACTACGAGGAATACTACTAGAATTAGAAAACGAAACTTCTGCAGCACATTTGCTACACATCCAGAACATTTTACATGCCAAACCAATGTATGTGAGTTATTTTCAATTCCAATGCTCTTTCTTTACAAACTTTGCATAACATGTTATGTTTCAAAATATTAGAAAACAAGGAAATGTTCATTGTTTCATTCACATCATTACTGTCACTCTCATAGTTTTCAAATTTTTATTCGCTGACAGAAAGTTTCTTGCTGGAAGAAGTTCTATCACATTCATTTGGAGTTGTCTCACCGACAACTCCAAATGAATGTGAGTCTGAGCAACATCTCGCTTCGAAACAACAACAGATATTTTCCTCCACTCATTGTACCTTTTCTTAAACACTCGATTGCTGAATCGGGGCATATTGATATCCACAAACCAAATATGTAAAACAGGTACGAGCAAAATTCATCAAATACGCAAAATTGAAAAGCTACACAACAAAAAGCAAACTCCACAAGTCAAGATCCACAGTAGAGCGTTTATGTTTACCGATATGAACAGTCACTTGTCACAGAGATAAAGTCATATAACGTTGGAAAACAAAACATTGTCCAATTCCGCAAAGATACCCTGCTTGCAGCCAGCGAGCGGCGCCGTCAGACGTGACACACTAAGTCGCTACAAATGTCAAATTTGCAGCAATAAAAAAAAACACACTTAGAATTCACTTAGAAGGGCAAAACTGATTTGTTTTATTCAGATGACTCCAAATAATTTTATAATGAGAAAAGAACAAAAAAAAGTTAATTTTGTCATTTTCATCGTTCTGGCTCACCTTAATGATCATCGCTGGATCAAGTTCATCTGTTATTCTTATATAATATTTTTTGAAATGCTGATGAGGGTATAACCTGTTTATTTTATGAATACTTGAAGGGTGGGGGGGTATGGGTTATAGTATATAGACTCTGGGGTGAAGTATTCTAATTCATATGGTCCCTTGTATTCTTAATAGCAACATGTGGAGATAGGTCTTCCATAAACTTTCTCTCCAACATGGGTCTATTGTAGTCAAATAAGCTTCCTTGCGCAGCCTCACGTAGTGGCCGCGCTGTCTTAGGTGCCAGGTGACGGATTGCGCGGCCCCTCCCGCCGGAGGTTCGAGCCCTCCCTCAGGCATGTGTGTCTGTGTGTGTGTGTGTGTGTGTGTGTGTGTGTGTGTTATTCTTAACGTAAATTAGTTTGAGTAGTGTGTAAGTCTGGGGACCAATGACCTCAGTAGTTTGGTCCTTCAGGAATTCGCAGACAACCACCATGGCCCATGTAGCGCAACTGCTCTTTATCGGCTAGCTAAGTCAGTCAAGTTGATTACTGCTTCCATATTTTCAGTTACCATTCTAACTTATCATCTTGAGTATTTGGAAACGTATTCATGCATTCCTTTTTCTCCATTTGCAGCAGGGACTATTGAATGGCTCTCTTAGATCCCATTAAATCATCTAGATGATTTCTCCATCTACTGAGTTTCTTTGGACTTAGGGCATGCGGTAAGTATAACGGCAATAAGCTTGATGGGGAAAGACATCTATTTGTGGACGACGTATATTAGCACGGATAATATCTGTATGTTTCGGTCACGATGGGCTGTTGCTGAAATATGTCCGCTGACTGATGTTTCTGTTCATTTGTCCGGCTTTCTGGTACTTGTATCTTTCTATGTACTCGATCCTGCTGTGCAAGTACGTAAATCATATGGGTGGGAAACTTACGAGATGTTCAGCGTTATTTCACGGCAAGAAAGAGCTGATGCTCTCTGTTGTATCTCCAGTGTTCACTTTCCTTCCTAATTGTAGTTCGGTTCCGTCGACCAAGAGAGTCATTTCACCCATGGAGAAATCTATTTTGAATTCCCTCACATGGAGAACTACTATACCCAAAATACATTCCATCACCAATCCCTCGCTCAACAATGGCGTGCATGAAGTTGCTTCATTGTGCAGAACCGTTAATATTTGAGCTTATTGACAAGTTCATCTGACTTATGAGAAACCCACAACGATCAGCTACTCAGCACAGCTCATCACACAATGTCTTATAAAACAATGTCCAACACCTGCAGTAATGTTTCACAATAAAATTAGAACACAGTTGCAATACATTTACAACACATCCAACTTTTGTAACTGTCGCCACTTTTATTTTATTTATATATAACAAGCAAAAGTTAAGTGTGTTTGAAACCTCCCATTCTACTCTGAGTAGATTTAAGTTAATTTAGAATTAAAGTGTAGACATTTCATTAAGGCATCTGTCGAAAGAACTCTAACAAGAGCCATGTATGATTTCGTGGATCAGAAAGCTGAGATCACGTGTGTTCAATGCACATCTAGTTTTTACTTGACTTCTCTGATTCCGTCTTCCTGTCCGCTGAAAATGCTGTTTCCTCAAATTTATCTTGAGAGACCGTGCAATAAGGAAAAAGGCTTTTCTTGCGCTTAAGACGGCAAGGAACAAATGCAGTGTGCGTACAGTATTCAAGGGAAGATGGACGATGACTGTGGATCTGTGTTGTATTGCAATGCAAATAAGAATTTGGATGCAAAAATTACTTTCCCAGATGGGATTAATAAATGGGTGCACGTTCTACCAGACACCCATTATCTCTTCCTCCTTACGATCCTAAGGCTATGCTCTGTGAAATGTTCGGGGACATTAAACACCATTTATAAATAACTATTTATTCGTCAGTAATTTCAACACATATCCCTGACGTCAATTCCATTAGTTTCTTAAATTTCTGTACACGCGTGGACTTTTTCGTACAGTGCAATTTACTTTCACTATGTAGCGCTTCTACAACGAACAGTCATCGTAAACGAGTCATGCATATAATCCTCCTTCTTCTAGAGCCACATAAAAAGTGTTTATGTCTTGAGGCGATCGAATATTAAATTTGCATGAATTTACTAATGCCATACCGATACACAAGTATGTGTCGACTGCATCCTGTTTGTGGAGCTCAGTGCATAATAACTTTTGTACAGTACAATATGTGGTATTTGCACTTAGTGAGCACTGTCAACATGTTCAGGATTAATGTTCGTTGGCTTAAAAATCAAAATCATATCCTTGCAGAAGATTGTTATCTGACGAAAGTCTCAATTGGAATGAAACTTTTTTGAGTAACAAAATTACATAAGCTTCTTCAGTCTATAAATACCCACTGATAAGTGTTGCTTATGAATATAGTGAACAGCATTCGTAGTTGAACCTGGCTTTGTTGAAAACAATTTATAAGTAATTATAGTCACCGTATTTTGTGTACATACACGTCTTCTAAGAATAACTACGTTGCTCCTCCAAGGAGTGATTAATGATCGCTGGTGAGTTACTTCAATACACCGTTCACGGTGTTGGTTCTGCCGTCAAAGACGACGTAGAAATGTGAAAACTTTGGCCAGTAGTAAGAATTGTTAGAACGTAAATGTTTTTCACTAGGTTCTTAATCTTCCAAGTACCTCATAAACCAACATATTACGAAAAATAGTAACTGAAGATTCCTATTACTCCAATGAAGAGGCTGCAGTCGGGCCCAATGGACTGTGAAGTCATCAGATCTTGTACAATGGCTTGCAGCGTGCTATGTGAAACTATAAGTTAAATTCATACACAGTTTTTCTGGGTATTCATCGCCACGTAGGAAAATTTCTGCGCACCTACGCAGTAGGCAAGTTTCAGCCATGACATGTTGTAACCAAACCTTATTCTTTTATCGAAGGGTACTGTAACCAGCAACATCGCTTATAAATGAATAACTATTTATCCTTAATTAACTTCGGGCATAGGCCCATCTTTTTTGTGTACTTTTCATTCACACTCAAAGAAACAAATTATACTGGTTGAGATCTGACATAATCTTCCTTCCAATCAGTAGGTGAGTTACTAGTCGCCAGAGGAGTTACCACTCAGGAAGTAATAATTAAATGATACAGGATTATCAGGTTTGGAATTCTCCTTCGAAGCGAAGGACATGTTGTAAAATGATTGGTCAAAAGTGGTGATTGGAGCAAAATTTTTTATATTTTTAAGTTTATGGTGTCCATTGTACCAGTCAGAAATAAGATATCGGAATGTTTTGTTAGCATCTATTTTTTTTCTTATCTTGGAATTACATAGTTTATATATTGCAAATTAGAGTATATTAACTTGCTGAACCATGAGCCTGACTGAGGCATCATAATCTTATTCGATCTTCTCTGTCGGTATTTATTTTGATAATTACCTTAACAGAGTGTATTCGGCACCAATGGTGGCGCATGTGATCTTCACAATTCTTTGTTTTCAACATGAATAACGTTTCGCGTATCAGCCATCATACATACTAGCGCCGACAGATGTATGGCATTAAGTAATTTGAGTTCGCTGACTGCCAAGACTTCCGAAGGCAGTTTCAGGGCAAAAATGAATTAATCTGGAGTTTATACATTGCGCAGGTCTGGCACCTTTAGCGTCATAATAATTCCCCAATGCATCTCCGACACGAAATTAGCTTTATATGCATACGTCCACTATGTCTATACATAGTTTTCCAGTGTCTGGTTTCTGCTTTTACAACCAACGAGTAAATTGATTTGGAAACTCATTATCAACCTATTTTCGGATAAGCCAGGCAGACTTCATTTTGCTAAGATGAACACAGAATGGTATCACAGTGAAGGGTGCTTTACATGCAATAATTACCGATTATCTTCCAGCATAGCAATATACGAAATATAAGTGTTTTAGACAAAAACTTGAGCACAGTAACTACTCAGAAAAATAGTTGTGGCAAAATTTTTATTGCCATGAATAAATGTTTCGAGAAGTATCGTACACTTATTACGGAAAACATCACTTATTTCAAAGGAACGAAAGACATATGTTTTCGGGTATGATGTAACACTATACGACTAGTTAACTACATTGTCTAAAACATGAGAAAGGAACACAATTTCTTCATTATGTAATAATACTTTCTGGAATTGCAGGCATATCCTTACCAATTATACAAAATACTGTTGTTGTGGTGGTTGTTTCCAGTCCGAAGTCTCGTTTGTTACAGCTTTCCACGCGAGTGTACCCGGTGCTAGCTTCTTTATCTACGAATAACTGCTGCAAATTACATGAGTTCTTATCTGATTATGGTATTACTGCCTAGTTCTACCTATACAATTTTTTAAGACCCACACTTCCTTCTATTAACCATTTGGCTATTTCTTGATCCCTCAGAATGTGTCATATCAACGGATCCCGTCTTTAGTCGTCGATGATCCGTTATTTTGCTTTCCAAACAGAGAAACTCATCTACTACTTGTACAGTCTTACTTCTTAATCGAATCGCCTTAGCGTAAACTTATTTAAATCTACTACATTCCGCATTTTTTATTTGTCTGTTTAGTTATTTATTTTTGTGTACATTTAAGACACTAACTATTTCGTCTAAATTTTTCTGCAAGTCCGTCGCCGACTGTGACAGAATTACAGTGTCATCGGCAAACCACAAAGTTTCTATTACTTCTCACTGAAATTTAATTACCTTTCTAAGTTTATCCTTGCTTTCCTTTACTGCTTTCTCAATGCGCCGATCGAACAATATCGCTGGTATGGTACAAACTTCTCTCGCCCCCTTTCCAACCACTACTTCCGTTTCACCTTATTCGACTCTTATATCTGTAGACTGGGAGTTGTGGATAATCTTCTTTTCCCTGTAGTTTATCCCTGCTACCTCATTTTCAGAAAGAATATTCCAATCAACATTGTCAGAATGAAACTTCCTGGCAGATTAAAACTGTGTGCCCGACCGAGACTCGAACTCGGGCTATGTATCCGCAGTATCCTTTCATTCAGGAGTGCTAGTTCTGCAAGGTTAGCAGGAGAGCTTCTGTAAAGTTTGGAAGATAGGAGACGAGGTACTGGCAGAAGTAAAGCTGTGAGTAGGGGGCGTGAGTCATGCTTCGGTAGCTCAGTTGGTAGAGCACTTGCCCGCGAAAGGCAAAGGTCTCGATTTCAAGTCGCGGTCGGGCACACAGTTTTAATCTGCCAGGAAGTGTCATATCAGCTGCAGAGTGAAAATCTCATTCTGGATTGTCAGAATGTTTCTCCAAATATACACATTCTACAATTGTGGGTTTTCTAATCTTTAAACTTGCTTCCTAGATAAGTCGCAAGTTTAGTATTTCATCGCGTGTTAATACATTTCTTCGAAACCCAAACTGATCTTACCCGAAGTCGGCTTCTACCAGTTTTTCCACTGTCCTGTAAATGATTCATGTTACTATTTTGCAGCCGTGACTTGTTAAGATGGAAGTTCAATACAAATGGCTCTAAGCGCTATGGGACCTTAATATCTGAGGTCATCAGTCCCCTAGAACATAGAACTACTTAAACCTAACCTAAGGACATCATACACATCCATGCCCGAGGCAGGACTCGAACCTGCGACCGACAGTTCGATAACATTCACACCTTCCAGACATTCTTCTGGAATAAGACTGCTTGGAAGTCGCGCAATCAGGTGGATTGATTTGTCACAGCTGTCTCCCTGTTGCGTCCGTGTAATAAAGTATATGTTCAGTTATAGTGGTTTCTGTTATCTAAATCAGTCCTGTTATATGTGAATAATTAATAAAGACTTGGCTAATTTTTAACTTTAAACGTAAGTAAAATTCTAGGAGTGTTATTTCTTTATGTGGCTTTTGGTACTGTAACAATCAATGCAGTCTGCAAGGGCAAAATGTCGTATGGGAGTGGTTTATCTGAAGGTTCTCGCAGTTCCTTAAACCATTTACTCACGATGTTCCATAATACTGAGAAATTTTTGACCAGAGAAAACGTTAGTGAAACGTGACTGCAGTTTAGGTCACTTTGATACGAATGAGAAATGTGTATACGTAAATTTATTCTGGCTTTCAATAAAAATCAGTTCTCATATCATTGCATAGACCACTACGTCCCTGAGTCTCGTGCAACTCTCTGGTGTACATATGTTAGTTATATAAAAGCAGTCAGAAGTGCAATCTGCTCGTTCCACTGCCTACGCAGGAAAAAACGCGGATGTAATTTTAAAGTCTCGAGCGTCTTGCTAAACAAATCATATATGAAACTCGATTAGCGATGTGATATTAAAAAAAACTGTACCAGTTCTGTTCTGCACACATTAGCTGCCCCAATAAAATACATTAGTTCTCAAGAAGCATAATAAATTACACTTTAGGTATTACACCTCCCAAGGATCTCAATAATTCAGAGAGAATAACGTCCACACGAGGGGCTTTGCATCGGCTTAGTTCACTCGCTGCTTAGTCCAATTCTTCTCGAAATATCGTACATCGTATATCTGTCACGAGTCTAAGATAATAGTAAAAATTTCATTAAGTTATACTTTGGTTTAGAAACAAATATAAGACAAAAATCAGGTGTGGAAACTGTAATGGCTTTCGCTATCACTTAATGGTATTTGGGTTTCTGTAAGAACTAATTCTGCTGTTGGATAATTTTTAATAATTCCCATCAGTAAAAGGCGAACAAATTTCACTATACGATTGAGATTTGAAAAATGTACATCCCCTTAATCCCTTTAATTTAGGACAGTGTACATGGACTTCGATGAGCAGCTTTAATTCAAGTAGTTGTCATTGCCAACTGCTGCGTGGATAAAATTTGCCTTAGCTGTGTAAGACGAATTTAGGTCTTCAGTCAATTGTACGGAGGAATACCTAGTTAGTTTCTCGGAGCCCTACTCGTTTCTCAGAAGCGATTACTGTTTCGACTTTTCTTGAAACTGCTCCGACTGTGGAATTCTCAGCCATCAGTATTTCAGTACCCAAATTTTTTTTTTTTTAGTTTTACCTGACAGAGAGTCTCGAATGAAAAGGAAAGAATAAAAAAATGTGGACTCCTGTATTTTCCAACGCTTACAGCTGTTCCTCTCTTACACATCCCTGCAACGAGTTTTTTCTTGCTACAGTAGTCATAAAATGAGATGGGAAGCGAACCTCTGCAATACTGGTTCGAATTGCTGCCCCTGACTTGTCGCATAAAATTCGTACGTAGACCGTCTGCTGTAACTTTAATTAAAGTTGTAAGTAGTTTGTAGCCACACCAGCTGAGGCCCGCCGTCGGGAGACAGGTTGTCCGAGAAGCAGTTACCGAACTTTATTGCGGCCGAAAAGTTTTTCACGGCTTCTTATCTGCTGCGGTGCTCTTCGCCCGCAGTCCCCGTGTGTGAGGATTACGTTAGTAGCTCGACTTCGCTGTCGCACAGATTCCCAGAGCGGTTCGGCGTTGTGCAGTGAGGTGTATCTCAGGGATCACGGCAGTTCCACAAGAAACCGTAGCGGAAGGGAAGGAACAGAGTGGGTGTCCTGTCCGCGATTTCTGCCAAGAGGAAAGGGTTTTATTGGCTGCCAGGATAGACCGCTATAACACCACTCCAGTGGTGGATGTAAGGCCATTAGACTACTTTCACCTCATTAACGATCTTGAACTTCCTTTCTTGTGGTTTCAATAGATTAGGAGATCAACTGAGCTTTATCTATGTAGCCGTCTCCAGTTTTTAGATGCAAAATAGGGGATAAGGAAAAAAAAAGAAACAACAAGAAACTACTCCTTCTGCCATGTTACTGCAACAACTTTCTCAGCATAGAAAAGGAGCCATTCCTGCACTGTAAAAACAAGATCGTTTTGTGTATTGCATAAGTAACGCAGATGTTTTTTGTTGGATTTTCATTAATTTACTTACACAGACATAGCTGATTTACAGTTGTCACAGGTACCAGGAGAACTGTTACCATCTATCCGTAAACTGTATTTAAAAACGTTTAATATGGCAGTAAGGGATATTAAACTATCCAGACAAGAAAATGGAAAATGTCTCATTTTTGGCAAGCTGGAGAGAGAACGTTAAAAGGGTTAATTTGAAATAAGTAGAGAAGGTAAAAAGAAAGAGATTACTTCACGGAGCAGAATCAATAGCTTTTCGTTACTTACCAGAACCGTTCTAATGAACAGATTAGTGATGGCACAAATGTTATGATCACACCTGGGCTACACACAAACAGTACAATACAGTACAAGTGGCACATCAACTTTGCCAGAGAAACATTCGACATAATCAGTCCCCAAATAAAAACAGAGAAACATCCAAATTTCATTTTCTTATGGGAGTTTTACAGGCTAAGTAGTAGGCTGCTAATGTGGTACACATTAAATAACGAAGAAATATTTGTCCCATAAACTTGTTTCAATGTTTTACACTTCAGGACTACCGTTTGACTCTCATATTAACAGAGATACAACACTGTACTAAGTAAATAATAAACTTAGATTATTTTCAAATAGTTTTGTGTCAACTGTAAATCATCGAAAATGTTAATGTTTCATGGCAGAGGGCATGAAACAAAAAATGAAGCCAACACAATAATTTGTTTCTCTTTAGTCATCAGCCTCTTGAATTGTTTGATGTGGCCCACCACCACTTCCTCTCCTGCACCAAACTCTTCATATCAGAGCAGTAATTGCACCCTTCGTCCTGAATTATTTGCTGGATGTATTCCAATCTCTGTATTTCAATACAGTTTTTACCCTCTACAGTTCCCTATAGTACCATCGAGGTTACTCTTTGATACCTTAACAAATATTCCACCAATATCTCCCTTCTTCTTGTCTGTGTTTTCGATAGTTCATTGCTACGCCAATTCTGCAGAGAACCTCCCCATTCCTCATCTTATCATTCCCGCTAATTTTCAAAATAATTCAGTAACGCTACATTTCAAACACTTCGATTCTCTTCTGTTGCTATTTCTCCACAGCCCATGACTCACTACCGTACAAAGCTGCAATCCCATCGTACATTCTCCGAAGTTTCTTCCTCAAATTAAGAGGAAATTATATTTGATACTTCTCTAGGCCAGGAACGCCCTCTTTGCCTGTGTTAGTTTGATTCTTATGTCCTCCTTGTTTCGTCTGTCAAGGGCTGTTTTCCTTCCAAGAGAGCAGAATTCCTTAAATTCGTGTACTTCGTGACCACCAATTTTGACGTTAAGTTTGTCACTGTTCTCATTTCTTCCACTTCTGATTATTCTTTTCTTGTTCAGGTTCACTGTCAATTCATATTATGCACTTGTTAAACTGTTCATTGAATTTAGTAGATCCATAATTAGTCTTCACTTGACACCCTTACAGTCCTGAATTTTAATCCCACTCTCGAAACTTTCTTTTATTTCCGTCATTGCTTCTTCGCCGCTACGTGAGCAGAAGAGGCGAAAGGCTACATCCTTTTCTTGGACGCTTTTTAATCTGATCTCTCCATTCTTGTTCTTCCACTCTAATTGTTCCATCTCAGTTCTTGTCATCACCCGTCTTTCCCTGTAGCTTATTCCAAATAATCCAGTATTTCGATCATCTTACTAATTTCACATCGTCGAATGCTGTTTCTGGAGCGACAAATCTTACGAGTGAATCTTGAGTTTTCTTTAGTAAAGTTACAGAGGGGAAAAATCACATCCGTAAAATGAAAAACCTGCTGCTGGGTAACATTCAATTTCATCCTGTAAACACCAGGAACATTCACTTCAGTAGATACCAAAAGCCATTCCATTCGACTGATCGTGTTCTCCTATAGGTAGGTGTTTGCTCAGTATGCACAGCGCGCTAGTAAATTAATTTTTTGATAGAGTAAGTCCAAAATGTAGTCGGTAGTGATGGACAAAAAGATTCTTTGTTTGTATGGCCATACTGTCCATAGTTGCTTTATAATTCTTGAGGGCATTTTTGTTCTGTAGTTGCAACTACAACAACAAATCACCACCACTGCTGATGCTTTACCTCAATAAAGCGAAACGCGTCGGTGAAACAAATCACAAACCCGCATCTCGTGGTCATGCGGTAGCGTTCTCGCTTCCCGAACCCGGGTTCCCGGGTTCGATTCCCGGCGGGGTCAGGGATTTTCTCTGCCTCGTGATGGCTGGGTGTTGTATGTTGTCCTTAGGTTAGTTAGGTTTAAGTAGTTCTAAGTTCTAGGGGACTGATGACCATAGCTGTTAAGTCCCATAGTGCTCAGAGCCATTTGAACAATTTTTTTAAAACAAATCACGCGTTTTTGTAGTTCAAACGACAGAACAAAAATACCCTCTAGATGCTGGACCATAGGTTTGTGGATGTTTTCGGATACCACACAGCTCTCACATTACCCTCGATACCATACAATCCGCCTCCTCCCCGCCCACCTCAACAATCACCAGTCATCAAAAATTAGCCTTGTCGATGAAGCTCCGCATTCTTCGAGCCGGGTTTGTACAGTAGTTTGTAACAGAGGCCTACAACGCAGTTTGATGTTGGTGGAAACGGTTGTGTGCTATATGGCTGGAACAGCCCTAACTGTTCCCTCTTAAGAAACATCTATAATGCATTGTATTGAGTCAACACCAACTTAGTTGGAAAAGCCGAACAACTGGCGGAAATCAAAGTGTTAAGTTGTGTCTGTGTGAGTTTAATACGGCATAATATGTATGTGAATGCAGTTTCTTCTTCATTGAGGTTAAGAAGAGTTGCGTGCCAAAGGATAATGAACATTACACAGCACAAACAAGGTTCATGTGTTCAAGTTTGCTAAAGATGATGAACAGAGATTGATATGGTTACATTCAATGACAAGGCAGGATTGTGAGGTTGGTAATTATTCAGTGGTAAGTTTTTTCGAATATCATTTAGTAATACATGTCTTACATTATGGCAGATTATTGTTTGCCCTATCACTTGGCTTGAAAACATTACGATTGCTGTACTTCACCGCTAATTTTTCAAGTGTATAATAGTCATTTCCAAGCTAACGGCATTACCTGGGAAACCTACATGTACAGTGATACTCTGCAAACATACTCAAGTGCCAGGTAGAAGGTTGACCGAACAATCTTCACAATAATTATCTATTCTTCCAACCTCGGAGGGCGCCAAAAAACAATCACCTATGGCTTTCTGTGAAAGCTCAAATTTCCCTCATTTTATAATGAAGATATTTTCTCCCTATGTAGGTCGGTGTAAAAGAAATTGTAAGTGTTCACCACCCTGCTGGGCCAAATGTCATTTCGATGTATTGTTCACGCGCTGCCTGCGATAGAATATATCTTGGCTCCAACAGAGTCGCAAGTCAGAGCAGTCTCGGCAGTAGTTTCAGTCGCTCGCTGTTACAGGGCAGTTTAAGTCTGTTGCTGGTTCAGCGCAGTTCATAGCCATGTATTGTAAGGTAAATTTTACTATCTTTATTGGAATGCGCGTAGCTAAGTCAATTGTCGGAGATGTTAATATGAATTTGTTTCAATAATTTTTGTGATTCGTCAGCACCAACTGACCCAGATTTGTAATATTCAATTTTTCATATAATGGATTGTTGATCTTTATCAATAATGTAAAAGATTTTCAGAATATAATTTTTACCAGTCAACTAAAAAAGGGAAGGAATAATTTTGCCTCAAGTCATCACCAGTCCCGATCCTGTCATTTATTTACATTTAAATATTTCAGACATTTTCGAAGATCATAGTCATATGTTTTTTAGTTATCAGATGTGGAGCTGTGTCAATAAGCAAAGTCAGTTTTTCTAATGATTCACATCTCAGACAAATGTTCTCCAGTTTGAGTAGATAGGCCAGCTTTGCACTAAACTGTGCCATTCACGAGCAGATATATAGTCAGCGTTATCCACCACACCATCATTAGGTAAGAATTTTTTAGTTTATTCAGATTCGTTTCACAGGATCATGGCGTAGCGCTGCTTACGTCAAAATTTATCAGTTTTCATGAAGTAACAAAAAATTATCATTTTTATTATTTTTACACGGGAATGATACACTTGGCTATATCCATCCAGGATCGTAATGTTCAGAATTTTTTCAGAAATAATCAGCTATATATCTGCTGTTACTTACCCAGTGTTAAGTGTAGTTTGAATTTGGAGCAACTCATTTGCTAATTTGTCATATTTTTTCACAGATCATCGGCAATTTATTGCTCTTGGTTGGCACTGTACTTGCTCCACTTTGCGTCCACTTTGTCTTTGATTTTGTGTCCGTCATTTACTACTAACTGTGACCTCTTTGACAGGAAATCACGAAACCAGTCACACCACTGAGACGATATTCCATAACCACGCAATTTGATTACAGCCCGCCTGTGAGATGCAGTGTCACAAGCCTTCTGGAAATATAGAAATACAGAATCAATTGGAAATCCCTTGTCGGTAGCACTTCGTGTGAAAAAAGGACTAGAAGTGTATCACAAGAACGACATTTTCTATATCCGTGTGTGTCAGTAGACCTTTCTCTTCCAGGTAATTCGTAATGTTTGAACACAATATAATTAAAAATACCGGCTGCATATCGACGTTAATGATATGGGCATGAAATTTAGTGTATTACTCCTACTTGCCTTTCTCGAATATTGGTGTGACCTTTGCAGCTTTTAGGCTTTGGGTACGGATTTTTCGTCGAGCGAGCAATTGTATATCATTGTTAAGTATGGAACTATCGCACCAGCATAATCGGAAAGGAACATAATTGGTATACAATCTGGACCAGAAGACCTGCTTTTATTAAGTGATTTAAGTTGCTACACTACTCCGAAGATATCTACTTGTAAGTTTCGCATATTGGCAGATGCTTTTGATTTGAATTCTGGAATATTGACTTATACTTTTCTTGAGAAGGAATTCTCGAAGGCTGTTTTTAGTATCTGTACTTTAGGAGCACTGTCACCTGAAGTAAATGCCACAGATGAAAAAGCCGTAACAGCTCCACTTTGAGAACTGTGGCTTGGTTCAAATGCCTTGCCAGACTCTGGCCTAGCTTATCAATCTTCAGCTGCAAGTCCATCCTGAGACGGAACAGAAAAAAGGAGTACGTTCACGGCATCAGTACTGCAGGAAAGCATTAATATTAATGGAGCCAACCATAGTGGGTATTTAAAATGAAGTTCTTGTAACAGCCTTCAGGACCTGAAAAATAAATTTGATATATCATCCTTTCAAAAGAATGGGGCGAAAATAATGAATGAGGAGTTTACTATTTTTATGTGTACCGATCTGCATATGCAGTCTCATTAATTAGCTTATATTGTGATTGATAATCATTTGGACGTGGTGGTCTGTTCCAAATAAGTTTCATTAAATAAAATTCAAGTCACTTAATTAGTTTTTAAAGTCTTACTGGTACGATAAAATTGTTTCAATACAACTGTCCGTGATGTCATATCTCAGTTTTGTGTAAAACTATTATTTGTAAACGCGTAAATGTTTTACTAAACAACTACTGTGCATTTAAAGATGCTCCATAAGCACGGAAACAAGTAATTTTTTCTACATCAGAAGCCCTGTTTACAAATGTGGTAGTCATCCCGTCTATGTTATGGACTAAATTAATCATAATTAAGCGTTCTTATCGTTTTTGCCTCATTGCCATATAAACAACTATGTACGTTTTCTCTCTTAAATAACTCAAGCGCCAAATGAAAAATCGCCCATTTTACGAGCCACACAATTCTGTTTGCGTTGACTGCTTTACATTACGATCGCTTCTTAGCTTTGACATCACGATACGGCTATTTAGCGAAGTATCTAGATATTGTTCATTGAGTTGGTGTGAATTGTGATGATATTTACCTCCGCTACAGATCGCGTAAGATTCCAGAGATTCTACAACAACAAACAATAAAACTCTCTGCGACTTTTTGGTCTACTCGCTGACTACTGGAACTAATAAAAGATCATTATGGTCAGTTTCAAGTCCCATTTTTTCTCTGTTCATCTCCTTGGCTCATGACCGTTGCTTGAAAAGTTCTTCTGTTGTGTCTGCAGAAATGAATTAGATGCTGATCTGAAATTCGTAGCTCTTTGTTCGTCACTCACAGTATTGTCTTAATCACTCAAATTCCTAATGGCTATTCAAATTTTCTTCTACTTTAGGACAACTAATTTAGCACTAATAAAATACTAAAGTGTGTGATGCGTTTAATTGTCTATCTGGCAAACCTGTAACTTAGACTGTATACACCCACGTTTGTTACAGCGAATATTCTAAATGGAATTTTCCTTTTATATTTCCAAAATTAAATTAATTTTTGTTTACATTGAAATTAACCAGCTTTACGGTTTGAACTCCAGATAGGACGAGAAAATTTAATACCATTTATTTTCCTATAGAATATGTTCACATTATAACTGTCGCCCATAGATAGGACATTTTGTAACCAAAAGTATATGTAATTTTTCTGTTTCTGATATGCATGATAACCAGAAACTAATAGAGGACACAAACGAAAAAAGTGAACAGA
Organism: Schistocerca gregaria; assembly: GCF_023897955.1. Taxonomy (NCBI): domain Eukaryota; kingdom Metazoa; phylum Arthropoda; class Insecta; order Orthoptera; family Acrididae; genus Schistocerca; species Schistocerca gregaria. The sequence continues at coordinate 921,169,409 of NC_064920.1, forward strand.
ATGGTGCACAAGGGAAGAAGAATTGTTGTCAGTAGGCCGCGATCATAGATTTGAAATGTACTTACTCTTACAGCGGATTGCTTGCTACCAAGTGTTAGTTAAAGACTCAGCTTGGTAGTTTTAAGCAGTTCTTAGTTTAGGTGGAAAGAAAACATGGAAAGCCTCTATGAGGTTGAAGATTTGTCTGACGTGATAGAAGAAGAAAAAGAAGTCGATTTAGAAGAGATTGGGGATCCAGTATTATAATCGGAATTTAAAAGAGCTTTGGAGGACTTACGGTCAAATAAGGCAGAAGGGATAGATAACATTCCATCAGAATTTCTAAAATCATTAGGGGAAGTGGCTACAAAACCACTATTCACGTTGGTGTGTAGAATATATGAGTCTGGCGACATACCATCTGACTTTCGGAAAAGCATCATCCACACAATTCCGAAGGCGGCAAGAGCTGACAAGTGCGAGAATTATCGCACGATCAGCTTAACACCTCATGCATCGAAGTTGCTTACAAGAATAATATACAGGAGAATGGAAAAGAAACTTGAGAATGCGCTGGGTGATGATCAGTTGGGCTTTAGGAAAAGTAAAGGCACGAGAGAAGCAATTCTGACGTTACGGCTAATAACGGAACCAAGGCTAAAGAAAAATCAAGACACGTTCATAGGATTTGTCAATCTGGAAAAAGCATTCGACAATATAAAATGGTGCAAGCTGTTCGAGATACTGAAACAAGTTGGGGTAAGCTAAAGGGAGAGACGGGTCATATACAATATGTACAACAACCAAGAGGGAATTATAAGGGTGGACGATCAAGAACGAAGTGCTCGTATTAAGAAGGGTGTAAGACAAGGCTGTGGCCTTTCGCCCCTACTCTTCAATCTGTACATCGAGGAAGCAATGATGGAAATAAAACAAAGGTTCAGGAGTGGAATTAAAATACAAGGTGAAAGGACATCAATGATACGATTCGCTGATGACATCGCTATGGCAAAAAAGGCATTTCTGGCCAAGAGAAGTCTACTAATATCAAATACCGGCCTTAATTTGAGGAAGAAATTCCTGAGGATGTACGTCTGGAGTACAGCATTGTATGGTAGTGAAACATGGACTGTGGGAAAACCGGAACAGAAGAGAATCGAGGCATTTGAGATGTGGTGCTATAGACGAAAGTTGAAAATTAAGTTGACTGATAAGGTAAGGAATGAGGAGGTGGTACGCAGAATAGGAGAGGAAAGGAATATGTGGAAATCACTGATAAGGAGAAGGGACAGGATGATAGGACATCTGCTAAGACATAAGGGAATGACCTCCATGGTACTAGAGGGAGCTGTAGAGGGCAAAAACTGTAGAGGAAGACAGAGATTGGAATACGTCAAGCAAATAATTGAGGACGTATGTTGCAAGTGCTACTCTGAGATGAAGAGGTTAGCACAGGAAAGTAATTCGTGGCGGGCCGCATCAAACAAGTCAGTAGACTGATGACCAAAAAAGAAAAAAATTTAGATGTATGCTGTGATTAGGAGTTTTACATATAGTCCAGGCAACGAAGGAAGATTGGAGGAAAGTATGTATGAAGGTAGTATATGTTTCCGAAAGAACAGATACAATTTATGACCGTGCAGTTTCTCTAGGATGAAATGATAATTAAATTGACACCCTTTCTGCAAACAGGCGTTGATATACATCATTGGGGACATGTTGAAAATGTGTGGCCCAACCAGGACTCGAACCCAGGATCTCATGCTTATTACGTAGACGCTCTACACATCCGTGCCACCGAGGGCACGGAAGATTGAGCGCCTGCAGGGACTTATCCCTTGCACGCTCCCCTTGAGACACACATTCCCACCATGTCCACTGCACTACATTCACAGTGCGCCTAAATGATGTTTGCCCATCACACTCATTACTCGTGGCAGATTAATGTACCAAGTCCCCTACGGGTTGGGGCATAGCGTGTGCGTTTGCACATGGCCAGGTAGCCATATTTTAACTACACTCCTGGAAATGGAAAAAAGAACACATTGACACCGGTGTATCAGACCCACCATACTTGCTCCGGACACTGCGAGAGGGCTGTACAAGCAATGATGACACGCACGGCACAGCGTACACACCAGGAACCGCGGTGTTGGCCGTCGAATGGCGTTAGCTGCGCAGCATTTGTGCACCGCCGCCGTCAGTGTTAGCCAGTATGCCGTGGCATACGGAGCTCCATCGCAGTCTTTAACACTGGTAGCATGCCGCGACAGCGTGGACGTGAACCGTATGTGCAGTTGACGGACTTTGAGCGAGGGCGTATAGTGGGCATGCGGAAGGCCGGGTGGACGTACCGCCGAATTGCTCAACACGTGGGGCGTGAGATCTCCACAGTACATCGATGTTGTCGCCAGTGGTCGGTGGAAGGTGCACGTGCCCGTCGACCTGGGACCAGACCGCAGCGACGCACGGATGCACGCCAAGACCGTAGGATCCTACGCAGTGCCGTAGGGGACCGCACCACCGCTTCCCAGCACATCAGGGACACTGTTGCTCCTGGGGTATCGGCGAGGACCATTCGCAACCGTCTCCATGAAGCTGGGCTACGGTCCCGCACACCGTTAGGCCGTCTTCCGCTCACGCCCCAACATCGTGCTGCCCGCCTCCAGTGGTGTCGCGACAGGCGTGAATGGAGGGACGAATGGAGACGTGTCGTCTTCAGCGATGAGAGTCGCTTCTGCCTTGGTGCCAATGATGGTCGTATGCGTGTTTGGCGCCTTGCAGGTGAGCGCCAGAATCAGGACTGTATACGACCGAGGCACACAGGGCCAACAGCCGGCATCATGGTGTGGGGAGCGATCTCCTACACTGGCCGTACACCTCTGGTGATCGTCGAGGGGACACTGAATAGTGCACGGTACATCCAAACCATCATCGAACCCATCGTTCTACCATTCCTATACCGGCAAGGGAACTTGCTGTTCCAACAGGACAATGCACGTCTGCATGTATCCCGTGCCACCCACCGTGCTCTAGAAGGTGTAAGTCAACTACCCTGGCCAGCAAGATCTCCGGATCTGCCCCCCATTGAGCATGTTTGGGACTGGATGAAGCGTCATCTCACGCGGTCTGCACGTCCAGCACGAACGCTGGTCCAACTGAGGCGCCAGGTGGAAATTGCATGGCAAGCCGTTCCACAGGACTACATCCAGCATCTCTACGATCGTCTCCATGGGAGAATACCAGCCTACATTGCTGCGAAAGGTGGATATACACTGTACTAGTGCCGACATTGTGCATGCTCTGTTGCCTGTGTCTATGTGCCTGTGGTTCTGTCAGTGTGATCATGTGATGTATCTGACCCCAGAAATGTGTCAATAAAGTTTCCCCTTCCTGGGACAATGAATTCACGGTGTTCTTATTTCAATTTCCAGGAGTGTATATATGAAGGTAGTATCTGTTCCCGAAAGAACAGATACCGTTGATGACCGTGCCGCTTCTCTCGAATGAAGGCGTTGATATACATCATTGGGGACAGGTTGAAAATGTGTGCCCTGACGGGTCTCGAACCCAGGATCCCCTGTTTACATGGCAGACGCTCTATCTATCTGAGCCACCGAGGACACAGAGGGTACCGCCCCTGCAGTGTGAACGGACACACTATGCCCCAACCCGTACAGGACTTGTTAGATTAATCTGCCACGAGTTATGAGTATGATTGGCAAACATCTATAAGGCACACTACGAATGTAATTGTGTAGTCATGTTGGGAATGTAGGTCTCACGGGAAGCGTGCAAGGGATAAGTCCCTGCAGGCGCTCTATGCTCTGTGCTCTCGGTGGCTCGGATGGATAGAGTGTCTGCCATGGAAGCAGGAGATCCGGCGTTCGAGTCCCGGTCGGGGCACACATTTTCAACATGTCCCCAATGATGTACGTCAACGCCTGTCTTCAGATAGGGTGTCAATTCAATTATCATTTCATTGGAGGAAAATTCTTCTAATCAATTTGTGCGTCGACAGAGTAGCGTCTCAGTTGTGTGACTGGATTCATTTTGTCCGTTCACGACGGTCACAGTTATTTACGTAAAGTAATAGAATAAAACAGAAGTAATACCTAAGAGTTCTTAATGGAAGTGTTATAGGTCCTCTGCTGTTTCTGGTCTACATAAACGATTTAGGAGACAGCCAGAGCACCCCTCTTACACTGTTTCCAGTTGACATTGTCATTTACCATCTTTTAAAGTGTTTGAGTGATCAGAACAATTGCGAAATGATTTACATAATATATATGTAAGGTGCCAAAACTGGCATTTAACTCTAAATGCCGGCCGGAGTGGCCTTGCGTTTCTAGGCGCTACAGTCTGGAGCCGCGAGACCGCTACGGTTGCAGGTTCGAATCCTGCCTCGGGCATCGATGTGTGGGATGTCCTTAGGTTAGCTAGGTTTAATTAGTTCTAAGTTCTAGGCGACTGATGATCTCAGAAGTTGAGTCGCATAGTGCTCAGAGCCAACTCTAAATAATGAAAAGTGTGAAGTCGTTTACATGTGTGCTAAAAGGAGTTTTCTAAATAGTACGAGAAGTCACGTCAGTCTAATGGCTGAGAATTCAGGTAAATACAAAGTGACTAGTATCATAAACAACTTATATCGGAAAGATAACAGCGACAATATTATGGGGAAAGCGAACCATAGACTGTGATTTATGTGGTAAAAGAGAAAATGCAACAGGACTCTTACTATGTTTATCGGCCTTCTTCTGAGGATTGATGAGCGGTGTGGGATCCGCATCAGAGAGGTTAAACGCAGGTCATCTAAAACGTTCAAATAAGGGCTCCTCGTTCGTCACTGTGGCGAAATAAGTGAGGGAGCTTCACGGATGCGATACGAGGAGCAGACATTGAAACAAAGATGATTTTCATTGTTACACGTTCTACTCATGGAATTTTGATCCCCAGCCTTCTGGGTTTGGCCACCTACATGGAGAGAACTCATTATCATAATAAAATAACAGGAATGAGAGCTCACGCAGAAAGATTTAAGCGTTTATTTTTCCTGCTAAGTGTCGGAGAATGGAATGGTAGAGAAACAGGATGAAGTTGTTTCGATGAACCCCCTGTGAGGCATTTATCTGTGAATTATAAAGTTAGCATGTTGATATCTGTTCCTGGCGATAGGGTCTGAGTGTGGCAATGAGGAGTGGAGAGCGTGTTGAAAGGTAACTTTTTAGTGTTTTTTCTTGAAAAACTTGAAAACCTCTGGTTCTAGAGAAACTAATACCCTGTAAAAAAGTAAACGGCATTTGGTTTCCTCCAAAAAAAATTACTCAATTTTTTCTCCAGGACCAGTATTCTCACGTTTCAGGGATGGAGTAGTAGCAGATTATTAAAAATACCGTTTTGTTATTAAATGAATCGTTTAGTGAACTGGGTTAAGAACAAGTATTAAATGTGTGCATTTCATCGAAGTTCAGTAGAACTGTATTAAGGAATAAATTTGTTCTGGGGATGAGACATGCAATAACTGGGGGTGGTACATGTGTGAGGGAAAATAAGTCGCTGGATTTAGTCATGCAGTTCCGTCCTCCATACATGGCTATAGAGTACTTGACCTCAAAAGGCAACGATCTCAAGTTCGAGTCTCGGTGTGGCACAGAGTTCTAATGTTTCACGAATTTCTATAACAATACTGTAAAATACATTATAAAATGTAAGGCTTGTACGTAGCCATGCTGTTCCATGGCCATTAGAATATTTAGCAGAAAAAGAGCTTTTTAGCTGTGTTTGTAATACTGGGTTTTACAGTATTTATGGTGAGTTATGTTAATAACAGGTATTCTAAGTGTAAAAAACGTGTGGGTGTGCACATGATTCCCAAAATTTTTACTTAAAACAAAACAATAGAATGATAATGTCACAAGAAATATACTATGCATGTCGGTAAGCATAAATCGAATAGGAAAACTATCTATTACCACTGACTTATTGCTACATAATGTGATCGTCATTACAGTTTCTCCGAAATAGTTTAAGCCTACAAATAGATCTTAGAACCTATGTATTAAGACCTTAATGTAGTCACAGAGCTATCTGAACGGAAAGATGGAACAAGGTGTGAAATTGTCACAGACGAGATTACACTACAATTAAAAAAAGGAGGAAAAAGACTATGTTTGCCAGTTTACCATATTTAGGTGCGATCAAGAAAGCTAACTTATGTTTCAGTTTCCATGTAGGCAACACTCAACGAAAGATAATACTAAACAAAACTCGTGGAACTAAACAGTTTTCTAGGTCTGGAGTCTACAAAACCGAATATGGCGCTCGTATCAAAGGTTATTAAATTAAGAAACGACACAGCTGATGCCTCTTGGTACACAAAACTGGTCAGGGCACTGTTGCAGAAACAATGAAAACAGCATGCCAAATCTAAACGAAAGCAGAATCTACTAGGTTGGCGATCTATTACGGAAGCTCGAAATTTAGCCCGCACTTAAATGCAACATGCTTATCACAGTTTTCAAAACAAAACTTTGTCTCGAAAATTGGCAGAAATTCGAAAGAGGTTCTGGTCGTATGTAAAGTATGCTAGGCGCAACACACAAGCAATGCCTTCTCTGCGCAATGTCAATGGATATTCTATCGATGGCAGTTCTACTAAAGCAAATGTACTAAGCTCAGCCTTCCGAAATTAATTCACAAAACAAGACGAAGTATATATTCCAGATTACAAAGCAAAAACAGCGATTAGCAAGAGCAACATAAAAGTAGGTATCCTCGGAGTAGTGAAGCAACTTGAATCATTTAATGGAAGTAAGTATTTTGGTCCTGATCGTATAAGAATTACGTACCCTTCAGAGTACGGTGATGCAGTAGCTCCATACCTAACAATTACATACAACCGCTCGCTCGACGTAAGATCGGTACTCTGAGTCTGAATGTTGCACAGGTCACTCCTGTATTCAGGAGAGGCAGTAGGACTACCCCACTACATTACAGGCACACATCAGATAACGTCGATAGGCAGCAGGATTTTGGAACATATATTGTGTTCTAACATTAGGACTTACCTCAAAGACATTATTAACAAACAGCCAACACGGATTTTGAAAACTTCGTTCTTGTAAAACACAACTGTCTCTTTACTCCCACGAAGGGCTCAGGGCTGTTCACAGGGGATTTAAATTGATTCCGTATTTCTAGATTTCTGTTTTCACTAGCTTACAAGCGGCTTGTAATCAAATTGCATTCATATAGAAAGTCGTCTCAGTTATATGAGTGGATTGATGATTTTTTGTCGTAGAGGGCACAGTTCGTAGTGGCCCACCATTGCTCTGAGGGTGGCCCACCCCCAATGTCCGTAATGTTTTTTTGTTTTTACTCTTTTTTCATTCCCTTCCAGAAAGGAGAGGGCATTTCCACGTAAGACTTAGTTCTTTTGAGTCCAGTCTAGTAGGAATGTGAATTGGAGGATTCCAATTCGACATAATAACTCTTCTCAAAGGACATTATTTCTTGACTGGCTGCCCTTAACATAGTCGTAGTGAGGTGTCTTTGGCCCGCCGTACTAGTAATGCCGCACACCACTGCCCTACATCTACATTTACATTTTGTAAATAAATGTGACCATTCAACATATAGTGGACTGAAGTACGTCTCTACATACACCACTTAAGAAATTTTCTAAGAATTATGTCACGGGACAGTTTATTTCTTTATTCCTGTCTATGAAACTCTTCAGTATGTCAAACAAACAAATAAAATTCCTTGTATAAGCTCAATATCCCTTATCACTCATGTTTGGTAAGGAGTATATACATTTGTGCAATACGACAGGATGAGTCAAACGTGTGTTCAGAATGCAGTCTCTTTTGTAAACTGATTGCGTTTCTCTAGCATTTTACCAAGAAACTACAGTCTGCCACGTGCTTCATCCACTGCTAAGGCTTTGTGATCGTTCCATTTTATTGTTGTCCTTGTCGTTGACTACAGGTTGCAGATGGCTTGGTGCACCTCTCCACTTTAGTCTATTCTGTGAAAGCCTTTGTTTACCCTGTGGAGGCCTCTTTATCTCTATATAACTGCTGTAACGTACAGCCACATGAACTTCCTTTCTACAGTATATTCGTGCCTAGGCCTCCCTGTACAATTTTTACTGCCAATACTTTCCCAAATTTCCAAACCAACAATTTTTCAGGATGTGCCGTGTCAATCGATCGCTTCGTATATTTACCGTCCAAATAGTATCTTATTTCTTGTATTAATACCCTTATCATTGTTTGGTATAATTCGACTACATTCCATTATTAGTATTTCCCATTTTTGATGTTTTCAAGACACTATCCATGCAGTTCATCTGCTCTCTCAAATCCTTTGCCAACCCTCGTATAATTACAATCATATTGGCAAATCTCAGAGTCTCTACTCCTTCTACCTGAACTTTAATTCCATTTGCAGGTCTATCCCTGTTCTCAAATAGAGCGCAGAATAAGCGACTGTCTATATGCTTCCGAAAGATCCTTCATTTGTCTTGTCTTGTCTTTGCCGTCCTTAAACGAAATGTACTTTGGCAGCATTTGAATGGTTGTACGATCAGCTATCAATGCAGGTTTTTGTAGTTTTTTTAGTAGTATTAGGCGAAAAGAACGTTACCTTTCCTCTGAGGGCTCTCATTTGAGTTTACGAAGTTTCCAAAAACACTTGCGTCTGGATCGAATTTACCAATAACAAATCCAGCAACACGCCTCTGAATTGCTTCGATGTCTTGTTTTAATCTAGCCTAACGTGGATCCCAGTCACTCGGTCAGTATTGACGTATGTGTCCTACAAGTGTTCTATACGCCTTTCCTTCACAGATGAGTTTACACTTTCTTAAAATTCTCCCAATAAACCAAAGTCGACCATTCACCTTCCCTACTACAGTCGTGCCGGTTCTACTTCGCATCGCTTTGCAACGCTACGGCTGGATATTTAACGGTCTTGCGTGTCTATGGCGGCACACCACTGATTCTGTATTCTAAGTTTACTGAGTTGTTTTTCCCAAACATCGGCCTTAACTTCCATTTCTACACATTAGAGGAAGCTAAAATTCAACACACTAAATACAAATTCTATCCATCTGCAGTCACTCATCGACGATACTTTCCCATATACATCAGTGTTACCAGGAAACAGTCGTAGGCTGCTAAAGTTGTCTCACATATATCTTGCACATCAGGTGCAAAGTTTTATCATAGCTACCTCTCGCAAGGATATCGGCAATTGAGAGGAATGTCGTCTACTCCAGCGACCTCGTTTTTACATAGGTCTTTCAGTCCTCTGTCAAATTCTTCTCGCAGAGCTGTATTTCGTGATTCATTTTCCCTCCTCTTTACTGTATACAATACAGTCTTTATATTATTTACGCAATATAGTGCAACTGAGTATTCCTTCCACACTTCAGCCTTCGATTCGTTTCTTAGGTCAGGTTACATATCGGAGACCTCGATATTCATACAGCTGAGTATCATGTGTATAAAGGCTTCTTTCATTTTCCCATATGCAGAGTACACCTTTCCCATACCATGGTATGTTTCTACAGACTTATGTTTTCGTCTAGCTTTCACTGCTTACCCGTTTCACATTTCCTGTTTATCTCTATATTCTTCCACCCACTTGACTTGCTGCCTTTCTATATTTTCTCTTCGTATTTGTTAAGATTAATGTCTGCTGTGTTATGGAAGGAATTGTACTAAGACTTGTCTTTTTATCTATATGATCCTCTGCTACCTTGACTATTTTATACCCCCAGAGTTACCCATCGCTTTCTATTGTATTCCTTTCCCTTGTTTCTGTGCAACTTTGCCTAATGCTCTCTCTGAAACTCTCAATAACTGTTGATTCTTTCATATTCTCTAGATCCCATTTCCTTAAGTACCTATCTTTCCTTTCTACAAACCAAGAAATTTTCGTACTTAGGTATTTGTATGAGTTGACTAATTGCAGCTGTGATTAATCTATATTGCAGCCATAGGAAACTGCCTTTTTCCATTTTGTGAAGCACAAAATCTTACAACTCTGAAGACATAAATAAATTTATCAACTTGTTTACCACTTTGAAATCTTACCAAGATTTGGGTCAACATTTACGCATCTTTTTTGAGACTGTATCACATTATGGATAAAGTTTGAGGTTACTGTTAAACTATAACATGAACAGCAAGGATGCCAACACATCTCACTGGGGCTCACCCAAAAAGAATTCTACATCTGTCGATAACTATCCATCCATTAGAACGTGCTTTACCCTCCTCACTAATGAAGCCGTAATCTGTTTGCAAATCTCTCTTGATAACTCGTATAACTGTATTTTCGACAAGCACTAGCGTGTTACTTTCGGAAAAGAACACTGTATCTACCTGAGGGCCTAGATCCGTGGCTATCAGGAAGTCATCTAAGATGCGTTTAACGTGATAGACGTTTTTGAATTCATCCTAGTTGGCACGGATATCATTCTGTTATGTATTCCTTGTTATATTAGAGCCCAGAATCTGTCGTAAATTATGCAACAAACATATGTGAAGGATCTTGGACAGTCGTTTTCTGCATCACTTCTCCTGCACTTCTTGTACAAGGTGGCGACCTGTGACTTCTCCGAACCTCTGAGCACAATTTTTTGTTCGGGAGGCTCTTCGGCATATTGTGGCTGGATACCGAGGTGTAACGGAAGGGTCTTTGTATACTAACCAAGAACTCATGGATCCCGGGCTAGAATCCGGCAACTGTCTCAATTCTAAGAAAACAAGTATCTTTGTGATAGAGAAAGCTAGCGTTATGTCAGTATTTTTAAACAACCTGTTCACCCTGTCAGACGCAGTTCCCAAATAGACCATTTGCGAGAAATACATTTTTGTAGTTGCCTGGGTTGGTTGTAAGTGTATCTTCTGAAAAATAATGTCAGCTGCAATTTGTTGGAGCACAGAAATTACTCTTTGTTTTTGAACTGGTGAGCTAGCTTCCTCTACCACAAATGTACATGCAGATAAGATAAAACACAATGAAGGGAATTCAAAATATCGATTCTCAGGATCTAGGTTATATAAATAAACAAGTGAGGACTGCCGTAAGATATTTATTGAGCAGACTGGTAGCAGTTTTCAAACAAGGTTTGAAGATTATACGTAGGGTTCATCCTTCAGAAAATCTTCATATGGACAACATCTGCCGTATACTAACCAATCAGAATGTGATATAGAACACGACATGCAAATCCTACGTACTGTACAAAAAGGCTTCCTGTTAGGTAGCTTGGAAGACTTTGATATTTTTGTTCACCAAAGAAACGACCCATTCCTTCTCCGTAACGAAAAAATAGAATTTCAGAATAAAGCATATTTTGAACTTTTTCAGATTATCATTTGAACCCAAGGATGCCACTTTCTCTCTTTTAATTTACGACTCATGCATTACCTCTTGTCTTACCTTGATGTTATGAAAATTAACTATCGTGCCTCTTTTTATTCACGTTTTACATGTATGTTAGCGCCACTTAGTTGTGAACAAGCTGTTTATCTCACATAATGTTCATTTTATAGAGTACTTTGCGACCGTCTAAGTTAAAATGTACTGTCGAATATCGATCTTTTTAACGTATTATGTTTCCTTTCCTGTAAATTAATAGACTAGCATTAATGTATCCTAATGTTATTAAGAACTATATAGCCTTGTATCATCATATTACTCACTACACGATGTTGTATATGTATTCAAGTTTCTGGAAGCCCATGCCATGAAAATGACCCTACAGAGCTGCCACTGTGTCACTATGGAAACTCACAACAGGAACTGTTCTCGTGGTTGATGTGTTGCCGCATTTGGTCTCAATGACGATGTTGGAGAATACTAACCAGCTTTCCTGCAGCGTTTATTTATGAGTCGTAGGCACAAACAACTTTGATGATATGGACCTGGGTCGGTACCTTGATCGTAGTCGGCGTCCCCAGGTGTACTTATGTTATTTCTCGACTGCCACTTCGGCCATTACGATACCATGACAAAGCCGTCCTTTTCAGGACACACTTCTATGATTTCATGGCGGCCATCTGAACCTTCACGTTGTCTAGGTAACGGCGTCGTTTAGAATTCTTATCAGAGGGCACTGACTAGTAAATATGCAACGGCATGTATATACACTCCTGGAAATGGAAAAAAGAACACATTGACACCGGTGTGTCAGACCCACCATACTTGCTCCGGACACTGCGAGAGGGCTGTACAAGCAATGATCACACGCACGGCACAGCGGACACACCAGGAACCGCGGTGTTGGCCGTCGAATGGCGCTAGCTGCGCAGAATTTCTGCACTGCCGCCGTCAGTGTCAGCCAGTTTGCCGTGGCATACGGAGCTCCATCGCAGTCTTTAACACTGGTAGCATGCCGCGACAGCGTGGACGTGAACCGTATGTGCAGTTGACGGACTTTGAGCGAGGGCGTATAGTGGGCATGCGGGAGGCCGGGTGGACGTACCGCCGAATTGCTCAACACGTGGGGCGTGAGGTCTCCACAGTACATCGATGTTGTCGCCAGTGGTCGGCGGAAGGTGCACGTGCCCGTTGACCTGGGACCGGACCGCAGCGACGCACGGATGCACGCCAAGACCGTAGGATCCTACGCAGTGCCGTAGGGGACCGCACCGCCACTTCCCAGCAAATTAGGGACACTGTTGCTCCTGGGGTATCGGCGAGGACCATTCGCAACCGTCTCCATGAAGCTGGGCTACGGTCCCGCACACCGTTAGGCCGTCTTCCGCTCACGCCCCAACATCGTGCAGCCCGCCTCCAGTGATGACGCGACAGGCGTGAATGGAGGGACGACTGGAGACGTGTCGTCTTCAGCGATGAGAGTCGCTTCTGCCTTGGTGCCAATGATGGTCGTATGCGTGTTTGGCGCCGTGCAGGTGAGCGCCACAGTCAGAACTGCATACGACTGAGGCACACAGGGCCAACACCCGGCATCATTGTGTGGGGAGCGATCTCCTACACTGGCCGCACACCTCTGGTGATCGTTGAGGGGACACTGAATAGTGCACGGTACATCCAAACCGTCATCGAACCCATCGTTCTACCATTCCTAGACCAGCAAGGGAACTTGCTGTTCCAAGACAATGCACGTCCGCATGTATCCCGTGCCACCCAACGTGCTCCAGTAGGTGTAAGTCAACTACCCTGGCCAGCAAGATATCCTGATCTGTCCCCCATTGAGCATGTTTGGGACTGGATGAAGCGTCATCTCACGCGGTCTGCACGTCCAGCACGAACGCTGGTCCAACTGAGGCGCCAGGCGGAAATGGCATGGCAAGCCGTTCCACAGGACTACATCCAGCATCTCTACGATCGTCTCCATGGGAGAATAGCAGCCTGCATTGCTGCGAAACGTGGATATACACTGTACTAGTGCCGACATTGTGCATGCTCTGTAGCCTGTGTCTATGTGCCTGTGGTTCTGTCAGTGTGATCATGTGATGTATCTGACCCCAGGAATGTGTCAATAAAGTTTCCTCTTCCTGGGACAATGAATTCACGGTGTTCTTATTTCAATTTCCAGGAGTGTAGTTTAGTGGTTGCATCTTTGAATGTAAATTTATCTTCCATTATCTCTTAACGTAATATCTGTACGTGCGCATTATTACCACTAATTATTTTACTCATTTATCGACAAACCATCAGTGCGGAGGATGTGTGATAGTATATACTCACCTACAATACAAAGGTTCTTCACGGAATAGGCAATATATTAACGAAACAGGGACTCCAAGTAGAATACAGGACAAAAAAGATCAGAACACAAGAAACACCCACGGATAAATTTAACAGATCAGGAATATATGACCTCACATGCAACACTTGCCAGTCAGTGTACGTTGGTCAAACATGCAGAAACTTCTAAACCAGATATTCACAACGTCTCAGAGCTTTAAAAAGCAACAGCCCCCACAGCACATTTGCTGACCACCTTAGAGCCCTTAATCACCACCCAGCTACAATAGAAACAGACTATACAACAAAATGACCATTGAGGAGAACTTCCACATACTGAAAGCAATAGCAGAAGGAAAACAGGTCTTAAGGGAATTCACTACACTTTGCAAGGGCAAAATGTTGAACACATTAAAGGAAGTTTCCAGGACGAAATGTTCACTCTGCAGTGGAAACATCGCCTAGTCTGTGGCAAAGCCATGTCTCCGCAATGTCCTTTCTTCCTGGAGTGATAGTTCTGCAAGGTTCGCAAGAGAGCTTCTGTGAAAGTTTGGAAGGTAGGAGACGAGCTACTAGTGAAAGTAAAGCTGTCAGGAGGGGGAGTGAGTCGTGCTTGGGTAGCTCAAATGCTAGAGAACTTGCCCGCAGTAGGCAAAGGTCTCGAGTTCGAGTATGGGTCCGGCACAGAGTTTTAATCTGTCAGGAAGATAAATTAAAGGCACTTTACAGAAAAAACAACAAAAACGGATAAAGTCTAACCACACACCAAGACATACACACATACACACACACAAACACACACACACACACACACACACACACACACACACACACACACACACACAAACACAAACACACACACGAAAAATGGATACACTACACTCTGCAAAGGCGGACCATTTTACACACAAATGGAACAACGTGTAAAAGACAATTCAAATAGCTGAGAAGTGTACAGAAGACACATACACCCACAACCACAAACAGAAAATGCAAACAAAATTCGAGGCCTGGGACACACATCAACCACCATTACACTGTGTTTTGGTGAAGTACAAAGTGCTTTTACGACATTATTTGAGAAAATGCGTGTTATTTTTACGTGTACATCACGTCACCTCACCATGATGCTGAGAATAAAAGGACTTGCCACACGAAAACGTAAATAAAAGAAAATATGGGTGCGAAATATCGAGACACACTAAATTACGTTTAGATGGTAAGTTAACTCCCAACAAAATTTCTCATCGACATCGTTTGGTTGCAGGTGACAAGCTACGTGTAATACACTACTGGCCATTAAAATTGCTACACCACGAAGATGACGTGCTACAGACGCGAAATTTAAACAACAGGAAAAAGATGCTGTTATATGCAAATGATTAGCTTTTAAGAGCATTCACACTAGGTTGGCGCCGGTGGCGACACCTACATAGTGCTCACATGAGGAAGGTTTCCAACCGATTTCTCATACACAAAGAGCAGTTGACCGGCGTTGCCTGGTGAAATGTTGTTGTGATGCCTCGTGTAAGGCAGAGAAATGCGTTCCATTACGTTTACGACTTTGATAAAGGTGGGATTGTAGCCTATCGCGATTGTGGTTTACCGTATCGTGGCATTGTGGCTCGCGTTGGTCGAGCTCCAATGACTGTTAGCAGAATATGGAAACGGTGGGTTCAGGAGGGTAATACGGAATGCCGTGCTGGATCCCAACGACCGCTTATCACTAGCAGTCGAGATGACGGGCAATTTACACGCATGGCTGTAACGGATCGTGCAGCCACGTCTCGATCCCTGAGTCAACAGATGGGGACGTTTGCAAGACAGCAACCATGTGCACGAACAGTTCGACGACGTTTGCAGCAGCATGGACTATCAGCTCGGAGACCATGGCTGCGGTTACCATTGACGCTGCATCACAGACAGGAGCGCCTGCGATGGTGCACTCAACGACGAATGTGGGCGCACGAATGGCAAAATGTCATTTTTTCGGTGTGAATCCAGCTTCTGTTACCAGCATCATGATGGTCGCATCCGTGTTTGGCGACATCTCGGTGAACGCACATTGGAAGCGTGTATTTGTCATCGCCATACTGGCGTATCACCCGGCGTGTTTGTATGGGGTGCCATTGGTTACACGTCTTGGTAACATCTTATTCTCATTGACGGCACTTTGAACAGTGGGCGCTTCATTTCAGATGTGTTACGACCCGTGGCTCTACCTTACATGCGATCCCTGCGAAACCCTACATTTCAGCAGGATAACGCATGACCGCATGTTACAGGTCCTGTACGGGGCTTTCTGGATACAGAAAATGTTCGACTGCTGCCCTGGACAGCACATTCTCCAGATCCCTCCCCAATTAAAAACTTCTTGTCAATGGTGGCCGAGCAACTGGCACGTCACAATACGCCAGTCACAATTCTTGATGAACTGTGGTATCGTGTTGAAGCTGCATGGGCAGCTGTACCTGTATACGCCTCCAAGCTCTGTCTGACTCAATGCCCAGGCGTATCAAGGTCGTTATTATAGAGGTGGTTGTTCTGGTTACTGATTTCTCAGGATCTATGCACCCAAATTGCGTGAAAATGTAATCACATGCCCGTTTTAGTATAATATATTTGTCTAATTAATATCCGTTTATCATCTACTTTTTTTTGGTGCTGAAAAAATTTGTGAACTTGGAAAAAACGGTCTTTTACATAACTAGAGGACCTTACATCCTACGATTTTAACTGCAAACATGGTAAACACAAGGAGCTGCAAATCCCAATGATGCATAAGAAGGATGTATTTGTCTTTTACGCCACTGTTAATAGATCAAACTCCTTCTTCTGTTGTTTTGTAAGTATGTTTATTTTATTTCAACATAGACGACTACTTGCCTCATGGTGTACTCGTACGTGATCTACGAGAAGTTAGTGTGTAAATTTCATACAGCTCTCGTGGAACGTTTGCCATTGGTTGGTGACGATCTAATCCACAGTCGGTGCGCGAATTGTACACTCTTTTACCTGAGAGGTTCCACATCCAACAATCACTATATACGATCATAGTATCACGAGAAAACTGGGCACACGCCAGCACCAGCTGTAGGAGTAAACCCTGGAACCTTTCTCTTTTTTTAACGCCATATGTAATAGTACTGTTCTTAATTTTTCTACAGATTTTCTGTGTCATATTTTTAAGGCCATTTGTAGAAGTACATTTAGTAACTTTGGTGTCTTACCCTTTCAGAGCCAACAATTCTGAAGATGGCTTTAACGTAAGCCGAAACCGGTTAATAAACAAATATTATTGCGATCCCGACTGTTCAGATGAAGTGATCCACCTTTATCTGAAGACTATGGCCCTTCATTCTCGTATAACATGGGATTTGGTTGATGGACTGATTTCAGCCAAGTTCGATTCGGTATTTAAGGATGAAAGTTATCGGGAAACGTCAAAATTTTATCGTTTGGTGCCACAACAGACGCCACCACAGGGAGTACCTGCACTATGTCCCGTTTTTAACGTCGCGGAGAACAATGTGGATGATGCTACGCTATCTTTCTTATCTGGGCAAAGGTCTGAATTTTGCACTTACACGAAGAGCACTAACTCTGATAAGCTTCTTGAGTCGTGTTGAAGAAGCTTTACAACGTCTTCCTATTCACGCTGCCGAAGAAATAAGAAGGCAAACTTGCCGTGCTCTCTTGAAAGCTCCTCCTCAACGCAGTGATATAACCTCTGAAGACAGGGCTGCAATGGGAACTCCGAGACGTTCTGGACATAGTGGTTCTGAAGGCTAATAAAGGTAGCTCTACTGTTCTTTTACCTCGTAGTTTGTATCTGGAGAATATACATGGTCTTCTCAGTGATATTATGTACAGGAGGACTGATCACGACCCTACAGCACGTGTGCAACGGAAGACGAGTATTCCTGAATTCTCCCTGTTTACCTCCAGAGACCATAAAGCTGTTAAGACCACAAGACAACTTACAACCAAGACTGCATAATTTTCCTAAATTGCACAAAGAACGTCTTCCTTTATAGAATATAGTGCGTAATATTGTCATCCCCACATATGGTTTTGCTAAACATCGCTCTCTGGACGAGACCATTGGTTGACAAATGTGCACATCATATACGGAGCACTGCTGATTATATCAATTGACCGGGGGCTCTCCACCTAACTAGTTGGGATCTTTAGTGAGTTTTGATGTAGTATCTCTTTTTAGTAGGGTATCTCTTGCTGAATCTTTGGCACTAATTGGTAAACAGTTTCAACCGGACATCACTCATTTTTTTCGGCAAGCTGTTTCTTCAATCTGTTTTATGTTTAACAAAGAATGTTTTGAACACTGACGGCGTCGGCAAAGGCAGCCCCTTGTCTCCTCTGGTGGCTAACTTTTTTATGGAGGAAAGAGCACTTGAATCAGGAGTTCTTATAAAAACTTTTTTTAGGAGGTACTCGGATGATACTTTCGTAGTATGGTTCAACGGAGAAGATAAGTTAATGGATTGTTTACATCATCTTAACTCCATTGAAATGAAATTGCTCTGAGCACTATGGGACTCAACTGCTATGGTCATTAGTCCCCTAGAACTTAGAACTACTTAAACCTAACTAACCTAAGGACATCACACACATCCATGCCCAAGGCAGGATTCGAACCTGCGACCGTAGCACTCGCACGGTTCCGGACTGCGCGCCTAGAACCGCGAGACCACCGCGGCCGGCCTCTTAACTCCATTCATGATAATATTCGACTTACTATCGAGTTACAGAAAGATGATTGTCTTCCATTGGTGGATGTTTTGGGCAGACGGATGAGTGACGGATCTCTGGGACATTCTGTTTACCGTAAGCCCACTCACACACATTTATACTTGCATTCTTTAAATTGTCATCACCCATCCCAAACCATAAGTGCGCTTAAAACCTTTGTACACAGAGGTCATACAGTGTCGGATACAGGTAGTTTACCTGAAGAGCTTCCACATTTAAAGACAGTGTCAGAGACAAATTAATAGGGAAACTGTTTTTTGGCAAATTAACATGGGATTCTCACCTAAGATCAAACGGGAAATGGATAAAGAGGAGAACGTAAAGTCTTTAACTTCCCTTCTCTTCGATGGAAGTTTTTCTTTGGAAATGTCTAGAAGTATTAGTAATTTTCAGAGGAAAGTGATTTTCTGGCCACCATCTAAGATTTCGGACCTACTGAGAATAGTGTAGGGTTCTTTGTTACTGCAGACGGCGGGAATTTACACAATCTCTTGCCAGTCTAGTACGGCCTATAAAGGACAAACAAGAGTGTAAGAACATTGCCAAGAACATAAATTTTGGCAACAGCAATATCTTTTTGGGACTTCATTATAGAAGAATTCGTTGAAATACGCATCGAGGAAAATTTATTAAACCGAGACAGCGGCTACCAGCTGGATAACGAGTGGAGTCCCGCTAAAGACAGCTGATCCTTGCAGTTCCACCATCGAGGGCGCTGCCACCGAACGGTGTGTACTTACCTCGCTCCCCTCTTCTTTCTAGCACCGCTCCCCTTTTATTTCCTTCTCCCTCGTATCCGTACCCTAGGCAGCCCCTCCCAGTTTTTTCTTCGTCTCCAGTGAGCTACGTCAGTATTGTGTTCTGTGATGTTCTCCAGAGACGTCAGTGCTGTTGTTTTCATCGTGTACCTGACTTGTACATAGTGGAGCTGCCTGTGATTCGTCTCCAGTGAGCTACGTCACTATTGTGTTCGGTGATGTTCTCCAGAGACGTCAGTGCTATTGTTTTCATCGTGTACCTGACTTGTACATAGTGGAGCTGTCCGTGATTGTTCTGTGCTACGTCGCCCAACGCAACATTTACGCTGAGGCCGTACTTCGTCTTGCGTTCTTTTAATCCATAAAGTGTGTTGCTTTTTTTTAATTACTTTTATACAATTCTGTTTCCATTTTTACTGTTACCCCCCTTTTTTTGTGTGCTCTCTTCCATTATGTTACCCCTTATCATATCTATTTACCACCATATTTTTCTCCTGTATGTTGTTTTAAATGTATTCTGTCATATACTTCATGTCTTTCGACGGAAGAGCAGCGCCTACGCTGCTGCCAGCCTACCCCAGATGGGGAATTGAAATGCAATACAGAAAGCAGAAAAGTCTTCATCAGTCTTCGATGGCTCACCTAAAGGTAACTGGTAGGCGTCCAGTTGAAATATCTTGGAGTGAAGTTTACGGTGAATGGCCGCATTCCCGACATCTCTTCAACACGTAAGTACAGTTGAAGGATGACATATAGGATCCGGTATTAGAGTCAGAATTTAAAAGAGCTCTGGAAGACTTGAGATCAAACACAACAGAAGGGCTAGGTAAAATTCCTTCGGAATTTGTAAAATCATTGCAGAAATGACAGTCAAACGACTGTTCAAGGAGATGTGCAGTATCTGACACTGGCGACATAGCATCAGACTTTTGGAAACATATCACCCACATAATTCCGATATTAACAAGGACAGAAAGATGTGAAAACCATTACAAAATAAGCTTAACGTCTTATACATCCAAGCTGCTGCCAAAAATAATATAAGTAAGACTGAAAAAAAATTGATGACCTGTTTGAGAAAGATCAGTATGGATTTAAGAAAGATACTTGTACCAGAGAGGCAGTTCTGACTTAGCGCTTGATAATGGAAACAAGACTGAAGGAAAATCAGTACATGCTCAAAGGACTAGTTCATCCAGAAATATGTGTTCTTTAATGTGTAATGGTGGAGGATGCTCAAAATTCTGAGAGAAACAGGAGTAAGCTGTAGGGAAAGACGAGTAATATACAATATTTCCTAGAACTAGTGGGAACAGCAAGACTAAAAGACCAAGAACGGAGTACTCGTACTAAAAAGAATGCAACACAGAGATGTGGTATTCCGCACCCTCTACTGAATCTATACTTCAAGGAAGCAATGAACAGAAACACAAGGAAGCTGCAAGAGTGGGATGAAAATTCAAGTAAGATAGTATCAGTGAAAATAATCGCTCATGACATTGGTATCTTTAGTGAAAGCGAAGAATAATTGCAGGATGTTTTGAGTGGAATGAACAGTCAGCCGACCGAGGTGGCCGTGCGGTTCTAGGCACTTCAGTCCGGAACCGCAGGACTGCTGCGGTGACAGGTTCGAATCCTTCCTCGGGCATGGATGTATGTGATGACCTTAGGTTAGTTAGGTTTGAGTATTTCTAAGTTCTAGGGGACTGATGACCTGAGATGTTAACTCCCATAGTGCTCAGTGCCATTTGAACCAGTTTTGAATGAACAGTCCTTAGAGTACGGAAATGAATTGCCACTGAACAAGAAAAAGAGTAAAGTAATCAGAAGTAGCAGAAATGTGAATAGCGAGAAACTAAAAATAAAAATTGGTATACATGAAGTAAATAAAGTTAATGAATTCTCCTACCCTAGAGACAAAGCAACTTACTAAGAACGAAGCAGGGAGGTCATAAGAAGCAAACTAGTAGAGGCAAAGAGAAGTCGACTGGTACCAAAGACTGGCCTAATTTGAGAAAGAGATTTTTTCAAACGTACTTTTGGAGTAAAGCATTGTGTGCTACTGACTCATGGAAACTGGTAAAAGGGAACGGAAGGGGGTCCAAGCGTTCAAAAGTTGTGATACAGAAGAAATGGTGGAAATGGCTCTGAGCACTGTGGGACATAACTTCTGAGGTCATCAGTCCCCTAGAACGTAGAACTACTTAAACCTAACTAACCTAAGGAAATCACACACATCCATGCCCGAGGCAGGATTCATACCTGCGGCCGTAGTGGCTACAGAAGAATACTGATCGGTAAGATAAGTGTTGATGAGGATACCCGAAGAATCGGAGAAAAAAGTAAAATATTGGAAACACTGACTAACTGACTAGAAGGTACACGTCTAGGGCACGTGTGTTTGTGCGTCAAGTAGAGCCTCCATCGCACTAGATGAGCCAACTTAGGCAGAGATTCCACAAGTCCCTTCAGTTTTGTTCAATGTTGCCTGTTTCTCAACGTCAATCACACAAATATTTATCTCTCTTATCAGAAGTTGTATGAGAATTACATTTTGTCCATACTCCTGATTTACCCATGTAATGGAACACTTGAGAACAGTGTCAAGAGCTTCTTCATTTTCTTTGCTATCCTAAATTTCAGTTCACGTGTCATTAATGGCTGCACACTAACTTCGGTGCCACAGATTTTACATGCGTCATAACCTCTTCGTCTTTTGAGACAGACACATTCTGTTATGGTAGTGGCTGAGGGCTTCACATAATGCCCTCTTGACAGAAAAGCTCGTTTCATTGAGCATCTTCCTATCTGCACTCCTACGGTTTGTCTTACATCTATTGCGCAGTATTCCTTGTTTCTTCAGAAATTTATTTAGTGATGGTATATTCCGTTACGAACTTTTCTACTAGTTACACCTATCTAGGGCATAGTCTTCTATCTTTTTTACTTAAGCCACATTTTCAGTGAATTCCTCTGCCCCGAGCTAAGAGTTTCAAGTATTTTATTGTGTAATGAAATTACTGTCTATATAGTTTACTAAACATATAAAAACTTTTCCTTGTTTTGGTCACCCACTATACTTCGTTAGTCACTGTTGCAATAAATGGCTCATGGTCAATGAAATCAGTCGCAATATGTTTCTCTCATCCGAAGTCTTTGTTCTAGAAACATAGTATTTCGCAGGATTTCTTGTCATTCTCACCACAAACAGAACTGTAATTATTTGAAATGCTTGTTGATGATTGAAGTGTCCTCCAATGCTTATAATATGTTATAGGAAGACAAGTTTGGAAAAATGTAGGAAAACATGAGGCAATACTAACCTTAAGACGTATCTTAGAACCATGATTAAGGAAAGGCAAACCTACGTTGACAGCATTTGAAGACCTAGAGTAAGCTTTTAACAATCACTCTCTTTGAAATTCCGAAGCTAGCCGTGGTAAAATATAGAGAGCGGAAGGGTATTCACAACTTCTACAGGAACCAGACGGCAGTTATAAGAGTCGAGGGGCATGAAAGGGAAGTAGTGGTTAAGAAGGTCTATCATCAATGTTATTTTATCTGTGCATTGAGCAAGCAGTAGAGGAAACCAAAGAAAAATTTGAAGGAGGAATTAAAGTTCAGGGAGAAGAAATTTTAATTCTGTCAGAGACAGAAAAAGGTGTAGAAGAGCAGTTGAACGGAATGGATAGCGTCTTGAAAAGAGAATATAAGGTCAATACCAACAAAAGAAAAACAAGCATAATTAAATTTAGTCGAATTAAATGAGGTGATGCTATTGGAATTAGATTAGGAAATGAGACACTTAGAGTAAGAGAAGAGTTTTGCTACTGGGCAACAAAATAACTGGTGATGATAGCCGTAGGGAGGATATCGAAGGTAGACTAGCAATTGTAAGGCAAGCGTTTCTAAAGAAGATACATTTGTTATCATCAAATATAAACTTAAGTTTTGGGAAGTCTTTTATGAAGTATTTTCTTGGAGTGTAGCCATTTATGGAAGTGAAACATGGATGATAAACATTTTAGACAAGAGAATAGAAGCTTCCCAAAAGTGGTGGTACAGAAGAACCCTGGAGATTAGATGAGCAGATCACATAATTAATGAGGAGGTGCTTAATAGAATTCGGGAGACAAGAATTTTATGTCACAAGTTGACTGAAAGAATGCAGTGGTTCATAGGATATATTCTCAAACATCAAGGGATCACAAATTTAGTGATGGAGGGAAGTGTGGAGAGCAAAAATCATAGAGTGAGATCAAGAATGAATACAGTAATCAGATTTAGTAGAATGTAGGTTGTAGTAGTTATTCGAAGTTGAAGTGGTTCGCACAGGATAGAGTACCATGGAGAGCTCCATCAAACCAATCTTCTAAATGAATACCCCAGCTATATGGGAATTGAGGTTTTCGCCAAAGTTTTCAGTTAAATCCGGGGTAAGTCTAATGGTTTCTAGAAGGATCCAATTACAATTATATGCCTATCCATGATACTGAGAAATGTGCAAAAAGTCTCACATGCAGTTTTAATTTCTATCTTGGTGGATTTGAGTTTCTTGTCTGCTATGACAAGTAAACTACCTCCATTTCATGTTACCCTGTCCTTTCGACTTGCACTTAAGTTTCCCGAAAAATCTCACTGCTCTCAAATTAGATTTGAGTCAGATTTCTGTAGCTAGTAATATGTGAGCTTCACTGCGTTTTAGCCTCAAATCTATCTCTGTCAAACCGTTGCACATCTTTCGTCTGTTAACCATAAAAATTTTAATTCTCGCGCCTTTGCCGCACATTTCTTTGGACCTTTCTGTGACACATGCAGGACTATTATAGCTATAGTTTCTGGACTGGACGGAGAGTCGAGTTCCCTGAAAGACAATGTGTGCACCCCACACAGTCAGCTAGGTGGAAACGTAAAATCTCCCTTTTTATTAATGAGTCGGATATGCTACAAGTCTTACAATTTTTCTTTAAGAACTAAAGCAATGAACAGCTCGAACCAGAAATCTATTACAACTGAAAGGTGGCAAGACACTCTCTCCATTTAACTACTTTATTGGTCTATTGGTCAGATTGATATCCACATTTTAGGTCATGATATCTACGTTCTCCAATACTACATTTGGTATATGTGGCTTATAACTTTTTTACATGAGGAAACTGTTAGCAGAATGCAGTTATAACTGGACTTGTAGCCTGTAGAGAACTTGTGCCTGTGCGGCCATAGTGGACATTATGGAGAACAGGGAGAAAAACAGATTGTGGTCCATAAATGTTATATTCAGCGACATTGCTGTGCGAGTGATTCGCGGAACCAGCGCTCTGCGAATTGTACCTGCAGAGAGACCTCGAGCCGTGGCACACCACTCTTCCCACTTAGGGTCGGAGCAGGAGGGCGCCGGCTCTCAGAATGTTTTAATTGGACCAGGCGACAGTCCGTGGCGAAGGCGGCGAGATGGAGGAATGTGGGTTTAGGATGTCCGTTAAGAGAGACTGCTGTAATCTGAGATTTTGTGCAAAAAAGCGGGAAGGTCATAACGCTATAAACTTTCCCTTGTTAGATGTTGAGAGGATGCAATTAGAGCGAGTGGTGAACGGGTTTAGTGGCGAAATTGTAACTCCACTGATGGAAGGAAATCTCCAGGTTCTTTTACCGAGCAGAATAAAAAAAATAAAAAAAAAAACATTTTATTCTTAACAGACTTCTTTCAAAAATTGGGAAAGGTCGGCCTGGAAAGATTGGATCTCTTCTTAAATGAGGGACTGTGGTCCCGTTTAGGAAGACGTAAGGATGACGCCCTCCGAGTCTAAAATATTCTTTTTACATCACTGGTTGACTCCCCTCAGGATACGTAGAGTAGAGCCTTCCCCCCCTCCCCCCCCCCCCCCCCCCCCCTGTCTGGACTGGTTACCAGGCCAGCAATACCGTCAACAGGGGGGATTCAATATGTTGACAACAGTTGGATTGGTTTGTACAACGTGGAGGCGGGATTTTTCTGTTTATGTTAGGCTTGGTGGAAGGTGTTTGTCATTCTTTGGTTTCTTCGTCTTTGGGTCCTCCCCTGCTGGGGAACTTCAAGACTTTCCCCAGTGGGTATGCAACTTGTGGTGAACTAAGAGCCAATGGCAGTTTCCAGCTGTACAGACAGTGGAACTACATGTCATCTAGGACATATCGTGTGTCACGAGGGTGAACTTGTTCGTCCTGCGTCGGCCGCCTGACGTTTGACAATTCCAGCATACGTCGTCGTGCCTATGACTCAAACTGGTTTGCCACACAAGCAAACGGGTGCACCTCACACTGAAATCGGCTACGATTTCAGGGCACTGATAGTAAAGTTTCACGCGTTGTAATACTCAGGACGCCAGTCCGTGTAGTTTGCAAGTTTTCGCGCATGCGTCAGAACATTACAGGTGCGGCTACGCTCAGCCCCTCGCCCACAGCGTGTCAGTTTCTGTTGCCTATTGAACGAAGGTGAAAGGGTAACGTATTAGTGCACCGGTATAGGGTTTTTAAATGATATTCACCGCTCCCTGTGCTCCGTGAACCATAGTTTGCGGTGTACCTCGTCGTAGTGGATTACATTTGAATATAATTTCGATTCAGAGCTGATTCATGTAAACGAAGTCAGACTGCATTGTAAAAGGGATTAATTCATGAAAGAACTCGTATAGTTTACACACCAATGAATGCTTTCTAATCAAGCATTTCTTTCCTGATTTATGCTTGCCAGTTTCTTTGTAAGATTATAAGTTCCATTGTACATAGAAAAGGATGAATAAAAACTTACCCATTGTTTTTGTAATCTTAAATACGCCACTTGTAACGCCGGAAATGTATATCCTCCTTTTTCCGTCTATTGTACTATAAATTTTTTTCCTTATTTTGTTACCTGAAGATAAGACGTTTCTGTGTCTTTTTATATTGTAATTGTATTACTATTTGTATATACATGCATTTATGTCGATGTATAATTGGTTTGTTTTGTAAATACTATTTGTATTGTTACGCTGGGTCTTGCCTAGGGAAAACTATGCTATCGAACGAATACATCTATAGATCGTGTGGAGAACCAAAGTGTTTAGGATCTTTGGTAGTGTGAACTAGGCCGCGTGGAGCGCGGACAGAGGGAGTCTTGCTGAAGGAGGGAAGAAGGAGCATGCGTGTGACGCCCCCGCAACTTGCCGCGCTTTCGGGGTTTGGCAGCATGTAATTGCGCTCGGCTTGCTATGTTAGTTTCTGACATGGTGTCGCGGACGGGAAGCGTTAGCTGGCACACATCAAGAGCCCTTTTCGGCTGGAGGCCGTGTCGAGAAGAAGGCATGCCAACATCCAGCTTCTGCAACAGCGACGGCCGACAATGAGTGACTGTCGCCACCTCCTCGATCGACGACTTCAAACCTTCAATCAACCAACAAGGAAGACTGGTAGCACATAAAGTTTTAGAACTGTATGGCAGACCTCAGCTTTTTAAACTATTAATTTTTCCCACTAAATTACAGCAACGTTGCATGAACCTTTGTTGCTCATTGTCCCAATTGCATTACCAAGCAGGGTCCCTTCCTTTTCCGGAATAAACCCGAGTGTCGTTGAAATTCAAACGCCAGCATTAAAGTAATATCATTCGATTTCACTGCTTTAATTTCAAAGTTCAGTTAAGGTATTCATAGCTGGCTACAATATTTAGATTACACAAGCACGAATGAAGAGTGCGAGTTTTGTTACCGTATTTTAGCTTACCTGTGACTGCAGCTCAGCTTGGTACGTACTACATTTTACTATTGTTAATTGTTCAGAATCATTTAATTCAAGTTCAAAGTTAAGTCTCTTATTTCTAAATTGCGTAGATTCAAGTAGCTTTTGAAATGATTGTTGACGTAGCCCAAGACTAACCGTATTTTACTGAATTTCGATGTGCTTCAGAAACAAAGCTCACTATTAATTTCAGTCACTAAATTAACTTTCAATTTTTCGGTTTTATTAATCCTTTTGCTAAATTAAGTCAGAGTGTAGCGAAATTTATTACTTCTGACAAACTTTCAGTTTTCACAAAACACGTGTCAACCTCAAGTTGCCACGCTTCTAGTGCTAATTATATGTGTAATAACTTTTCATTTTCAGTTACTATAGTAATTGTCCATTGGACTGGCGACCGTAATTTCCCTCAAATCCCAAATATCTAATTACCGCTAGTTAATTGTTAACGTAACAGCCGCCCATTTACTTTCTTTATTAACTTTACCCCTTTTCAAAATTAATTTCCACCAGTATTATTTGCATTTTTCCTTTCATTTAGATGTAACCCTTCCCTCCCTCTTTACAGACAGATTAACTTCGGTGACGATTGCTTTTCCCAAATTTCCATTAGGTACACGCGGTTTAATTTTTCACTGTCATTAAAGTCGATAATTGAGGAGGAGGTTACACACTGTCCTCATTTATATTCCGCAGCCATTCACTGTTTTTAATGTACTTTAGTGATACGTGGTTGCCACAATTTGGAATGTAGTCTTACTAATTTGATGGTTAATTTGAGTTCTGAAAGTAACGGTAGACTAAGGCAAAAAAGAGCGCTGAGTTAATTCATGAATTTCATGGATAAAAGTTAAAAGTGTAGCTTACAATTTAAAGAGTGTTGACAAGATAATACATTTCTGCATGTAAAGACAATACCATCTAGCATCACTTGCACACATATTTATGACAAAGCAAGCGACCTCTTGTGCAACATAAAAAATAGGTACAATATTGATTGTTTCTCTGAAATGTTTCTGAGGTACCAAATTCGACAATAGCGTTCATTTGCGACAAATGCTGAAAATATACGCTACTGTTTGCAGAAAAATCTAATGTGGGACCGTAACTTGGTTATTTACAATAACTGTAAATGACAAACGCCGGTTTACTGCCAAATATGTTTTCCATAACACTTATAGCTCGCGAAATTTCTGAAAAAATCGGTATGTTTACGTAGATATGCTTTAACATATAAAGTGGAATGAAGGAACGAAAGTTTATGAGCGAGGATAAACTTACCAAAAGATTTTGAAAAGCATAGATTGAGTTTACAATGGCCAAAATATTACTACTTTCTGAGGCATTGACAAAATTAGTGAAAAATTACGAAAAAAATGAGACGAACAGTAAAATTTTAGGATACATAATTTCCAATCGGGCCTTTGTGGCGCACTTCATCTCACACAATGGAAATTTCGTAAGTCGGCCTTAAGTGTGTAAATGAAGGTCTGAATCTTCTGTATCTAGTTGCAGATATGTCACGTTCTACACTGGCGCTCTAAAAATCAACCCTGCGTCGTTGGTACACTACAGTCAAAATTGCGTTTGTTGTCGGGCACCAATAAAGCACCTCCACTGCTTGGGGCAGCTAACAGTACAATTTGTGACTGTGCGTCGTAGACTGACAATATGTTTCCTCTAGCAGCCCTCAAAGAGTTTACTTGCTCTACCCACCCAATCTTTCCTGACCCTTACGGATTTTAATGCACACATTATGATTTCGGATTCTGTAACTACCTACCCCAAGGGCAAAGCACCTAAGAGCCTTCTCATGTCATCATCTACGTGTCTCTTCAACAGCACTACAGCAAGATAAGCTATCTAGGCATCGCACACACTGCCTGATTGGAAGTGGTCGATGACTGTAGTAAAGAGATCTGTTCCAAATCCTGCTTCATCTGGCAGACAGAGAGTTACCGTAATGGAAACAACTATGATGCGTGCCCAGTGGGTAGACTGGACCCATTTCAGCCATTTTCCGATATTAGAGAACCGTGACAGTGTCCGAGAATTGGTGGATAATAATACCAAAATGATGCACTCCGTCACTGAAGTATCCAATCCAAACTCTTCGAGGTAGCAAAAATTGGAACCCTCAATTGCTGGAACGACGAATGCCGCTTCGTAATCAGGGCAATGCTTGTAGCTCTGCGTAGCCCAACTGCAAAGAACCGTGCCACCTTTCGGTTATTTCAGGCGAAATGTCGCGTAAGTATTAGAGGGACCTATATGATCTCATGACAACAGTTCCGGAATATCAAAAAACGATTCCAGCCTCATTGTTGCTGTAACGAGGAACGGAAGTCTCCAGACCAACCCACGAGACATTGCCCCAACAAGGAAGGAATACTTCGACAGAGTACCCACCACTATCAGTCACAAACCAAGTTTCCAGTACTATAGCGACCGCTGAGAGGGGCATTTCGGACTTCACTTTCACCAATAAACATGCAATTGTTCCTTTTGCAAGATGTAGTTGGATTATGGTTAAACTGTGGCTCATCTTCGTTATCTGTTCACAACAGTGGTCTCTACAGTACGATGTTGTTGTTGTTGTTGTTGTGGTCTTCAGTCCTGAGACTGGTTTGATGCAGCTCTCCATGTTACTCTATCCTGTGCAAGCTTCTTCATCTCCCAGTACCTACTGCAACCTACATCCTTCTGAATCTGCTTAGTGTATTCATCTCTTGGTCTCCCTCTACGATTTTTGCCCTCCACACTGCCCTCCAATACTAAATTGATGATCCCTTGATGCCTCAGAACATGTCCCACCAACCGATTCCTTCTTCTGGTCAAGTTGTGCCACAAACTTCTCTTCTCCCCAACCCTGTTCAACACTTCCTCATATGTTATGTGATCTACCCATCTAATCTTCAGCATGCTTCTGTAGCACCACACTTCAAAAGCTTCTAGTCTCTTCTTGTCCAAACTATTTATGGTCCACGTTTCACTTGCATACATGGCTACACTCCATACAAATACTTTCAGAAATGACTTCCTGACACTTAAATCTAAACTCGATGTTAACAAATTTCTCTTCTTCAGAAACGCTTTCCTTGCCATTGCCAGTCTACATTCTATATCCTCTCTACTTCGACCATCATCAGTTATTTTGCTCCCCAAATAGCAAAACTTCTTTACTACTTTAAGTGTCTCACTTCCTAATGTAATTCCCTCAGCATCACCCGACTTAATTCGACTACATTCCATTATCCTCGTTTTGCTTTTGTTGATGTTCATCTTCTACCCTCCTTTCAAAACACTATCCATTACATTGAAGTGCTCTTCCAAGTCCTTTGCTGTCTCTGACAGAATTACAATGTCATCGGCGAACCTCAAAGTTTTTATTCCTTCTCCATGGATTTTAATACCTACTCCGAAATTTTCTTTTGTTTCCTTTACCACTTGCTCAATATACAGATTGAATAACATCGGGTTTAGGCTACAACCCTATCTCACTCCCTTCCCAACCACTGCTTCCCTTTCGTGCCCCTCCACTCTTATAACTGCCATCTGGTTTCTGTACAAATTGTAAATAGCCTTTCGCTCCCTGTATTTTACCCCTGCCACCTTTAGAATTTGAAAGAGATTATTCCAGTCAACATTGTCAAAAGCTTTCTCTAAGTCTACAAATGCTAGGAACGTAGGTTTGCCTTTCCGTAATCTTTCCTCTAAGGTAAGTCGTAAGGTCAGTATTGCCTCACGTGTTCCAGTATTTCTACGGAATCCAAACTGATCTTCCCCGAGGTCGGCTTCTACTAGTTTTTCCATTCGTCTGTAAAGAATTCGTGTTAGTATTTTGCAGCTGTGACTTATTAAACTGATAGTTCGGTAATTTTCACATCTGTCAACACCTGCTTTCTTTTGGATTGGAATTATTATGTTCTTCTTGAAGTCTGAGGGTATTTCGCCTGTCTCATACATCTTGCTCACTAGATGGTAGAGTTTTGTCAGGACTGGCTCTCCCAAGGCTGTCAGTAGTTCTAATGGAATGTTGTATACTCCTGGGACCTTGTTTCGACTGAGGTCTTTCAGTGCTCTGTCAAACTCTTCGAGCAATATCGTATCTCCCATTTCATCTTCATCTACGTCCTCTTCCATTTCCCTCATATTGTCCTCAAGTACATCACCCTTGTATACACCCTCTATATACTCCTTCCACCTTTCTCCTTTCCCTTCTTTGTTTAGAACTGGGTTTCCATCTGAGCTCTTGATGTTCATACAAGTGGTTCTCTTATCTCCAAAGGTCTCTTTAAATTTCCTGTAGGCAGTATCTATCTTACCCCTAGTGAGATAAGCCTCTACATCCTTACATTTGTCCTCTAGCCATCCCTGCTTAGCCATTTTGCATTTCCTGTCGATCTCATTTTTGAGACGTTTGTATTCCTTTTTGCCTGCTTCATTTACTGCATTTTTATATTTTCTCCTTTCATCAATTATATTCAATATTTCTTCTGTTACACAAAGATTTCTACTAGCCCTCGTCTTTTTACCTACTTGATCCTCTGCTGCCTTCACTACTTCATCCCTCAGAGCTACCCATTCTTCTTCTACTGTATTTCTTTCCCCCATTCCTGTTAATTGTTCCCTTCTGCTCTCCCTGAAACTCTGTACAACCACTAGTTCTTTCAGTTTGTCCAGGTCCCATCTCCTTAACTTCCCACCTTTTTGCAGTTTCTTCAGTTTTAATCTACAGGTCATAACCAAAAGATTGTGGTCAGAGTCCACATCTGCCCCTGGAAATGTCTTACAATTTAAAACCTGGTTCCTAAATCTCTGTCTTACCATTATATAATCTATCTGATATCTCCAGGGTTCTTCCATGTATACAACCTTCTAACTAACCAAGTGTTAGCTATGACTAAGTTGTGCTCTGTGCAAAATTCTACGAGGCGACTTCCGGTTTCATTTTTTAGCACCAATCCATATTCACCTACTACGTTCCCTTCTCTCCCTTTTCCTACACTCGAATTCCAGTCACCCATGACTATTAAATTTTCGTCTCTCTTCACTACCTCCACTACAGTACGATAGGTTACCGTTTTCTAAATATCCAAGTAGTTATCACGGTGTTGCCCTCACTATGTGCTTTGCGAAGACCATGGAGTGGATAGTCAGTCGCCGCCTCCTTAGAATTCAGACAGCTCCTTAGCTGGTTTGAGTGTCAGGTATCACTGAATCATTGATAATTTGGTCTTCCTGGAAGTGTCCACAAAGCAGGCTTCCCTCCTGAGGTATCTTCTTGGATTTAGAGAAGGTGTCCTACTTGGAAGGCCAATATCCTTGCATAGCCTCATGACTGGAGCTTGCGAGGGATTCTTGACATCTTTATATGGCTCTCTCCTTCGCTTCACTATTTTAGATACTGAGTCACAGCCGTCCTGTCTGCAGGCTTTGAACAAGAGCACAATGTCCATGAAGGCAGTGTTTGGTAAAGGTATTACAGTATATCGTCAAGAGTTCTTTGTCTTTGGATGACTTCTCTTCTTCTTCCTTCTCCAGCCTTGCAATAACCGCTTATCAGCTGCACTTACTATTGGAAGGTCAGACAAATGGAGGAAAATAGCGAAGATTCAGTTTCTCCACCGCGAC
The DNA here is from genome assembly GCF_023897955.1 of Schistocerca gregaria. Taxonomy (NCBI): domain Eukaryota; kingdom Metazoa; phylum Arthropoda; class Insecta; order Orthoptera; family Acrididae; genus Schistocerca; species Schistocerca gregaria. The sequence goes on from NC_064920.1 coordinate 921,202,036, forward strand.
CTCTGAGTTCTGTTGAAGATGAGGGCCTCTCTTCGTAATTTTAACAATCTATGGACGTTTCTGAGCCTCATATTTGATTGTTTTCATGTCTTAGGCATCTGAAAACTCTATTTCTAAAGGCTCTAAATATTTTAAGATTTATTAGCCATGAATAATTGCCAGCAGCCTTGGCACTGTGGTAACATTGGTTCCCGTCAGATCAACGAAGGTAATGCTGTCGAGGTTGCCTAACACGTGAATGGGTGCGCGCTCTTGACAAGTGGTGTGCACTGTTACCTTGTGAGGCAAGTTGAGGTGCTATTTGCCTGAGAAGTAGTGGCTCCGGTCACGAAAACTGGCCACGGCCCGTTTCTTCTCAGATGCCCGTCCATATCCGCATCCAGTGACGCCTATCGGCAGAGGACAACACGGCGGTCGGGACGGAGCTTTAGGTCTTCCGAGGCCTGTTCTGACCGAGCAGACAGACCCAGTGCACTATAGTCTTACAGAACATTAGTGTGGTCTTGGGTTGATTGTGGGTGAATGGTATATGAAGGAAGGAATCAAGCTGACCACTGGGGCCTTTATAAGCGGCCCCATACCGACCCTCTGCGCTGAAGCTCCTTCTCAAGAAAAGGCGTAGAGTCCTCATGATGTGATGGACCTACAAGAAATTATTCAGGCCACAGCTACGCAACCACCAACGGAAAGTCTTTGTAACAACCACCAACGTGCTAAGAGAGTATGCGTGATTTTCGGGAATGATTGGCTTTTAAATATGAATGTTGTTGGTTTTCAAGTCTTACATCAAGGCTACAACAGGTATCCACCTTGCCTCCTACAAACTTTAAGAATTATTTTAGCCTGATAACCTTTAGAGACGCTTCATGGTTCTACAGTAGTATGCACTGACTGTTGAAAACAACGGGAGATCAGTCGCACTCCCTGAACGTGTCGTCACGATTCGTCTTTCCTGTAAACATATAGAATTTCCTGCAAGGTTCCACGTGATGCTGAAGACACTGGAGGAAATGTGTCATCACAGCAAATAGTGGCCTACAATCGTCGCTGAAAATTTAACCAGCAGAGAAAATCATTCAGTTAGTCGAAGACTAACCTTTCTTCAGCAACGTGTGAAACACGTATGATGAAGATGGGTAGGAGGACATGTGCTTCGCAGACCAGACAGCCAAGGAGAACTAAGGGAGGGCGTTGTCATCAATGAGCCATTCCCCTACAGTCTGTCATCTCACTATTGACTCAGAGAGCCAGGCAACGGTTATAAAAGGCAACTGACTGGCAGTGTGGCACATGAAGCTGTAGTTAGTGAAGCCAGCTGTCCGGCCATTGCGTTCATTATACCAGTAACTCCAGCGGAATACGCAAGTGAAACGCCTCCGAATAGGTAAGTGCCCCCTAATATACGACTTCTAACGTTGGAGAGAGGAAATACCTCACCCACCCACGCACGTCCGTGACGCCTGTGGTGTGCAAGTTTTTATACACCACCTCTTAAATGAGTGAAATTTATGTCTTTATGAGTGATCAGTTTTATCTAACGACTACATGTGGTTTTGAAGTTTTGTAAACTCTCTGGATAGCAGACTCAGATTTTAGGCGACAGGTTTCAATGTGTTACGGTGTGACTGGTTCATCCACTGTATTCCAGCCATAAGCTAGCCACAGCTACTTGCTCCACAATTTTGAAACTTTCAGATCTAACAAACTACGTGATCTCTGTATTCACGTACGTGTGTGTGTGTGTGTGTGTGTGTGTGTGTGTGTGTGTGTGTGTGTGTCTGTGTGAAGGATTTTTACGTTTTTAATCGTAGTTAAAGTTTACTATACCACGGGTCTCAAGTCCTTACTGTCGTGCGCACACACCAACGAACCATCATCATTATCGTAAACATCGTCTGTCACATAAAGCAGCAAACAAAGTTGTGCATAAACCAACAGTACGTGTCTTACTCAACCTAACCATGTTTGGTCCATAACAGGACCTGAGGAAAATTGTCAGATCTGATTTGGTCAGGTATTTAAACTTCTTCTCACATCGTGGTGTCATTAGTTTCAGATAATGTCATTCTCTATGAGGACGCATATTTCACAGACGAAGTGTGGGACACACACATACCACTTTTGTCTGTAGTGAGCAGTGACTGGAGACCATACCAGTGTCTTTACTTAATCAGACCAAATTCTTCTCGATGACAGTCTCCAACTGACTTGCTTCCAGTCAAGAGGTACCTATCCACTGAATGTTAAAAGGAAATTAAATGCTGAATAAAAAGAAAAGTGTCCCAAAACATTACAGGTAAGCTTTGGCGCAAGATTGAATGCGAGTGGAAGGATAGGACAAAATAAGCATTTAACGTCGTTCGGATCAATATCATTTAGTTTGGAGGATGTTAACATATTAAGACAAAAGCATCCAATTAGATAAAAAAATTTAAGAACAAACACTGATAATCGATAAAACAATCTGTCCAAAGCATTTTTCCTTTGTTAAAAGGCTAAAAGATTAAGCACAAAACTTAAAAACGCCTCAAATGATAGAGTTTCATAACAAGTACAACATGATAGCAAACAGTCTTAAAAACAGCCAGGCAGTAAACTTCCTTAGAATGTTTTTGGGTAAATTACCACAGATGATTCAGGTTTATCAAAAAGAAGTTTCTTAAAAGGAAACAAAAACAATTAAAGCTGCTTAATATTAAACAACCACGCACTTGGCAACGTGGTATGGACGAAAGGCGCCGAAGGTCCGCTACACAGCTCACCACACTGTTCCTTTCCTAAGCTATCATTTTGTACACATCCCAAGGCACAACATGCAATGATAGGCTGATGAACAGAGAATAAACTTTTAACAATTAAAAGTCATCAGACTACATGCTGGCAGCATAGACAAAACAGTTCCACCAAGTCAGTAAGAGAAAATAGGGTAACTTGTCAAGGCAACCAACCCCACTTACACCTAATTGTAAAGAAGCTCAGGGTCCAACAGAGATTCAGCTTCAGATCACTCCAAAACGTGGGGTTGGTAAATACTTGACCGTCGCACGGGACGGAAGACATAGGTGAAAGGGAGACGTGGAAGGCTGGCTGGTGAACATCACCTATTTTGACCAAAATCTTGGCTTTGTAGCGTAATCCACCAAAATACACGTTGCAAGATTTACTCTTGTAAGAAACATAAGCTTGTGGTCAGCGTACATGTAATGACAGCAACTTAGCGAACTGGTACACTACGAACCAGGAAAAATATTACTTTGCACTTCACGAATAATTACACTTGAAAGCAAAAACGACAAAAAATTACGTAACTCCAAGCGATCCCAAGCAACAATAGCTTAAAACAGACAGGTAAATCACACCACTATGACAACTACCAAATCGAGGCTTTTATATTTCCATACGAGTGATGCGCTCTACAAAGCTCCTGCCTAGGCACTCTCACGGAGAAGAACAACAATAAGAGAAGCAAGAGACAGTCACCTGCAGCAACTGCACTAGTCAAAATCATCAAGCTCACAGCAGGCAGCGAGGTCAGACTTTAGGATTGGCGTGTGGTCTCGAAAGCAATGAAGTTAAAGTACATTACTGGCCATTCAAATTTCTACACCAAGATGAAATGGAGATGATAAACTGGTATTCATTGGATAAATATATTATTATACCAGAACAGACATGTAATTACCTTTTCACACAATTTGGGTGCGTAGATCCTGAGAAATCAGTACCCTCAACAACCACCTCTGGCCGTAATAACGGCCTTCATACGCATGGGCATTGCGTCAAACAGAGCTTGGATGGCGTGTACAAGTACAGCTGCCCATGCAGCTTCAACATGATACCACAGCTCATCAAGAGTGGTGACTGGCGTATGGTGACAAGCCAGTTGCTCGGCCACCACTGACCAGACGATTTCATTTGGTGAGAGATCTGGAGAATGTGCTGGCCAGGGCCCCAGTCGAATATTTGCTGTATCCAGAAACATGCGGTCGTGCATTATCCTGCTGAAATGCAGGGTTTCGCTGGGATCGAATGAAGGTTGGAGCCACTGAACGTAACACATCTGAAATGTAACGTTCACTGTTCACTTGGCGTCAATACCGAGACGTGTAACCAATGGCACCCGATGCAATCACGCCGGGTGATACGCCAGTATGGCGATGACGAATACACGCTTCCACTGTGCATTTACCGCGATGTCGCCAACACGGATGCGAGCATCATGGTGCTGTAAACAGAACCGGCATTCATCCGAAAAAATGACGTTTCGCCATTCGTGAGTACACCATCGCAGGCGCTCCTGTCTGTCATGCAGCGTCAAGGATAACCGCAGCCATGGTCTCCGAGCTGATAGTCCATGCTGCTGCAAACGTCGTCGAACTGTTCGTGCAGATGGTTCTTGCCTTGCAAACGTCCCAATATGTGGACTCACGGATCGAGACGTGGCTGCACAATCCGTTACAGTCATGTGGATAAGACACCTGTCATCTCGACTGCTAGTGATACGAGGCCGTTGGGATGCAGCACGGCGTTCCTTATTACAATCCTGAACCCACCGATTCCATATTCTGCTAACAGTCATTGGATCTCGACCAACTCGAGCAGCAATGTCGGGACACAATAAACTGCAATCGCGTTAAGCTATAACCGATCTCTATCAAAGTCGGAAATGTGATGGTACGCATTTCTCCTCCTTAAACGAGGCATCACAAAACGTGTCACCAGACAACGGCGGTCGACTACTGTTTTTTGTATGAGAAATCGGTTGGAAACCTTCCTCATGTTAGCACGTTGTAGTTGTCGCCACCGGCGCCAGACTTGTGTGAGTGCTCTGAAAAGCTAAACATTAGCATATAATAGCATCTTTTTCCTATCGGTAAAATTTCGCGGCTGTAGAACGTCATCTTCATGGTGTAGCAATTTTAATGGCCAGTGGTGTAGCTAACCGAGCATCCGAAGCTGCTGCGTGGTGACGAACAGTGGAAAAACTAGGAGCCAGGAGGAGATGCGTGTATCACTATGATATTCCGGCAGTCTCCAAGTCTGGTTGGTCAAAGGTGTCCGTTCTCATTTCCGGTGCACGTCCCTCGTGTCCTGAAGATGCTTAGCAAGACAAACGTGGAAGTTACTTGGGTTGCAGAACAGCCAGCTCATGCCTGGCAGATCTGTGCTGGCCACTCGCTGTCTCTCGCAGAATACAGCGCCAAAGGTACTTGCAGCAAACGTGCAACGCCTCTTTCACATCAAACATCGTGTTTCAGGAGATGTGGCGTGAGCTATCGATCGCGCAACTGTTCAACCTTCTCTCCCGGAATGGGATCCCAGTGGGTGGGGGGAGGGGGGGAGGCTCAGAGCTCACAAGAGAGACTTAATTAATACTACCTTGCTTAATTTGGCTAAGGTGCACCTGAAAATTATTTCCAATCTCTTCGTTACGGAACCTAAGCCCTACCAAAGTGAGTACCGGCACACGGGTCCAAAAACTGGGATGACTGTTTCTGGATGCCTTACTCGCAAAGTCGCTGTCACCCAAATTTCTCACCAAGGCTATGTCACCGATCTAAATGTTGCCTGGACGTCGTCCCTGGTTACACCGACGTACTTTCCTCTGATAGGCTCTGCAAAAGGTTGCCGTGGCTCTACGCCGGTTATCCTTGATTAACTAAGCACTAACATCATTTGGAACAAATCATATCGTGACGAGATAGTCAAGAGGACAGGAAAACATGAGAGAAGCAATGGTAGCTCTGTGCACCTCATGCCTTGCAGCATTAAAGACTAATTTCATCTATCTTAAAGGAAGATCCAATTTAATTTGAGCCGCAGTATGGAAAACAATCTGAGAGGACTTTAGATTTCTATTAACCCACTCCGTGAACAAAGGCTTGGGTAATAAGGTGTTGTGTTGATATGTTTAACCACAAATCGGAAACAGAAATTACAAAACTCCCTTAGAGAGAAATAAGATGCATTATCGATGACAATGACATCTGGATGACTGAACCATGAGAAAACCAAACACAGATGCCAAATACTTTGTCGAGCAGTAATGCTGCTACAGGGGAGCAATCAGCTGAACCGAGTAAAACCATCAACCACCACAAGTATATAATACCGCCAACTTTCAGTCCACGGAAGAGCACCTAAGTAATCAATAAAAAGACGCTGCATAGAAACCTCTATCCAAGTTGACTGAAGTAACCCCCGACGCCCATCAGAATTCGGCTTAGCCGTCTTGTATTTCCGACACTGACTAACCAGTTTTCTAACATCACGATAAAAGGTTAGCCATGTTACAGACTCGTGGATCTTACTAATGATTTTACATACCCACAGATGGCCACCCAAAACATATTTGTGATAAAATAGCCGGAACAAATGTGGTATGCAGACCGAATTTTAGCTCTTTATCCTAGCACCACTAGCAGCAGAGGATTGCTTCCACAATTCGTCCCTGCGAACTTGATGACCGGCTCTCAACCACTCCCTAATAGAGCCCAACATTGGGTACTGCTATTTGTGTTGCACTAGGCCAACAAACAATGCTGGAATCTCGATAAGTACTGAAGTAACAAGAGCTTCTACCACCTTGGCCTCGAGGAGAGAAAAACCCCCTTCTTAGAACATTCTGCTCATTGTATTTGCTATAACGGTATTGCAATCCCTAATATGATGCAAGTTGAAGCGGAAGGTGGTTATTTGTAAAGCTAATCTAGCAATACACCCAGTTTTACGTAGGTGAGCCAGAACGCAACTAAGAGCCGGGTTGTCTGTATCCAGTGTGAATTCCCAGTGTTCGAGATAGTATTTAAATTTCTCTTGCGTGATGAGGACAGGCGGTACTCATAAGTGGACTATTTCTTCTCGTTTGGAGACAATCACCTATAGGCGTAGGTTAAGGGCCTCCACTCATCATCTAGCTTATGTAGCAACATAATGGCAACCCCTGAGTTAGTTGCAGCGGTTTGGACACAAAAGCTTGATTTGTGTCAGGAATGGCCAAAACAGGGGTATTACTCTAAGCGAGGACGTCAAACGCAGTGTGGTAGCTGATGGTCCAGACATGTGACTCACCGTTCCTTCGTAGCATGTTTAACGGAAGTACTTAACCATTCCAACAAAACAGACCACCGCTTTTTTAGTCTTAAGAGAGCAGGAACTGTAAACAGCTTGGGCCCGAGACTGATGAATCCTAATCATCTCAGTCAAGACTAGATGTCTGAGAAAAGACGTCTCACGACAACCTAAGATAACTTTAGGCTGTCTGACATTCCCTCTTGCCTTAGATGTTCCAAAACCTGTTGCAAGTGTTCAAAATATTAGGAGACGGTGGCTTCATAATCCAAGCAATTACACACACTCTTAATTTCTGATCTTCAGGCATGGAATTGGTTAACCTAGAAAGAACTGCTTCCCCCAGCAGAAAGGCCTAAAGTCACCCAGTTGAATTTGTATAAGTTCAAGTCAGTGTGTGGGATGGCAGGTGGAATATTGTTATTCAAATTTAGAACGCAATGTAGAAAAGATGCATTTCCCAGGCGATGCACCATATGTGGGGCGCCGGGTGGATTTAATTGTTATAAATGTTTTGTATTTTTGCTCTTGTTTGCCGTTCTCAACACTGGCTCTCTCACTACAATATTGGCAACCAGAAAGTGATTAGCAAAATGTGAAGCCTGTAATTAGAATTCCTAGTGCTCACTTCATCTGAGAAATACATTTATAGCTACAGCTTATAGCTCTAAGGTATTAGGAAATTGTCTGGGATTCACAATCAAAAACGATTCTCTCTAAAATGTTCACTATATTCTGAAAGTCACAGAACAAAACAGAATCCACACAATCAAACTACCAGTGCAGTTTAGAGTCTAATGCGTTGATGCAACTATAACTGTTCAAATTAAATGTTTAAATGAATGCTCGCCATAATTTGATGATAATGTTCATCAAACACCACGCTCAATAATGATAGAATGCATGTCCCGTGACAGCATGTGAAAATAAGACATACACAAACTGAAGATAGATCATTAAATTCATCCCAGAATTAACACTTCACTCGAAAACGATTCCATGGTTACGCCCTGGTGCGGACGGCTAAGGGAACGCCTGATCAAATCCGCTCTCCCGACTAGCTGCTGGGCTAGTAATGCACCACTTTAAGTTATTGAATAAATCATTGCTTCCTTTGCTGATGGCTTATGAAGCTCTCAATTTATATGTGCAATCAGCACACAGGTAAGTAATCATAATAAAAGTCTAACGTGGCTCAGTGAAATATTTTGGGCGAGAGAATTAATTTAATTACATTACACGCTGTAGACGAGCTCTGAACCTGCCCTTTGGAGATACGCTATGGCTATAGTTTTATAGTTATTCAGTTGAAACTTCTCAAGTTGTTATGATTATAGCGGATCTCCCTTCTACTTAAATTTAAAAATCCTAGCCTTATTTATTCGCCTACTTAATCTATCTTGCTTCCTTAATTTCTAAGACAAAAACCAGAAAATCATGAATTTCAACTAAAATTTTAATTTGTGAGATCCAGAATACTGTTTCTACTAAATTATTATTCAAAAGGAATCTAAATACAAATTTTTAAGTTTCTAGCTCTTTTCTGTAGTGCCAATAATTTTTACAGCAAAACGTCCAAATTTCGAAAATGGTTAAAGTTATTGAACAGATATTTAACACACATTGATTTAGTATTACTCTTAATACGCTAGAAACGTTTCAGGTTATTTACTTGATTTTTAAAGTATTGCGCAAAATTTATAACGTCAGAGCTAGTTACAGCGGTCTAGGCTGGCACACAATGGAAAGACTGATGTGAATTTTATAAGGCGTGAGTATGCTGCTTCCCTACAAGTGCAAAGTTAGAGGGAGGCACAGCCACAGCATGATTAGGAGGTATTTGTGCAACATCAAACTCCGCTCCAATAACGTTAGTAATACAGAGGCCTGCCCTTGCAGAATAGTGGTACTGGCAAAACTACACTACAGGCCCGAAGCGAAAATAAAATATCCCATTGGCATAGTCCAAGATTCATGCCATTTTACTAACAAAATCACATGCCAAGAGGAGTTTCGTGCTTAGATTTCCACTATCACCAACTCAACAAAATTCAGCCAGCCAGGGTGCCTGAGTGGTTCTAGGCGCTACAGTCTGGAACCGCGCGACCGCGCCGGTAGCAGGTACGAATGCTTCATCGGGCATGGGTGTGTGTGTGTGATGTCCTTAGTTTAGATATGTTTAAGTAGTTCTAAGTTCTAGGTGACTGATGACCTCAGAAGTTAAGTCCCACAGTGCTCAGAGCCATTTAAACCATTATTTTAACAACATTCACCAAAACAACAAGAAATGTACACAGATTCTATCAAAGCAAGAACTTAACCATTAATAGTTCTAGCAGTCCTCGATCTTGGTGAATTTTAGAAATACTTACCTCAGTTTGAATATCTAATAACTCTATTAGTTCTTTCTTTCCTATTTTGACTTAAACTACAACTATCTCATCATCGGGAACTGTTCTAACCTCGCAGTAACAACAAAATGTACCCCCGATTCTACGTTGAACAAATCACCTTCAGATTTTGGATTGTTACTTTCACGGAACCATCCTTCTCAATTTTTATTTCAAATTCTGAGGATTCGTCGTCATAGAATGGTTCTACCTTCATCTTCATATTATCGTTATTATCAGATCCCTTTTTTAATAGCCTGTTAGAACAAGTTAACAAATATTTTAAATATTCGTGACCTCTTTAATTGTTTGACCTATACGAGCGATGCAGACGCGGTGTACCAGCAAAAGTGATGGGACGAATTGCGATGTAATGCACACAACAGCTGTGGCGGTGAGGATGGCGGCGGGTATCGCCTGTTGCAGCAGCTTCAAAGCAGAGGGTGGGGGGGTGGGGGGGGGGGGGGGGAGTTAGGCACAGGTGAGCAGGCACAGTAGCTTGCAGGTAGCTTGCAGGTCCAAGGAGCTCCGTGATGATGCACCGTCTTCGTCTAACCTCAGCACCGGTGGTAGGCGCGATGTAGTGTCGTCTTCTTACCTCCTTCCGTCACGTTCAAGGTTACTGTGGCTCATATTCCGAATTTACTCTCCACACTGACGAGTAAATCTTAAGATGGTTCTCGCACCGGTTTCGACAGTTCCCTGTTTTGTACCGATCACTTTCACTATTCAGTTTGCTGACCGACAGCATAGTATGTGGGACGGAGAGTAAATAATAAAATACTATTCTACGCCTTTTAAAATAGCCTGAAAACTATTTTCCCTGTCAGTCAAGAAGAGACGGAGAACATACAGACCGTAATATCCAGTCTGTAATTACTCTTCATACTCACTGAAAGAAAATGCTCCAACTATCTAATTACCTAGTGCAATCAGGAATGATGACTATAAACAAAAGTTTTGAGTTGTAACTATTTCAATTATTGAGTAAAAGTTCACATGCACAAAATATAATAACATTCCTATTAATAATAATAATGTCCTTATCGGAAATATCACTATTAACAGATCAGAGGTGACCTTTAATTGAAGTTTCAGATAAAATGGTCTATCGCTCTGACTTGCAATCGCCAAACTTAATTACTTGACTTAAAAGTGTAAAATAATCTCGCTTCATGCCACGCGGTGTTATCAACATTACGGGCGGCACACAAACAGGCACTTTCGTGACATGTAAGCGAACCTTACAAGTTCACCGTCTACTTGTACTGAAAACGCGTTTGGTAGCTTCTTGGATGTGACGACATCCGAGGCACAGCGTACGTACGCGTTTGATTGATGTGGACAGATTGATATCTCCGTGTAAAGTGGCTCACCTCACTACCTCTCCGGCCATATTTACATTCGGGTGCAGTGAACTGCTGAAAGGAACATCTGCTATTAACCGCTTTAGGCACAGGTAGCAGCACCTAAATGGCCTCTTTCTCAGATGCATATTAATTAATATCTATGTTGTTTGATAGCTTACAGTCTTCTTAATTTTTATATAAAAAATTTACTGAATTTTTTTTAGCTCGACTGCACTTAAACTTTGCCGGCTACGATTTTTAGAATGGAACCGACAGTAGATCATGACCTCTGATCTGCCTCTAAAATTCCTCCTAATGATTGTTGTTTATAGTAAAGTCTTAAAACTTGATACAGCTGTTTTACTTAATGAGTATAATCAAGTGCTGTGAATAGAACTTTCTATAACAAATACGCATGACATGGAATTTGTTGAAACAAAGGACACTTCCATTCCATACATTATTATATATTTTATTATATATTATTATACCAGAACAGACATGTAATTACCTTTTCACACAATTTGGGTGCGTAGATCCTGAGAAATCAGTACCCTCAACAACCACCTCTGGCCGTAATAACGGCCTTCATACGCATGGGCATTGCGTCAAACAGAGCTTGGATGGCGTGTACAAGTACAGCTGCCCATGCAGCTTCAACATGATACCACAGCTCATCAAGAGTGGTGACTGGCGTATGGTGACAAGCCAGTTGCTCGGCCACCACTGACCAGACGATTTCATTTGGTGAGAGATCTGGAGAATGTGCTGGCCAGGGCCCCAGTCGAATATTTGCTGTATCCAGAAACATGCGGTCGTGCATTATCCTGCTGAAATGCAGGGTTTCGCTGGGATCGAATGAAGGTTGGAGCCACTGAACGTAACACATCTGAAATGTAACGTTCACTGTTCACTTGGCGTCAATACCGAGACGTGTAACCAATGGCACCCGATGCAATCACGCCGGGTGATACGCCAGTATGGCGATGACGAATACACGCTTCCACTGTGCATTTACCGCGATGTCGCCAACACGGATGCGAGCATCATGGTGCTGTAAACAGAACCGGCATTCATCCGAAAAAATGACGTTTCGCCATTCGTGAGTACACCATCGCAGGCGCTCCTGTCTGTCATGCAGCGTCAAGGATAACCGCAGCCATGGTCTCCGAGCTGATAGTCCATGCTGCTGCAAACGTCGTCGAACTGTTCGTGCAGATGGTTCTTGCCTTGCAAACGTCCCAATATGTGGACTCACGGATCGAGACGTGGCTGCACAATCCGTTACAGTCATGTGGATAAGACACCTGTCATCTCGACTGCTAGTGATACGAGGCCGTTGGGATGCAGCACGGCGTTCCTTATTACAATCCTGAACCCACCGATTCCATATTCTGCTAACAGTCATTGGATCTCGACCAACTCGAGCAGCAATGTCGGGACACAATAAACTGCAATCGCGTTAAGCTATAACCGATCTCTATCAAAGTCGGAAATGTGATGGTACGCATTTCTCCTCCTTAAACGAGGCATCACAAAACGTGTCACCAGACAACGGCGGTCGACTACTGTTTTTTGTATGAGAAATCGGTTGGAAACCTTCCTCATGTTAGCACGTTGTAGTTGTCGCCACCGGCGCCAGACTTGTGTGAGTGCTCTGAAAAGCTAAACATTAGCATATAATAGCATCTTTTTCCTATCGGTAAAATTTCGCGGCTGTAGAACGTCATCTTCATGGTGTAGCAATTTTAATGGCCAGTGGTGTAGCTAACCGAGCATCCGAAGCTGCTGCGTGGTGACGAACAGTGGAAAAACTAGGAGCCAGGAGGAGATGCGTGTATCACTATGATATTCCGGCAGTCTCCAAGTCTGGTTGGTCAAAGGTGTCCGTTCTCATTTCCGGTGCACGTCCCTCGTGTCCTGAAGATGCTTAGCAAGACAAACGTGGAAGTTACTTGGGTTGCAGAACAGCCAGCTCATGCCTGGCAGATCTGTGCTGGCCACTCGCTGTCTCTCGCAGAATACAGCGCCAAAGGTACTTGCAGCAAACGTGCAACGCCTCTTTCACATCAAACATCGTGTTTCAGGAGATGTGGCGTGAGCTATCGATCGCGCAACTGTTCAACCTTCTCTCCCGGAATGGGATCCCAGTGGGTGGGGGGAGGGGGGGAGGCTCAGAGCTCACAAGAGAGACTTAATTAATACTACCTTGCTTAATTTGGCTAAGGTGCACCTGAAAATTATTTCCAATCTCTTCGTTACGGAACCTAAGCCCTACCAAAGTGAGTACCGGCACACGGGTCCAAAAACTGGGATGACTGTTTCTGGATGCCTTACTCGCAAAGTCGCTGTCACCCAAATTTCTCACCAAGGCTATGTCACCGATCTAAATGTTGCCTGGACGTCGTCCCTGGTTACACCGACGTACTTTCCTCTGATAGGCTCTGCAAAAGGTTGCCGTGGCTCTACGCCGGTTATCCTTGATTAACTAAGCACTAACATCATTTGGAACAAATCATATCGTGACGAGATAGTCAAGAGGACAGGAAAACATGAGAGAAGCAATGGTAGCTCTGTGCACCTCATGCCTTGCAGCATTAAAGACTAATTTCATCTATCTTAAAGGAAGATCCAATTTAATTTGAGCCGCAGTATGGAAAACAATCTGAGAGGACTTTAGATTTCTATTAACCCACTCCGTGAACAAAGGCTTGGGTAATAAGGTGTTGTGTTGATATGTTTAACCACAAATCGGAAACAGAAATTACAAAACTCCCTTAGAGAGAAATAAGATGCATTATCGATGACAATGACATCTGGATGACTGAACCATGAGAAAACCAAACACAGATGCCAAATACTTTGTCGAGCAGTAATGCTGCTACAGGGGAGCAATCAGCTGAACCGAGTAAAACCATCAACCACCACAAGTATATAATACCGCCAACTTTCAGTCCACGGAAGAGCACCTAAGTAATCAATAAAAAGACGCTGCATAGAAACCTCTATCCAAGTTGACTGAAGTAACCCCCGACGCCCATCAGAATTCGGCTTAGCCGTCTTGTATTTCCGACACTGACTAACCAGTTTTCTAACATCACGATAAAAGGTTAGCCATGTTACAGACTCGTGGATCTTACTAATGATTTTACATACCCACAGATGGCCACCCAAAACATATTTGTGATAAAATAGCCGGAACAAATGTGGTATGCAGACCGAATTTTAGCTCTTTATCCTAGCACCACTAGCAGCAGAGGATTGCTTCCACAATTCGTCCCTGCGAACTTGATGACCGGCTCTCAACCACTCCCTAATAGAGCCCAACATTGGGTACTGCTATTTGTGTTGCACTAGGCCAACAAACAATGCTGGAATCTCGATAAGTACTGAAGTAACAAGAGCTTCTACCACCTTGGCCTCGAGGAGAGAAAAACCCCCTTCTTAGAACATTCTGCTCATTGTATTTGCTATAACGGTATTGCAATCCCTAATATGATGCAAGTTGAAGCGGAAGGTGGTTATTTGTAAAGCTAATCTAGCAATACACCCAGTTTTACGTAGGTGAGCCAGAACGCAACTAAGAGCCGGGTTGTCTGTATCCAGTGTGAATTCCCAGTGTTCGAGATAGTATTTAAATTTCTCTTGCGTGATGAGGACAGGCGGTACTCATAAGTGGACTATTTCTTCTCGTTTGGAGACAATCACCTATAGGCGTAGGTTAAGGGCCTCCACTCATCATCTAGCTTATGTAGCAACATAATGGCAACCCCTGAGTTAGTTGCAGCGGTTTGGACACAAAAGCTTGATTTGTGTCAGGAATGGCCAAAACAGGGGTATTACTCTAAGCGAGGACGTCAAACGCAGTGTGGTAGCTGATGGTCCAGACATGTGACTCACCGTTCCTTCGTAGCATGTTTAACGGAAGTACTTAACCATTCCAACAAAACAGACCACCGCTTTTTTAGTCTTAAGAGAGCAGGAACTGTAAACAGCTTGGGCCCGAGACTGATGAATCCTAATCATCTCAGTCAAGACTAGATGTCTGAGAAAAGACGTCTCACGACAACCTAAGATAACTTTAGGCTGTCTGACATTCCCTCTTGCCTTAGATGTTCCAAAACCTGTTGCAAGTGTTCAAAATATTAGGAGACGGTGGCTTCATAATCCAAGCAATTACACACACTCTTAATTTCTGATCTTCAGGCATGGAATTGGTTAACCTAGAAAGAACTGCTTCCCCCAGCAGAAAGGCCTAAAGTCACCCAGTTGAATTTGTATAAGTTCAAGTCAGTGTGTGGGATGGCAGGTGGAATATTGTTATTCAAATTTAGAACGCAATGTAGAAAAGATGCATTTCCCAGGCGATGCACCATATGTGGGGCGCCGGGTGGATTTAATTGTTATAAATGTTTTGTATTTTTGCTCTTGTTTGCCGTTCTCAACACTGGCTCTCTCACTACAATATTGGCAACCAGAAAGTGATTAGCAAAATGTGAAGCCTGTAATTAGAATTCCTAGTGCTCACTTCATCTGAGAAATACATTTATAGCTACAGCTTATAGCTCTAAGGTATTAGGAAATTGTCTGGGATTCACAATCAAAAACGATTCTCTCTAAAATGTTCACTATATTCTGAAAGTCACAGAACAAAACAGAATCCACACAATCAAACTACCAGTGCAGTTTAGAGTCTAATGCGTTGATGCAACTATAACTGTTCAAATTAAATGTTTAAATGAATGCTCGCCATAATTTGATGATAATGTTCATCAAACACCACGCTCAATAATGATAGAATGCATGTCCCGTGACAGCATGTGAAAATAAGACATACACAAACTGAAGATAGATCATTAAATTCATCCCAGAATTAACACTTCACTCGAAAACGATTCCATGGTTACGCCCTGGTGCGGACGGCTAAGGGAACGCCTGATCAAATCCGCTCTCCCGACTAGCTGCTGGGCTAGTAATGCACCACTTTAAGTTATTGAATAAATCATTGCTTCCTTTGCTGATGGCTTATGAAGCTCTCAATTTATATGTGCAATCAGCACACAGGTAAGTAATCATAATAAAAGTCTAACGTGGCTCAGTGAAATATTTTGGGCGAGAGAATTAATTTAATTACATTACACGCTGTAGACGAGCTCTGAACCTGCCCTTTGGAGATACGCTATGGCTATAGTTTTATAGTTATTCAGTTGAAACTTCTCAAGTTGTTATGATTATAGCGGATCTCCCTTCTACTTAAATTTAAAAATCCTAGCCTTATTTATTCGCCTACTTAATCTATCTTGCTTCCTTAATTTCTAAGACAAAAACCAGAAAATCATGAATTTCAACTAAAATTTTAATTTGTGAGATCCAGAATACTGTTTCTACTAAATTATTATTCAAAAGGAATCTAAATACAAATTTTTAAGTTTCTAGCTCTTTTCTGTAGTGCCAATAATTTTTACAGCAAAACGTCCAAATTTCGAAAATGGTTAAAGTTATTGAACAGATATTTAACACACATTGATTTAGTATTACTCTTAATACGCTAGAAACGTTTCAGGTTATTTACTTGATTTTTAAAGTATTGCGCAAAATTTATAACGTCAGAGCTAGTTACAGCGGTCTAGGCTGGCACACAATGGAAAGACTGATGTGAATTTTATAAGGCGTGAGTATGCTGCTTCCCTACAAGTGCAAAGTTAGAGGGAGGCACAGCCACAGCATGATTAGGAGGTATTTGTGCAACATCAAACTCCGCTCCAATAACGTTAGTAATACAGAGGCCTGCCCTTGCAGAATAGTGGTACTGGCAAAACTACACTACAGGCCCGAAGCGAAAATAAAATATCCCATTGGCATAGTCCAAGATTCATGCCATTTTACTAACAAAATCACATGCCAAGAGGAGTTTCGTGCTTAGATTTCCACTATCACCAACTCAACAAAATTCAGCCAGCCAGGGTGCCTGAGTGGTTCTAGGCGCTACAGTCTGGAACCGCGCGACCGCGCCGGTAGCAGGTACGAATGCTTCATCGGGCATGGGTGTGTGTGTGTGATGTCCTTAGTTTAGATATGTTTAAGTAGTTCTAAGTTCTAGGTGACTGATGACCTCAGAAGTTAAGTCCCACAGTGCTCAGAGCCATTTAAACCATTATTTTAACAACATTCACCAAAACAACAAGAAATGTACACAGATTCTATCAAAGCAAGAACTTAACCATTAATAGTTCTAGCAGTCCTCGATCTTGGTGAATTTTAGAAATACTTACCTCAGTTTGAATATCTAATAACTCTATTAGTTCTTTCTTTCCTATTTTGACTTAAACTACAACTATCTCATCATCGGGAACTGTTCTAACCTCGCAGTAACAACAAAATGTACCCCCGATTCTACGTTGAACAAATCACCTTCAGATTTTGGATTGTTACTTTCACGGAACCATCCTTCTCAATTTTTATTTCAAATTCTGAGGATTCGTCGTCATAGAATGGTTCTACCTTCATCTTCATATTATCGTTATTATCAGATCCCTTTTTTAATAGCCTGTTAGAACAAGTTAACAAATATTTTAAATATTCGTGACCTCTTTAATTGTTTGACCTATACGAGCGATGCAGACGCGGTGTACCAGCAAAAGTGATGGGACGAATTGCGATGTAATGCACACAACAGCTGTGGCGGTGAGGATGGCGGCGGGTATCGCCTGTTGCAGCAGCTTCAAAGCAGAGGGTGGGGGGGTGGGGGGGGGGGGGGGGAGTTAGGCACAGGTGAGCAGGCACAGTAGCTTGCAGGTAGCTTGCAGGTCCAAGGAGCTCCGTGATGATGCACCGTCTTCGTCTAACCTCAGCACCGGTGGTAGGCGCGATGTAGTGTCGTCTTCTTACCTCCTTCCGTCACGTTCAAGGTTACTGTGGCTCATATTCCGAATTTACTCTCCACACTGACGAGTAAATCTTAAGATGGTTCTCGCACCGGTTTCGACAGTTCCCTGTTTTGTACCGATCACTTTCACTATTCAGTTTGCTGACCGACAGCATAGTATGTGGGACGGAGAGTAAATAATAAAATACTATTCTACGCCTTTTAAAATAGCCTGAAAACTATTTTCCCTGTCAGTCAAGAAGAGACGGAGAACATACAGACCGTAATATCCAGTCTGTAATTACTCTTCATACTCACTGAAAGAAAATGCTCCAACTTTCTAATTACCTAGTGCAATCAGGAATGATGACTATAAACAAAAGTTTTGAGTTGTAACTATTTCAATTATTGAGTAAAAGTTCACATGCACAAAATATAATAACATTCCTATTAATAATAATAATGTCCTTATCGGAAATATCACTATTAACAGATCAGAGGTGACCTTTAATTGAAGTTTCAGATAAAATGGTCTATCGCTCTGACTTGCAATCGCCAAACTTAATTACTTGACTTAAAAGTGTAAAATAATCTCGCTTCATGCCACGCGGTGTTATCAACATTACGGGCGGCACACAAACAGGCACTTTCGTGACATGTAAGCGAACCTTACAAGTTCACCGTCTACTTGTACTGAAAACGCGTTTGGTAGCTTCTTGGATGTGACGACATCCGAGGCACAGCGTACGTACGCGTTTGATTGATGTGGACAGATTGATATCTCCGTGTAAAGTGGCTCACCTCACTACCTCTCCGGCCATATTTACATTCGGGTGCAGTGAACTGCTGAAAGGAACATCTGCTATTAACCGCTTTAGGCACAGGTAGCAGCACCTAAATGGCCTCTTTCTCAGATGCATATTAATTAATATCTATGTTGTTTGATAGCTTACAGTCTTCTTAATTTTTATATAAAAAATTTACTGAATTTTTTTTAGCTCGACTGCACTTAAACTTTGCCGGCTACGATTTTTAGAATGGAACCGACAGTAGATCATGACCTCTGATCTGCCTCTAAAATTCCTCCTAATGATTGTTGTTTATAGTAAAGTCTTAAAACTTGATACAGCTGTTTTACTTAATGAGTATAATCAAGTGCTGTGAATAGAACTTTCTATAACAAATACGCATGACATGGAATTTGTTGAAACAAAGGACACTTCCATTCCATACCTCGCTTTTAGTAAATAACTTGGAGGCCAATAGAGGTAGCTTAACGGAGTGTCATAGTTAATGTTTTTATATCGAACTGGGGCTACATTCGAATTTTCATCTTGTATATAACGTTTAGCGCTTTCAAAATTTTCGTAAAAATACTGGATTAAAATATTGTCATGATCAAGTTCAGACTTGTAATTTTTAATTGTGACAAACATTTGGACATTCTGAACATTTTTAGCTATCTAGCTTCATTGTTCAATGCGACTTAAGTTTTCCTTAATGTAATATATGTAGCGAAACATATTAATTAGATCATTACGTGACTTCACAATGTTTACATTAATACACTGAAGCAGTTTGGAAGAGATATTTTAGTTTTTAATTTCACTCCTACATCATGGTGTAATCCTCTGTATGCTACGCACAGGCGCGATATGATGATATGGCGCAGGTAGAAGTTATATGGGGTATCTCTCGCCACATTCACTCATGTCCGCAGCTCGTAGTCTAGTGGCACAGTCGGCTCTCAGCCGTCTTGTGTATCGGACGCGCGTTGGTCTCTTTGAGGCGCTCCGCAAGCGAGCCGTGTTTACTCGCCGGGTAGTGGTATTGCAGTGTAAACAGATCACCTAGAACGACGATGGCGCTTTCTTATTGAAAGGCCGCGATGAAAGTAACGTTTGATGCCCAGTACGCACGACCTAAGGCATACGGGGTAGAGCGTTTCCTATGTGAAGTAAATCACGTCGATCCACAGAAACTTATCGGTATACTTCTTTCGATCATCTCCAGTACGGTTTACCTGAAACTTATAGATTAAGCAGCGTGCTGACGACTTCGTCGACGTTCCACCGATGCAACGACAACGTGGGTGTAGTGAATGTCGACCGTGCAGGACTCGACGTTCGATATACACGTATCTTGAAACTGCCATTTGAAGTTCCGGCCACGCTTGTCATGAACGGGCTGCGGCCTTAACGAGGAAGTGCTAAGTCGCGTAGAAGAAAAGTGGCATACGTTCGAGACGTATACTGTACTTAATGGAGTGCGTCAGGTGAGAATAGAACTGCGTAAACAAATCCCATCGTACGTGACGTTGGTGGCTGTCGAGTGATCTTCAGTCATGACGGTAACCGCGGACTTGTTCAGGTTGCGGGCAGGAAGGGCATGTACGCTCTGAATGCATGCAGCGCCGCATAGTCCAGATACCACGTTCAGACACAACGCCTGCATCGCAACCGACAACGCTGCCGATTACATACGATGAGGCAGCGAGGAACATGTCGGACGCGATCGTTCTTCTGATCCAGTTGCCGACCCCCGCGGGCCCGGTTTCAGCGACCACGACGGCGAAGCCGCCATCGGAAGCGTCGCCGTGCTCGACAGCAGCGACCACGTCTGCGCCCCAGCCGTGTGAGGAAGGAGAGGATCAGCAAATCGATTCGAGCTCGGACACGGATATGAGGAAGATGCCTACTGTTTGTCGTGAACCACAGTACGCGGACAAGAGTTCCCGAAAGCAGAAGGAGGCTGTCTGCAGGAAATGATTCTCGCTGTGTTGACATGGTGTAGGAGGATGAGGAAAATACATTTGCGGGCAAGGCTCTGGACTTTACACCAACGGTTCCTGGTTCGCTGTTGGCAACTCCCGCCCAAGGAGAAAGCCAAGTTGACGATGCTCAGCTCCCGAACGAGCTCCCTGGCGATTTTGTTGCTGACAACGGAAGAACGTCATGCGTCGCCTACCGTACCACATCTCCAGCTTGTTGACTGGGCGTCCGAGATGGAGATGGAAAGAGTAATATCAGACTCTAGCGACCACCAAAAGCCCGCGGCCGGCGGATCGTCGGACGGACATCATGTCTCAGCGATCAATAATATACAGGGTGTAAACGGTATAAGGCGCCAAAATTATACAGATGGTACATCTCGGTGTGGTTGACAAACAAGTCTAATGACATTTTCTTGTATCATGTACTTCATTTTTGTTTTATTAAAACCTAATGTTCGTAGGATAGATAGTATACACATTTCTGTTTACGTAGTCAAGCGACAGTACACAACGTACCGAGCATATTGCCTACAATGACGGGGCGGCCAGAGAAAGGCAACGAGCCGACCAGAGGATTGAAATCATTACACGTGTCCGACGACGTGGTGTGATAATCGGGTGGTACCCAAAATAGGATTGTAAACGGTTTTTGGGTTGTCAAGAATGTGTAATTCGCTTTACGTGAATTGTATACAACCAGTCTGTTTCTGAACAAGTCGATAACGAAGGTCGTAGTAGTAATGACAAGCTAATATCAAACACAATGTATTTCCATTAGTACAAATTCAATCAATCACCAAGTAGATAGTTGTGAATTACAATCAAGTGTTTCACCTTTTTACGGCAATGCCATAACGAATACTAAATTCACATTATTTTCCTTCTATACAATAAAATAGTAACGAAAATAAAACATTACTTCGTTTCCTCTTACACAAATACCACAATAAATGTTCGAAATGACCACCATTCGCTTATACACATGCTTCATTACGGCGAACCCAGTTTCGCCGCACTCATTCACACAGATGCAAATTTGCCTTTATGGTATTGGCAGCATCTAAAATCTTCTGCCTCAATTCGTCCACATTATTTACTGGCTCAGCATAAACAAGTTCCTTCATATGGCCCCAAAATTAAAAATCCAGTGGATTTAAATCAGGGCTGCGTGCTGGCCATCTACGTGGACCCGAACGCCCAATCCATTGTCCTGGAAATCGACTATCCAAAACTCTGCCTACTCTGTGACCAATGTGGGGTTGAGCACCATGTTATGACGTATGCCTAACGGAATGTCTTCTACCAATGTTGGTAACAATGTTTCCTCTAGAAAACTTCGGTAATAGTTACCAGTCAAACGTTCAGGTAAAACATAGAGCCCAATAATGTAATTATCGAGCATACCCGCCACACATTTACGGAAAATCGGCGCTGAAAATGTGTTGCCACTACGTGGTGAGGATTGTGTACACTCCACGTGTGCACGTTATGGAAATTAGTTATTCCGTCGAGAGTGAAACACGCTTCACCTGTGACGAGTATTTTGTTGACAAATTCATGCTGCGCACTTTGTAACAGAAACCACTCTGAGAATTCACGTCGTGGAGGGAAATCTTGTTCTTCCAAAGCTTGTACGCGTTGAATGTGGCAAGGCCGCAGACGCTCCTCTTACAATGTGCGATGAACGACAGTGTGCGATATACCCACGTGGCGGCAGATGCTTCTAGTACTCTGAGAAGGATCCTCCTGGATGCGGTCCAGAATTCTTTCCTCAGCTTCCAATGTACGATCGGCGCGTTGTGGGCCTCTGCCTTGTGCGTGGGGCAGTAAAGAGCCAGTATCTCTCAATCTAAGGAAATTAAATACGTACTCGTCAACTTTATTCTATCATGATGTAACAAAAACGGAAAGCATATCAGAACATAAGATACGTTTCTCGTACGGACCAAAATTTACAAAGGTGCAGATAACTACTGTACTTTATTAAGATGTAAATTCATAATAATCGCATACCAGTAGAGAATTACAATGACACAAACCTTTGCTGCACAGCAGCAAATGTCTTTCGTTCAGGAAGTCGTCGTTGCGGGAAGCGTTCTCGATAAATTCGTACAGCTGCCCTCGCAACACGTTTTGCCTCGCCATAAATGAAATGCATATCGCATAGTTCAGCTATAGTAAATCTCTTTTCCATCCAAACAGTTAACAGAGTTGCAATATAATCTGCACAGGTTACTCGCCTACGGTCGTCGCTCGGTGTATTACAATGACGCAGCCACTCAGACCGCAGTTGCCTATGTGTTTACGGTTTACGCTCGCGATGTCAATACGCGCAGCGGGTAATTACAGGAACCGATTGCTTACGTACGTGCACGGCCAAGTATCTACTTTTCCAAAACCATTGTCCCGAGACGAACTGTTTTCTTTCTGGGACAACCGTAGGAAATACGCAAACATGTTACTAGACTTTTGGTCAAGCATTGCGAGATGTGCCATCTGTAAAATTTTGGTGCCTTTTACCGTTTACACCCTGTATACGGTGCAGGTGACAGGGAAGGTCGGACGGACGATGTGGCGCATACTGGCTTAAACGACTGCAGGATACGTCATCATACTATAAATGACGCAGGTGTATCGGACAGGTGCAGTCAATGTCTACCGCCACGATCAAAGCCCAGTTGTTAAAGGATATGATTCGAGCAGCGGACATTGATATCGTGTTTCTTTAAGAGGTACGACCTGCTATGAGCCTGGATGTTTATGGTTACGCGGCTTACGTCAATCCAGCTTCCGACGGTGGTGATGGTACGGTCATACTACTACGCGATGGCATCTAACCAACAGATATTCAGTTATTACCATCAGCGAGACGCATGCGCTCACCATCGCCTCAGTCCGAATTGTGAATCTGCATGCCCCGTCTGGTACTGCTAAGCGTCGAGAGCGGACACACTATTACTCCACTGAGGTAGCTCCATTGTTTCAAGGCGCTACAGAACACCTGGAGGAGGGCGGGGACTTACGCCCTGAAGATCAGATGCCTCACCATGTCTCATGTCCAGCGCTACATGCTATGGTCACAGATCTCGCTTTGCATTATACATGGACGCTAATCAACGGTAACCGAGGCGGATATACACACTTCACCAGCCACGCGGCCAGCAGGTTGGACAGGATTTATGTCTCCAGAGGTCTCCGGGCAGCAACTGTCGGTGCTGATCTGTGGACCACTGCATTCACCGACCATCAGGCCTTCATCTGCACCGTGACTGTGCCACGACAACAGACGAGCCGTAGCAGATGACCTTGGACTCTTAACGTTAGCATTCTCCGGGAAGAGACTTGCCGTGTAGCCGTCACTAATACCTGGGACAAATATGAGGGACCTATGATTCCACGACACGATGGTGGACATACTGTGCCAAACCAGCTCTTCGTCGCACGTTCATGGCATATGGACGACACTGGGCGCTTTGGCTCCGCTCCACCTCCGAGTTTTACTACACGGTTTTGCGGGATCTAGCGTCTCAGCCACCTTCGCCAGAACGCCATATGGCCGTCCACCGGACGGCTTCTGCTTCTGCAGATCACAGCTGACAGATTGGCCGGCACGCCGTTTCGAGCGAGACTGCTTGGCTCCGCTCCACCTCCGAGTTTTACTACACGGTTTTGCGGGATCTAGCGTCTCAGCCACCTTCGCCAGAACGCCATATGGCCGTCCACCGGACGGCTTCTACTTCTGCAGATCACAGCTGACAGATTGGCCGGCACGCCGTTTCGAGCGAGACTGCAAGATTCCATCCCAGAGGAACGTGCCTCTCTTTATCACATCGTAAGAGAACGAAGACGCCGTAAAAGACGATACATCGCTACAGTTATTCCTGCGGACGGGTAAAGCGCAGAGACACACACCACCATATACCGTGCCTTCACTAATTATTACTGCACTCTCTATCTAGCAGATCGATGGCGTGACAATGACATTGAGGACGTCCTGCACGAGCTGCCACCTTTGGGTAGGGCGCAAGGCGACGCCACATTCTTGGAGGCCGTCACGTGGGAAGAAATGCGCACAGTCTTCCGCTTGAATTTTATAGCACATTTTCTGATCTGATGGGGGATGTCTTGCAGCAGATGTGCTGCGAACTACTGCATCCGGACTTCCGCGTCCCTCCCCCCCCCCCCCCCCCGCCCCCCCACACACACACCATGGAATTTCTGGAGGGTATGATCATTCCTGTGCCAATACCAAACGCGGGGTGCTGACTCCAAGACTTCTACCACTGACGTTATTGGATTAGGATTACAAGCTGTTCACCCGCATTCTTCGTGCTCGCCTCCTTTACGATGTAGTATTCTTGGCGATGTCGGCAGAAGATATACACTCCTGGAAATGGAAAAAAGAACACATTGACACCGGTGTGTCAGACCCACCATACTTGCTCCGGAAACTGCGAGAGGGCTGTACAAGCAATGATCACACGCACGGCACAGCGGACACACCAGGAACCGCGGTGTTGGCCGTCGAATGGCGCTAGCTGCGCAGCATTTGTGCACCGCCGCCGTCACTGTCAGCCAGTTTGCCGTGGCATACGGAGCTCCATCGCAGTCTTTAACACTGGTAGCATGCCGCGACAGCGTGGACGTGAACCGTATGTGCAGTTGACGGACTTTGAGCGAGGGCGTATAGTGGGCATGCGGGAGGCCGGGTGGACGTACCACCGAATTCCTCAACACGTGGAGCGTGAGGTCTCCACAGTACATCGATGTTGTCGCCAGTGGTCGGCGGAAGGTGCACGTGCCCGTCGACCTGGGACCGGACCGCAGCGACGCACGGATGCAAGCCAAGACCGTAGGATCCTACGCAGTGCCGTAGCGGACCGCACCGCCACTTCCCAGCAAATTAGGGACACTGTTGCTCCTGTGGTATCGGCGAGGACCATTCGCAACCGTCTCCATGAAGCTGGGTTACGGTCCCGCACACCGTTAGGCCGTCTTGCATTCACGCCCCAACATCGTGCAGCCCACCTCCAGTGGTGTCGCGACAGGCGTGAATGGAGGGACGAATGGAGACGTGTCGTCTTCAGCGATGAGAGTCGCTTCTGCCTTGGTGCCAATGATGGTCGTATGCGTGTTTGGCACCGTGCAGGTGAGCGCCACAATCAGGACTGCATACGACCGAGGCACACAAGGCCAACACCCGGCATCATGGTGTGGGGAGCTATCTCCTACACTGGCCGTACACCTCTGGTGATCGTCGAGGGCACACTGAATAGTGCACGGTACATCCAAACCGTCATCGAACCCATCGTTCTACCATTCCTAGACCGGCAAGGGAACTTGCTGTTCCAACAGGACAATGCACGTCCGCATGTATCCCGTGCCACCCAACGTGCTCTAGAAGGTGTAAGTCAACTACCCTGGCCAGCAAGATCTCCGGATCTGTCACCCATTGAGCATGTTTGGGACTGGATGAAGCGTTGTCTCACGCGCTCTGCACGTCCAGCACGAACGCTGGTCCAACTGAGGCGCCAGGTGGAAATGGCATGGCAAGCCGTTCCACAGGACTACATCCAGCATCTCTACGATCGTGTCCATGGGAGAATAGCAGCCTGCATTGCTGCGAAAGGTGGATATACACTGTACTAGTGCCGACATTGTGCATGCTCTGTTGCCTGTGTCTATGTGCCTGTGGTTCTGTCAGTGTGATCATGTGATGTATGTGACCCCAGGAATGTGTCAATAAAGTTTCCCCTTCCTGGGACAATGAATCCACGGTGTTCTTATTTCAATTTCCAGGAGTGTATGTACGGCGATCGCGTGGCTTCAGCAAAACGGAGAGGTGGCCGGAAGCCGTATCATCCTGCGAAAGTTGCACTACGTGGATGTGGGCAGAGGATTGCAAGTGAGTACTCCAGTGCCCATTACCAAAGTCCCTGCGATGAAGTGTTTGTGAAGTGACCTTCCATGGGAACGTGCAGCATACAGCAGCATACACGTATCGCAGACTACTTAATGCGATCCGGACGCAAGTTCGGCTCCATAACCTTCGAACACTTGACTTGATGATGCGGGTACTTTTTTTTTTAATGTGTACCTCGCTCCGAAACTTAATCATTGCACACAAGTTCTCCCGATGGACGCTACGGTAGCTGTCAAGTTCCAGGCGGCCTTCTGTCATTTCGTCAGCGAGGGTAAGGTGTTGAAGAACTGTTACGAGACGCTAACGTTACCCACACACGCAGGCGGCATTGGAATGACAAACGTGCACAACAGGGCGTTCGCTCTCTTTCTTCGGACGATGCAATGCCTACATACTTCGGACAAGGCCATCCTTCCTGGTACACTGATTCAGAAGGTGGTGTCTCAATCCCTCTGTCCGACGATTACTGTGGGACATATCACGCCAGCACTGTGACACATTCGCATCTATCTGGCCGACATGAGTTATCTGTTGGGTGTCTTGCCGACCACACGGGATCCTGGCACCAAGGACTTCTACAGCTACTTTCAAAGGACCGTGCCTGCTAATGTGGTTGAACAGCGACATCCCGCGGTTGGCTGGAGGCGGGTGTGGAGTACCATATACTCCCCTTTCATTACCACCACGGTCATAGCGCTGTGGTATGTGATAACGGCTGAAAAATTCCCCACTCGACAAGGTTTTTATACTTGCCGTTACAGTGAGTTAATGTGCGTCCGCCCTGAGACATGTTTAAATCATACTGAAATCCATAATTCCATGCTAATTTATAGCGAAATGTAGCATTGTATCTATATAAACCTGCCCCTCAACTGACGAACTTTAATGTAGATGGATTTGGTCTGGCAGGTAAATACAGAGGGGTCCAAAAAGACGTATCCACTGTTTAAAAGTCCATGACTGGCAAAGTAATTGACGCAGTGGTCTTATCTTTGCAAGTGTAATAGTTTGTAGTTCCGGCAATTACCACACAAGCGCTGTATTGCGTTGTTTTGTTTTGTCAAATGACAGTCGTCAGATAGTCAGTGTTTTGTTCGTAGTTGCACCTAGTTACTCGAGTAAACATGGCTCGCACAAGGCTTACTTTCGATGAAAGGAAGTCAGTTTTGAAGTGGTATTTTAATAAGAAAACATCTGTGAGGTTCAACGGAATTGGCAAAATGAGTATCAAACAGAGCCACCGACACGTTTAACAATTCGTCGCAATTCGAGACAAATTTGAAGCCGAAGGCTGTGTTAAAGATGTACACAAACAACGATCTGGACTATCTGTAATAGCAACAAGTTCATCTAACTCCCGTCATGTCTTACAATAATTCACTCGCTCAGCACTGAAGTCTGTGTTACAGTGTGCCCGTGAAACTGGAGTGAGTCGCTCAAGTGTTCGGCGGATTTTAAAGACAGCAAAGTGGAAGTGTTAGATCTCACGATTGCTACACGCAATGAATGAGGATGACCCAGATTGTAGAATGGAATACTGCGAGTGTTTTACTAACATGGTGCGCAACGATGAAGAGTTTGCAGAGATGACTGTGTGGTCTGATAAGGCACAGTTCAAACTCAATGGTACAGTAAATCGCCGCAATTGCATCTACTGGGCCGCCGAACGTCCATGTAGAGAAAGCCGTTAATTTGCCAGGAATAAATGTGTGGGGTGGGTTAGGTGCTTGACTGGGCTGTTCTTTAACGGCAGTTACCGGTGACGTGTACCTTCAGAAGTTTCAGACATCCATTTTACCTGCCATCCGAGACCTGTACGGAGACGGAAGAGTTTACTTTCTACAAGATGGTGCCGCAGCCCACTACCAAAATCGTGTTAGGGCGTGTCTCGACGAAAATCTACCAGGAAGATTGGTAGGCCGTAGAGGCACTGTGGAGTATCCACCACGTTCCCCAGACCTATCTCCTCTGGACTTTTACCTGTGGGGAACACTGAAGGACATCGTTTATCGACAAAAGCCACATACATTCGATGAACTTCGAGAATCCATCGTACATTCATGGGCAAGTATCCAACCGAACACGTTGCAGTCAGAAGTTCGTGCAGCAGTTTGGCGGTATAGTTTGTGTGTGAATGTTAATGGGGACCATTGCGAACACCTACAGTGATATCTTTAAGCTACACTTTCACCAAAAATTAGACTACTCCGTCAATTAGTTTGCAAGTTATGGATACATTTTTTGGGCCCCTCCGTACATCCACCTGGCATTCGAGCCGTTGTCATCTTAAATTTCTGTGCTCCGTATTCACAGTAGCGACATTCATCACACTTTAAACTTTTCACGTTACTAGGTTACTGTGTTGCAATTGAAAAGTAGCGTGCTCCGTTCAGTATCAACACATGCATGGACAGCAGAAACGAAAATTTCCATCATTGGATTCACGACGGATTTCTGTTAACGTCTTAAATTTGTTAACAATGAGAAGGAGAAAGCGGTGATAGTGCTGACGATGATGGTGACTGCATCTGCAAGGGAGATTTGAATGTTTCAATAACGTGTGTAGATATTACGTGAGGGAAATAATGATTGACAGTAATGGAATTCAGCTAAATGAGTGTACCTCAAAGAAGGAGAATCAATAGCCGGTTAACGATAGTGTTAAATATGTTATTAGGCTGCATTTGCCGCACAGGACTTGACTTCAATGGTTATAAATCATAACACGGTAAAAATGGGATTTGAATTTAAAGGGTGTCAGAATATACGAGCCATGTGCGAAAGAAATAATATAATTACTAAACTTCATTTCAAGCTAAAAATGAAGGAATAAAGTGCACAGTGATTTCCCCAGGCGAAACATGTTGTATTAGACATTTTTAAAATGTTATCAAAATATGCAGTGAACTGTCTCACAAAAATAGTGCACAATCTTTAACTGTTGTGCTTTGCAGGAGGTTGACGTATAGATTTGAATCACGTTACATCGCTCCTTTTGTAAGAATACAACAGTGTACGCTATTACTGCTTTCCTCTCCATTGCACATATGTCGAGAGTAAACCCGACAGTGCTGCTACCCTGGTCAGATACTCATCTACATCTACACATCTACATGACTACTCTGCAATTCACATTTAAGTTCTTGGCAGAGGGTTCATCGAACCACAATCATACTATCTCTCTACTATTCCACTCCCGAACAGCGAGCGGGAAAAACGAACACCTAAACCTTTCTGTTCGAGCTCTGATTTCTCTTATTTTATTTTGATGATCATTCCTACCTATGTAGGTTGGGCTCAACAAAATATTTTCGCATTCGGAAGAGAAAGTTAGTGACTGAAATTTCGTAAAAAGGTCTCGCCGCGACGAAAAACGTCTTTCCTGTAATGACTTCCATCCCAACTCGTGTATCATATCTGCCACACTCTCTCGCCTATAACATGATAATACAAAACGAGCTGCCCTTTTTTGCACCCTTTCGGTGTCCTCCGTCAATCCCACCTGGTAAGGATCCCACACCGCGCAGCAATATTCTAACAGAGGACGAACGAGTGTAGTGTAAGCTGTCTGTTTAGTGGACTTGTTGCATCTTCTAAGTGTCCCGCCAATGAAACGCAACCTTTGGCTAGCCTTCCCGACAATATTATCTATGTGGTCCTTCTAACTGAAGTTGTTCGTAATTTTATCACCCAGGTACTTAGTTGAATTGACAGCCTTGAGAATTGTACTATTTATCGAGTAATCGAATTCCAACGGATTTCTTTTGCAAACTCATGTGGATCATCTCATACTTTTCGTTATTTAGCGTCAACTGCCACCTGACACACCATACAGCAATCTTTTCTAAATCGCTTTGCAACTGATACTGGTATTCGGAAGACCCTACTAGACGGTAAATTACAGCATCATCTGCGAACAATCTAAGAGAACTGCTCAGATTGTCACCCAGGTCATTTATATAGATCAGGAACAGCAGAGGTCCCAGGACGCTTCCCTGGGGAACACCTGATATCACTTCAGTTTTACTCGATGATTTGCCGTCTATTACTACGAACTGCGACCTTCCTGACAGGAAATCACGAATCCAGTCGCACAACTGAGACGACACCCCATAGCTCCGCAGCTTGATGAGAAGTCGCTTGTGAGGAACGGTGTCAAAAGCTTTCTGGAAATCTAGAAATACGGAATCAACTTGAGATCCCCTGCCGATAGCGGCCATTACTTCGTGCGAATATTGTGCGTATTGTTAAAAAATTCTCTTATCACTCAATGGGCATCCGACAATGTGCAGACACATAACTGCTTGCGTCTTCGATAAAAGTGTTATGCCATGCAAGAGCTCGCTCGGCAAAGCATATAATAGAGTAAGATATAACCCTGTTACACGAGTAACGTCTGTCTCAAATCACCTCATAAAATCATGGCCGTCTTTTTATATTTTAAGGGCCTATTAAACATTGTTAGTGACGGCTCATATACACTCTTGCCACCCAACTAGAAAACAGTAGTGCACGATCCTTTCTTTTCCTTCAGCTGTAGTGTACTGGAGTCCCGCCATTGTCCGACGAGATGGGCATCGTAAACAAGCAGAGCGCTGTTTTATTGCCACAGAGAACGTGGCGGCCATACCCGTAGCAGCCGCGCAAAGTTCTATCTTGTCTTTGTATCTTAAGTGCGCCACGTTAACATCAGTGAATGAAGCACTCGAGCTACGTTGGTGAATATAGGGAATTGCTTCCTCCAAACCAACGTTGACGCAATTATACTGCCAGCAAAATTAGTATGTATTTCGTTGTTAAATTCACAATGCCGGATCTGAGGAATTTCGAACGTACATAGTAGTTATTGCCTCTCCTCTTGCACTCCATCGATTAACAACCAGTGTCGGTCTTTCTTTAGAAAACATTGTTTAAAGACATATTGAAATAATTCATTAACAAACAAGTTGTGATACCACAAGCAAAGTCATTAAGTAAAATTTCTGAAAATCCCAACGTAGCCTATAACAGTTGATATATACAGCATTTACAGTTTACGAACGTAAAAAAGTAAGAAAAACCTAACAAAATCTTTCGGTGTCCATATGTACAAAGATACCTCAGTATCAAAATTTCATGAAATATGTTTTAGAAAAGATTCTGTAGATAGAGATCAAGTCTGCGCAATGGAAACCAATTTTGCGAGAAGTTAGGTTTTGAAAGAGTAGCAGCGAGCACATTTTTTGGTGCAATAGAGACTTTTACAAACAAGTAATAAAGGAAAGTATGTATTTGTCTGTTTCGATTTCACTTACCAGTCACTTACAATACATCTTGGCAATCAAGGCCTATGAGGACTGCTTCCGAAACTTATAAAATCATCAAGTAAGTTGTTCTGTATCAGTAGACTGCCTATTAGCTGGAGCCCCAAAAGTAGTAAAACACCCGACGATTTTGAAGTAGTTTTGTGCAACTTTTGAAAAAGACTCGTTCAATAGGCTACTGATAATGAATTATGTTGCTATAAACATATTTCACCGTGGTATTCGACTGTAATAAACTTATTGTTAAATGGCATGTAATTGAAAGCAAACCTAAGGTGCATTCCAATGCGTTAAAGCATTCATACGCGTGATTTGAAGAAGCCACAACCTCATCTACTTTTAGCAACGCCCACTGAACCATGGCGGCGTTGTCCTCACTTTGAATCCTCTGATTGACTGGCGTATCGGCTGGAAGGGCGAGTGCCACGCTGATTCGCTCGGTTTATCGCTGTTTGCGAGTGAGGGAATGGCGGGACCCGAGCTGCAGTTGGTGACTTGGTGTTGGTAGCCAGGTTCGGACTGAGTGGTCAGTCGGTTGACATGGTGGCCGTTGGGGGCCTCTTTTGGTATTCGGAGCAGTATCCACGACAGCATCCACTGTAGTAGATTTCTGGGTTTTCGAGAGAAAGAGCACTCCCACAATTAGCCTTCACGAATGTTCTTACCGTGCAGTTTGGATGTTGGCGGCCGGAATAGTGCTCTGAATGATGGCATATGGAGTACTAAAGAATGGTGCGTATTGTATATATTCTCTTATTGGAAGTCGTCTGTGGAGTTTGAAAGATGAGTTTTTTTTTGGTTGTAATTACCATAACTATTTGAAACTGCGTGTGTAGTTCTGTTGATTCGCTTAGTGATTTCCATTTATGTACGTATAACTATGCATGTTGTAAGTTTCGAGAAGAATTGAGTGAGGTTTTGATGTTTTAAACTGATGTTCCTTCAATTTATTTTAAATGGGTGTAAACTTTAAGGTTCGGCAACCACAACCTTGTCTGTAAATGGAAAGCCTGAAGCCCGTGTCAAGCAGTTAAGCTTATCTATTACTCTTTAGTTTCAAAGAACATACGATGTCTGTTGATAAATCTGCCATCGGTTATCACAAGTGTCGTATTCTTTTATTTTTAGTACAGTAATTGAATTTTCTGCTTATAATTAAAAGTTTTAAGCCTTATTAACTTAACTTAGTGTTAACTAATCGATTAGCGAACGTTACGTTACGTGTAATGATTTAAAGTCTTAAAAGACCTGAAAACTTTATTTCTGGAGCTTTTGCCTTAAATGTAATAATTTGTGTCCTATTTGTTGATATCCTTAGCTTCCGAGCTTGACGCTGTAGCCGGCAGCGGTGCAAGAGCGGTTCTAGGCGCTTCAGTCCGGAACCGCGCGACTGCTACAGACGCAGTTTCTAATCCTGCCTCGGGCATAGATGTGTGTGATGTCCTTAGGTTAGTTAGGCTTAAGTATTTCTAAGTTCCAGGGGACTGATGACCTCAGATGTTAAGTCCCATAGTGCTTAGAGCCATTTCAACTTTGACACTGTAATTGACGTAGCGCTTGCCCGCGTGAACATACTCCTGTATTTGCGTTTCCGCTTTTACCGGGACGGCGTCTCCGGTAGCAAGTTTGCTCTCGCTAGTGTTTTGATTGCAGCTGCAGCTGCTAAGCAACTTAAGTTTCTATGATATTATATTTAATGTATGGTTTTAAGTAACCGTCTTTTTGAGTTTGACCCGTCGTGTAACCTAACGTAAATGAGCCAAGAATCTATTTTCTGTACGTGGGTTTACGAACAGTCACTGTACTTAAGTTTAAATTCTGTCTATGATTCACTGCTCCTGATTGTTTGGCCTTACTTGGTTGCACACTTGTTGTAACTCAGTGGATGGTTATCAGACTTAAAGTTGTAAATTTTCCCTGTTCCTGGAAGGATTGATTCTTATTCTTGTTGCGTAATTTGGCTTAGGCACCATTATTTAATAACACTATTATACTTGTGTTGGTCTTATTTAAGGGCCTTACATTCATTTAAAACTTTGGGTTTCTTCAACTTGTAGTGTACTAGTTTTTAAGACTGGCCATTCAGGGGTAAGGGTGGCACCAGCCAACTTATTGTGATAAAAAGTATTAATTTCAATTATTGTTTCACTGTTTTAAATTTACTTTTGTAAGTGTAGCTTGTTTAAATCAACATGTAGGAAAATGTAGCTGTTCACTGTTATACGTCAAGTACGGGAGAAGACTGTGGTTTTTAATTATCATTGTGATTGCTGGAATATTTTGAAATAAATTTGTAATTTCTTAAGGAAAAGTGATGTATGAAACTGGGTTCGCCCTTCCATGTCTCCTATCTTTTATCCATCATCTGTTTCAACATTTCACCAACAAACTTGACGACGAAACAGAATAATAGGTCCGTCGACTTAGACCCCAATGGCGATGAGGGACTGATTTGGACTGCAACATATCAGAATACCCGCAGTAACACTTGTAATTGACTATGTCTACGATCGAGTAAAACATTCAGTCCTTACTATGGAAAATCTCAAGTAGAGTGGACGGGTCTACATTGGAAACTCGTTTCAGCGAAACGAGTACGTTGGCGTTTTAGTGCATATTCTAATTGTGACACTAATTAGAAATTCACACGTAGGTATAGTCCTAAAATAATGGAACAGCATCAACTTTTAAATTTACATGATTGCTCTGCAATTCACATTCATATACCTGACACAGGGTCATCGAGCAACTTTCAAGCTATTTATCTGATATTTCACACCCTAAGAGATCGCATGGAAAAATAAAGACTGGAATCATTCCTTGCGAACTCTGATTTCATTTATATTATTGCCGTGATTATTTCTCCCCATGAAGATAGGCACCAACCAGATATTTTCACATTTAAGAGATTGTGCTGGTAATTGAAGTTTCGTGAAAAGATCCTTCAGCCACGAAAAACTCCTTTGTCTTAATGATTGCCACTCCTGTTTATCGATGCTACAAATCGTGGTTACCTCCTTTTAACTTTGCCGATGCCGTCCGTCAATCGTATCTAACGGCAAAACTTTACTCCATGAGTGGACAGACAAGTGTAGGCGATCTCTGTAGAACAACTGTTGCCTTCTCTAAGCGTTCTGTCAACAAATCGCAGTCTTTGGTTAGTTTTCCCACAACGTTAACTATGTGACCGTTCCAGTTTAGGTTATTTGTAAGTGTAATCCCGAACTATTTATATGAATTCACAGCCTTTAGATTTTTATGATTTGGTGAATTTCTTTCAGTACTTCAGTGGATGACTTCATATCGTTTATTGTTGACAGTGAATTTCCAGTTTTCGCCTCACACAGACATCTTGCCTACGTTAACTACGAGTATGTGACCGTTCCAGTTTAGGTTATTTGTAAGTGTAATCCCGAACTATTTATATGAATTCACAGCCTTTAGATTTTTATGATTTGGTGGATTTCTTTCAGTACTTCAGTGGATGACTTCATATCGTTTATTGTTGACAGTGAATTTCCAGTTTTCGCCTCACACAGACATCTTGCCTAAACCATTTTGCAATTGGTTTTGATCGCCTAACTACTTTAAGGGACGGTGAGTGACAGCATCATCTTCAAACTGTCTAAGAATGCGTCTCATACAGTTGCTTCTATCGTTTACATAGATTAGGAGCAGCAGAGGGCCTATAACACTTCTCTGACGAACGCCAGATGGCACTTGTTTTACTAGGTGAACTATCTGACAGGAAATCAAGAGTCCAATTACAGAACGTCGCTTGTGAAGAACGGCGTCGTAAGCATTCTGGAAGTCTTGAAAGACAGGATCATTTTGAGATCCTCTGTCGAAAGCATTCATTACTTCGTACAGCTGAGGAGGTAACTGTGTTTCAAAATAACTATATTTTCTGAAATCGTGATGACTAGAAGTAAATAGTTTCCTTCGGGATAACATTTAATGTTCGGACGCAATATATAACCCACAGTCTCCAGCAATTCGACGATAGTTACAGGGGCCTGTAATTCAGAGGATTACTCGTATATGGTTTATTGAGTGGTAGAGTGACTTGTACGACTTTGCAGCCTTTAGTTACGTATATTTCTTCATGAGCGCGATTGAATGTGATTGCTGTACGGAGTTACCGTATCAGATGTAAGTAGGCTGTTTAGGTTTTTCTTTATTTGTAACACCACCTCTGTATGAAAATCACTGGCTGTGCTGTGTGCAGTCTGTGGCTGGTTGGCATTGTTGTACTACTCGCCTTTGTAGCATTGCGCAGTTGGCTGTTAGCGGCGCGTAGCGTTGTGCAGTTGGAGGTGAGCCGCCAGCAGTGGTGGATGTGGAGAGAGAGATGGCGGAATTTTGAAATTTGTAAGAATGGATGTCATGAACACTATAAAGGTAAATACATTGTTTGTTCTCTATTAAAGTCTTTCATTTGCTAACTGTGCCTATCAGTAGTTAGTGACTTCCGTAGTTTTTATCTTTTAGTTAGCTGGCAGTAGTGGCGCTCGCTGTATTGCAGTAGTTCGAGTAACGAAGATTTTTGGTGAGGTAAGTGATTTGGGAAAGGTATAGGTTAATGTTAGTCAGGGCCATTCTCTCGTAGGGATTTTTAAAAGTTAGATTGCGTTGCGCTAAAAGATATTGTGTGTCAGTTTAAGCACAGTCTTGTAGAATTTTTCTAAGGGTACGTTTCACAGCATACTCTGAAAAGATCCTAATTTATGTACATACAATACTTTTGAGCAAAACCAAACGAAACCGTGTCGTCTTGCCTTGAAAAGTACGCGTGTACACTTTGCATAATGTGAGGGTCAAAATAATGCATTCGGACCTGTTTGCAAAAGGAATAACTCTGCGTTGGAACAGCATATAAGATGACATGGTTGTCAACATGCTCCGCCTATATCTCTATTCACTTTTCTTTGTCGTGGAGTCAGAGTACTATGTAACATAAAATCTAAGACAAAGAAAAAAAAGTCAAGAAATTATTCAAACAGGACAGAAATCGGTACATGTGACGTACACAAGCAGAAAAAACTAAACCTTATAATTTCAGAAAAATTGGATGATTTACTTAAGAGAGAGAGAGCTTCACAAATTGGGAAAGCCGATAACGCGTTAGTCCCCTTCTTGCCCTTATACAAGCAGTTATTCGGAGTGCCACTGATTGATACAGTTGTAGGGCGTCTTCCTGAGAGATATCGTTCCAATTTCTGTGCAATTTGCGTGGTAGATGTGAAAATCCTGAGTTGGGAGAGGTCCTGAGATCTTACTCGCCAGTAGTACGAAGACTAGCGGAAGAAACTTTTGCTGTTTGTGTGTGTGTGTGGGGGGGGGGGGGGGGCATGTCTTGTTGAAATGTAAGCATAGGATTGCTTGCCATAAAGGGTAAAAAAAAAAAACGTGTGGTAGAATGTCGTCGGCATACGGCTGTTCTGCAATGGTGCCACTGTTGACTGCCGTCCCAGGGGTTTTCTGGTCACCAAGACTCAGTTCGAAGCGACATTCATCACTGAAGACAACTGTACTTTAGTGAATGTGATTCCAGGCCAAATACCTGTCTTGGGAATCCCCGGACAGCGGTGTGATATCAACCTGACTGTCATCCTCATTACAGACCGCCAATCTGGAATGGTAGTCTGGGGTACAATTTCGTTTCGTAGAAATGGTCTGCCGTGACAATTCTTGTCATAGCAGGAACCCTTTATTTGTCATCCGCAGCACACTTACGGCACAGTGATTCGTCGACGATATACTATCTTCCCCCCCCCCCCCCCCACCTCAGTTGTTGTCCTTCATGACTAGCCATTCTGGACATACATTTCAGCAACACAATGCTGGCTTGGCACCGACGACAATTTCTACTCTTGGTTTTGTGCTTCCCAAAGACTTACTTGGTCAGAAAGGTCTCCGAATCTCTTCCCAGTTGAGAAAATTTGCAGCATTACGAGCTGGGCCTGCCAAACGTCTCACGATTTTGACAATATACCACGCTAGATAAACAGAATCTGGAACGATATCTCTCAGGAGGACATCCAACAACTCTATCAACCAATGGCAGGCCGAATTACGGATTGCATAAGTGTCAGAGTTGGGCCACCGTGTCATTTACTTGCTCAGTTTCTCTATCTCTTCCTCTTGAATAAGTCATTCAGTTTTTCTGAAAGTGTTATAATTTGTCTGTACATTCTGTACTTGTGCACGAGATGTACCCATTGCAGCCTCATTAGGGTAATTCCTTCTTGGAGTCTCATCATTAAATTTTTTATTTTTTTGTTAGAGAGTATTTAGTCGTCTTAACTAAACTGGTATTTAATTTCAGTAGACCGTAACGCGGGCGCTATCGGCAGTACGTCAGTGTGTGACACTGTGTATTGGTTAGCTAGTCCTAAACTTGCGATAGCTGCAACGACACACTAACGGTTTTATGCCGTTAATGTTTGAAGAAATTGATACAAATATGTTTAGATGAAGAGATGTGGATAACACAAAAGATTTCACACAAGCGTCAATGCAATAAAGAGCCTCTAAACGAGAATGAAAAAATTTGAGTCAGTTGTATTAAGGGGAGTTGGCACGCCCTGTGAGGAAGTGTAGAAGTGTTTCTCAACAACTAAAGCTACAGTTGTATATGAAATCAGTAATGCCAGTAGTACTTTATTGTTCTCAGACCTGGAGAACTCGGAAAAAAGACCTTAACCGAATGCTTACATTTGAAAGGAAGGTACTCAGCAAAATATTTGGACCAGTCCGAGATCAGACTACTGGAGAATGGAGAAAACGCCATAACACAGAATTAGAAGAGCTGTACAAGGAACCTAACATCTTGGGAGTGATGAGAAGCAAAAGACTGCAAAGGGCTTGACATGTAGCTAGCATGGAGCAACACGGTGGCCCAAAATGTCAATGGACTGCAGACCAGTGGGAAGACGTAGAAAGAGGTGGATCGATGAATTGATAGAGGATATTTGGACCAGTCCGAGATCAGACTGCTGGAGAATGGAGAAAACGCCATAACACAGAATTAGAAGAGCTGTACAAGGAACCTAACATCCAGGGAGTGATGAGAAGCAAAAGACTGCAAAGGGCTGGACATGTTGTTGGAATGGAGCAACACGGTGGCCCAAAAAGTCAATGGATTGAATCCCGTCGGGCAGCAGACCAGTGGGAAGACGTAGAAAGAGGTGGATCGATGAATTGATAGAGGATTTGTCGCAGCTGGCAGTCATGGAAAACCGGAGACATATGGAGAGCTCTAATTGAGGTGGCGTGCGGTCCACTGGCTCTGATCGCGTGAATGCATGAATGACGAATTAATGAATGAATGGATCGCCCTATCGCGACGATGTTAAATTTAGTTACTTGGCTTTGCTGTATTTCAGGAATCACTGTAGCCATTGACATTAACCTTTTACATGACTTTAAACTGTATGTTCTGAGTCTAGTGAACTACAATAATTGCCTTTCAGCCATTGCTTTCGGAAGTACAATTTTCTAACTACACTATTAAAATTTTGTGAACGTAACGTTATATTCTCTTTTCAGTTCAGTAGACTCAGGATATGTATGTTATTACTCCCTGAAAATTTGAATGCTCTACTTTCTGAGATTTAGGGAAAAATGCAACTGAAAATGTAAATTTTCAGGAACGGCTTTTAAAGTTTCAAAAGGCTTTAACTCACTCAATATATGCTTAATTTTTTTTTAGTCACTGAGAAGCACCCTGCACCATGTTGTATATTATCCTCTAGTTCTTTATCCAAGTATTTTCTTCTTTTCTTCTTTCTGGACTCCTTAGGTGCCAACTGTGCTGCAAACTCTACTTTGTCAGTGCCAACCTTGTCCATCCGTTCCAGTCCTCTGACGCAGTTTTCTCCATTAATTCCCATATGTAGGAGCACTTTCAAACAAACAATTTTGCCTTCATTAAAAGCAATAACAGCATCACTGACCCTCCACTTTAGTGTCTTGATTCCAACACAAACATTTTTTTGTAAGTGAGTCCATGTAAGTCTATTGAACGACTCATTCGGATTTTGAGTATGACCATCCAGACACTTTTTCGGTAATTCACGATTTGCCATGTCTCTATAAATGGGTTTTACCATATCCATGACTGTTGCTGGGATGGAGTGTTAATGGCTGAATGAACTGTTTGAGTACTGAGCATTGCGGTAGTTGGACCATGAATCATGTCTAAGAGGGCAAAGGAGATGTACTGGTTCTTCATCAGTTAACAGTCTGTGGATGAGGGCAGCCCATACTGCCATACTGCCTGCTTCATTTTCAACAAATCCTCACTATTATTTCTAATGGCCATCCCATAATATTGCTGTAGTTCTTCAACCATTTTGTCTGTCAGCCTGCCTCTTACGGTTTTACCATCAGAAAGTTTCTTGTCTCTCAGACTTTGTTTCAACTTCCTCAACCTGCCCATCCTCTTCTGGACGTAAATCCACAGCCTTCTATATAAAAAGCTACCGATTTTAACATCTGGTGAAGATTTATAAACTCACATGGGAAGTATTATATATTTCCCTTATAACTCTACTTAAGGCAGGAGATAAAATGTATCGAAAGAATCGGCAACTTTGAAGTGGGTATTACGTAATCGTATTTGAAGTAAGATATTCCGTTCCGGTTATGAAGCTCTGCCGTGCTAGGGAACCCTAGTAGACACTGAGCCCGGAACAACAATTCTAAATGTAACTTGCTGGGACAGCAAGATGTATAGCAGCACTCTCGATTTTCTGAGAGCGTTACTTCTAAAATATGTCCACTGTGTAAACCTAAGCAGATAAACTTTCCTGTGATTTTTTGTTGCTGTTGGTCCGTATTAAGCTACATTTTGGGATTCTTTTTAGATTTAAATATTGCTTCGTTTCACCCCGGGTTCATGTTCCTAGGTGAGGTGACCTTCTCTTGTTGTAATCAGCTGAGAAACAGCCAGAATAAATAAAATTGAATTACTAGCATTATTGGAACAATATGAAGACTGAAACATAATTTATCATTAGAGTCATTACAGTTGCGTATTTTCTTTTGGTTACTTTCACTACCACCTGACATGATCAACATAGAATGAAGGAGTCAAAAGAAATTAAATCGCGGAATTTTTTTCCTATAATTTATGTTTTCATTACTTATGAAGACCACCCGAATGTCGCCATTGCTCATGATCAGCATTAGTGACTGTTGACAGCAGCCACTGTTGGCAGTTTGATTCTGTTTTCACTTACTGTAGCTGTAGTAGTAGAGGTATTTTAATTCATACATGAATCAGTTTTAAAACAGTACTGGAGGTTCATGTTATTACTGATTTAGAGCATGGTAAACAAAATTAATGTACACAAGCATTTACATAAACGTCTATTTTGACACCGATGTGAGAAGTCTTCACCTTTCAGAAGAAACCGTCTCGACGTTTGCTTCAAGTAAAGTACGCAAAGTATAGGCAGCCTAAATGAAGGTGGCCAGGTAAAAATGATAGATTTCGTTTCCTCGGATAAAAGTGCACACGATTCACAACAGTACACTATCATTATTTTTATGCTTAGTGCACAGTGCTGTTTTGTTTATTTCATCCTGGAGAAAAGATATTTCATAGTCTAAAAGCTAGTACTGTCCTATTATTTATCAACAGCAATTACTGCACATAACACTCACACCGTCTCTCTTCATCAGGATGTTGACGATATCTATTCTGCATTTTGTGTGCCACGCTGAACACAAAAAGAGGGTAAGGTGTTAATATTAGCCGGCCTCGGTGGTCTCGCGGTTAAGGCGCTCAGTCCGCAACCGTGTGACTGCTGCGGTCGCAGGTTCGAATCCTGCCTCGGGCATGGATGTGTGTGATGTCCTTAGGTTAGTTAGATTTAAGTAGTTCTACGTTCTAGGGGACTGAATACCACAGAGGTTAAGTCCCATAGTGCTCAGAGCCATTTGAACCATTTTTGTTAATATTATCACTTACCGATCTTTAGTTTCTCATTAAATAAAAGAAAAAAACGAAGAAAATAAACGGTGAAACGATGTATAAAATGATCTGTCTAAAAATAATAATAGAATGTGTTACAGAAACATTTGACATACCTTTCAATTACACTCCTGGAAATTGAAATAAGAACACCGTGAATTCATTGTCCCAGGAAGGGAAAACTTTATTGACACATTCCTGGGGTCAGATACATCACATGATCACACTGACAGAACCACAGGCACATAGACATAGGCAACAGAGCATGCACAATGTCGGCACTAGTACAGTGTATATCCACCTTTCGTAGCAATGCTGCTGTCCGGTCCCAGGAGACGATCGTAGAGATGCTGGATGTAGTCCTGTGGAACGGCTTGCCATGCCATTTCCACCTGGCGCCTCAGTTGGACCAGCGTTCGTGCTGGACGTGCAGACCGCGTGAGACGACGCTTCATCCAGTCCCAAACATGCTCAATGGGGGACAGATCCGGAGATCTTGCTGGCCAGGGTAGTTGACTTACACATTCTAGAGCACGTTGCGTGTCACGGGATACTTGCCGACGTGCATTGTCCTGTTGGAACAGCAAGTTCCATTGCCGGTCTAGGAATGGTAGAACGATGGGTTTGATGACGGTTTGGATGTACCATGCACTATTCAGTGTCCCTTCGACGATCACCAGAGGTGTACGGCCAGTGTAGGAGATCGCTCCCCACACCATGATGCCGGGTGTTGGCCCTGTGTGCCTCGGTCGTATGCAGTCCTGATTGTGGCGCTCACCTGCACGGCGCCAAACACGCATACGACCATCATTGGCACCAAGGCAGAAGCGACTCTCATGGCTGAAGACGATACGTCTCCATTCGTCCCTCCATTCACGCCTGTCGCGACACCACTGGAGGCGGGCTGCACGATGTTGGGGCGTGAGCGGAGGACGGCCTAACGGTGTGCGGGACCGTAGCCCAGCTTCATGGAGACGGTTGCGAATCGTCCTCGCCGATACCCTAGGAGCAACAGTGTCCCTAATTTGCTGGGAAGTGGCGGTGCGGTCCCCTACGGCACTGCGTAGGATCCTACGGTCTTGGCTTGCATCCGTGCGTCGCTGCGGTCCGGTCCCAGGTCGACGGGCACTTGCACCTTCCACCGACCACTGTCGACAACATCGATGTACTGTGGAGACCTCACGCCCCACGTGTTGAGCAATTCGGCGGTACGTCCACCCGGCCTCCCGCATGCCCACTATACGCCCTCGCTCAAAGTCCGGTAGCTGCACATACGGTTCACGTCCACGCTGTCGCGGCATGCTACCAGTGTTAAAGACTGCGATAGAGCTCCGTATGCCACGGCAAACTGGCTGACACTGACGGCGGCGGTGCACAAATGCTGCGCAGCTAGCGCCATTCGACGGCCAACAACGCGGTTCCTGGTGTGTCCTCTGTGCCGCGCGTGTGATCATTGCTTGTACAGTCCTCTCGCAGTGTCCGGAGCAAGTATGGTGGGTCTGACACACCGGTGTCAATGTGTTCTTTCTTCCATTTCCAGGAGTGTATGTTCAAAATCATGTACAGCTAATCATGTAACGTTAATGCCTTAAAGAATTAAAATTTTACAC
This sequence comes from Schistocerca gregaria, assembly GCF_023897955.1. Lineage (NCBI taxonomy): Eukaryota > Metazoa > Arthropoda > Insecta > Orthoptera > Acrididae > Schistocerca > Schistocerca gregaria. Next base: position 921,245,302 of record NC_064920.1, read on the forward strand.
CTATCATTCGCTTTCTAAGCACCATCTGGTTCTCAAAATGTCCTGAATTTAGTATGTGGTCAGAAAGAAGCCATAGTGACAGTTAAACATCACACCCATGCCACTTTTGTGCGCCAAATGGTTCAATCTTGAAGACATGAGCTGCATGAGCTACCTTCATTTACAAAGGCAGCAATTTTTCCTCAGATAACTAACTAAGATTATCTTAAATAACTTGACTACCTACAAGCCTATTAATTTGTTTGGGAAAAATAAATCTCAAACCACACAGCCCATCAACACCTTCAAGACGAGCGTATAGAAACAAGTAACAGGTCAGAAGGAGTCAGCACCTGTAGTCATCCTACTGAAAAGATCACCAGATGACAGAAAGCAGATCGTATGTCTTCCGACTTCTTCTTTCGCTTGTGCCTTTAACCTGCAGTTTCGCAGGCTCGGCATGCTTAGGGTCGGATTTGGCAAGGATAATGTTAAGGGGGGGGGGGGGGCTGATAATCTTAATGTCGCCACCCCGTACTCCCTGGGATGGAATTAGTGTACCCCAGTTGGCTGCATCCAGTGTAATCCATGAAATAGTGCACACGTGTTCAGATGTCTGTCAGTCGTGGAAATGAGACGGGACGTGGGAACCAGACCAGTATTCACCTTGTGGGATGTGGAAAACAGCCTAAAAACGACATCCAGGCTGGTCGGTGCACTGGCCTCTGTCGTATCGATCTGGGGCTGGCGCGCCTACCCGAGTCCAGAAATCAGAGAAATTAGCGTTCTCGTCTAACCTGGCGGTTATCGTACCTGATCTGACTACCGCTACTTAAATCAAAAACCAGTGTCATATGTCTACCCCATGTGCCAGAGTCGGTGTTTTGAAACTACAGACCTAAGAATGCCATTCTTGGGTATTATCAATATCGTCAGAAGCCTTTCGAATTGAAAAACGCACTTTCCCGCAATTATTATATAATGTATTGCAAGGAATCAAAGAGAAGTAGCGCACTGCCTATTTACTTGTTATAACTGTGTGATTCAAAGGTATCCATGAGCATATGGTGCGTTTACGCAAAGTTTTCGATCTTCTGTATGCAGCATGGTTGTTAGATGGGAGAAATTTCATTTTGTTTTACAAAAAGTCTGTTACTTCGGCGAAATTATCATCTAAAAAGTGGTTGGCACCAGTCTGTGATTTGTCGATGCTACCATATAATAAAATAATTGCCATGATACCTAATCTCGCGCATTTTTATTTAATATACGTTTCAAAATTCGCTGAAATTGTAATACCAGTCACACAATGGTTGAGGGAAGGAATGAAGTTTCATTGGTCACAAAATTGTGAAGTGGCATTTCTAAAACATGATGTTCCAGATTTCTAGAAGCTATCCATACTGTCCCACCACTACAGCAGCTTTGCTTTGGGTAGTGTTTTGAGTCAAAAAATAGGTGGAACACTCCGTAGGGTACTCATCCGGACAATAGGCTGGCAACTAATTATTCAACAACTGAGAAAGCTACGTTGGCATTACTATTCATAATAGTATATTTTATATGTTATTCACACAGGCGTCGTGTTAAAGTAATAGGCGATCAGGCAGCACTTAAGTCTCCCACTAGTACTTTAACTACATGGCCATTGATTTCGAAGTGATACATCAACCAGGAAAGTTACTCGCAAATGCAGGCAGTGTGATCAACGAAGTACATACATATTCTGGCATAGACTGCGATGAATGTAATTAAGGCCAAAGCAGTGACCCAGATTGTTAGCGGTTTGCCAGGCAGCTGACGTTCAGCACAGAGGAAGGGGTGCAATACAGAAAGACAAGAGATGGGCTACCGGTCATAGTGCCAGAGATATTATGAAACACAATATTGAGGCAGGATGCACTGGTTGCAAAGCAAATGGGCGCAGAGCACTGCAAAATTTTTGGTGGGTAACCCACCATGGATAGGACAAGGAGGACATCAAAAGCAGACTAGCATTGGCAAAACACGCATTCCTGGGTAAGAGAAGTCTAAATACAGGCCTTAATTTGATGGAGAAATTTTTGAGAAGGCACAGCTGCATGGCAGTGAAACACTGACTGTGGAAAACTCTGAACAGAAGAGAATCGAAGCATCTGAGGTTTGAGAATGTCGAATACGTGGAAAATTTGGTAGAATGACAAGGTAAGAAATGATGAGGTTCTCCAAAAAATCGGCCAGGCAACGAATACACAGAAAACTTCGAGAAGAAGGCAGGACAGGATTATAGAACATCTGTTGAGACACCAGGGAATAATACATCTGGTACTAGAGGAAGCTATAGCGGGAAAAACTACAAAGGAAGACAGTGACTGAAACACATCCCGCAAGTAATTGAGGACGCACATTGTAACTTATGCTCTGAGATGAAAATGTTGGCGCAAGAGAGGGATTCATGGTGGGCCACGTCCAACTATTACCAAGACTGGTGGCTCAAATACATAAAATAACATAAAATAAAAACACAAATAGGACGTTGACTTTTGTATTCGGATTTGTGTACCATGCGCGTACCGGGTGGAGCTTTGTCACCGAAAAATTACGTTACAAAATCTACCAAAATCGTTTCCAATGATTGGGGTGGATATTCTCAGACCATTCGTGCAAACACCAGCAGGAAACCGTTATGTTTTGACGATAATCGATCATTTTTCACGTTTCGCTCTTATAATAGCCATACCAAACCAGCAAGCCAAAATTTTAATACATGTAAAAGTGAACCAATAGATACTCAAAATATGGACAGGCTAAGATAATAAATAACAAAGGAAGAAACTTTATAACCAATTTGTAGCACATCAAGATATTTCGGTTTAGTGCTTTACATTGACAGGCAAACGGGTGAACAGGAAAGGTTCATCAGATGATTCCAAAGATGTTGAGCTGCTGCGCTAACTCGCAATATGATAAATGGGACACTTTTCTTGCTTTCGCCGAGGGAGCATACAGTTAAAAAATCCACGATAGTACAGGGATACATCTATAAGAAATTGTTATTGGTCAGAAAATGTCATCTTTTTTTTATTATGCTCCCTCTGGAAGTTATATTTCGGCAGTAATTTTTTCTCTAAAAGTTTAAAAACTATTAGGTGACAGGTGAAAAAATTAAATCCCAAGGCTGGACAGGAGACTAGACATAATACGAAAGTGGTGTAACCTATCACTTAGGTCGATGGTTTATGATGGCTATACCATATGTGCCAAAAGGAAAACTACGAAGCTGGTAGCACGTTTTCGGGGCCCCAGATGATAGAAATTATGTCACTTGTTGACATTAAGCTAACACTCCGAACTCGTCTTACGGCGATCCACGTCAGTCGAATTCGATCTTCTAAAGGAACTGTAGAAGTGCTGCCTCCGCTGTCGGCAACCTCTTCCATAGAAGAGAATTCTGGAAAAAAATGCAACAATGGGAAAAATCTGGCAAATCAGAACGCAATGAGGCTACGAGCAGCAGTAACAAGGTACTTGGAGAATTGCGTGGTACACACTGTGCTGCCTTTATGTACACTTATTGACTGCTGGTTTCGATCGTTGAACATATCCACAGTTGAAAAACACCCATTGTAAAAACTTCAGATGGCATGTACACTTTTTAAACAGGAAACTATAAGCCACGGATGACTCGAAAATCAGCAATGGGGTATACTTTCCTGATTAAATAGCATGTATGACAGGTGAAGTTGTTACAATAGACCTTTTTACACTTGTAAGACGGTCCATGATCGGAACCGGTAGTGAATAAACAAACTGAGACAGCACAATATATATAATGCATTTCTTCAAGTATGTCCATGCTGTCGACAGTTGTTAATAATAAGTTAACTAGAGAATGGCAATATAACTGTGGACGTAATGCGTTTTCAAGTTTCATGTGTTCTCTTACTAGTTATTTCGGTTACTTGCGTGAATATTTTATGTTTATATAGATGTTTTAGGAATGACTGAATTGTAGAGGATGTTGGATGTTGTTTTTGTGAAAGAGGCTGACAAGTGGACATAAAGGAAAAGTTTGGTGTAAGTTCTACGATGAAAAAAAATTTGCTGAAACTGTGCTTGTAATATTACTAACGACATTTTCATCATAGTGCTTAGGGAAAACACAAATATACGTTGCACAAGAAGCCAATTGTTTTGTGAAAAGTGCATACTTAGTCGACGAGGAAGTACTTGTTTATTCTCAGTCGGGTTGAACAGCCAGCAGACAGTTACTGTGGACGGCTGTGTATTTGTATACTCTGTCTACGTATTTGTCGTAGGCGTTTATCGTTATGGGGAAAGATACTTGCGATCTCAGTGTATTTATGGAAGATGAAGGAAAGTATCAGACAGTTGAAATACACAGGAATCCACCACAGAATGTCCGAAAGAAGTCAGCTCAACAAAGCAGAGTCTTTTTTTCTCAAAGAGCGCGTCTACATTATTTCTGTTCCTTAATAAACCAACAGTCGTTACCTGTACGAGCAAGGACGACGAAGTGGCACAAAGCGAATAGAACTACATGGTCAGGTGTTTTAGTCTATGGTATCCAATGAGGCGTGTTAGGGCCGACCTTCTGATTACCCGCCACTGTGGCGCGCATCACCAAACTGTATAAAACAAACACATCAATTTACATAACCATAGGTACCGCTTGAAATTGTACCCACAGACAACCTAGTCTTCCTAGCTAATACGTTAGATCCTCCATAGATCGAATCTTAGCCGCACAGCAAGGCTGCATGTCATTGGAACACCTTTTAGGGCACTTAAAAAGTATTGCAGTGAACATCAGCAACGACCTATAGTTAAAGGATACTTAGCCTCACCTTTATGTGTAATATAGGCAGTAACAGTAGTCATATGCTATCAGTTCAAGTGGAAATGAGTCCAAACCCCATCCCTGCCAATCCTCAACCTATGGGTTCGAACTAGTCACGACAGCACCAACCACAAGCCTTTTGAAGAGCGATAGTTCTCTATGAACAAAGACCTCTGTGGAGAGCTACGTGTTAGTGACATCGTACGGATAACGTAAATACTGTAAAGGACAAAGTGATACCATGAATGTAGGCGCAAAGGAGGAACGTGAGTAAGTGTAAATAAACAATTGTCAAGAAGGCAGTAAAGTTCGAGGGAAAATCGTGCAAGCAAGGAATGTGAAGGAGAATAGCTATAAACAAAATGTAGAGCCAGCATTTCAACCAGGGCATACCCAGGCCAGTGGCCTCCATACTCAGGAGCTTCTCTACTGTCCCTGTGCTGGCAGACTATACACGCTGCGAGCCATCACGGAGGTATTGCAGCCAGATTACAGCTAAAACATGGCCCCAGCGCAGAACTCTCTGCGCGACCTACTAATGAAGACGTTACCACGTTAACGTGAAGGAGCAGTACGTAAGGACTCGAGAATCAGCTCATCATCGTCCAACAGCTCGGAAGCGGTGTGACATCGAGCCTGTGTTGCTCTGCACCGTGCCGACGACACAGACGCTTCTGTCTCAGCCTGGACACAAACAAGCGCCGGCTGAATGAGCATCAAGGAACTACGGGTAGATGCACACAAGCCGCGGTTCCCAGAATATGACTAGAGGATCCATCTATGTCCTAGCTGGGGCACCAATAGGAGACCATTAAGTTCCAAGTCCTGGAGCAGGACACAGCCTGTCGTCCCCGTAGTCATAGCTGACGGCCACACCTTCACGGAAACATAGAGATGCAGCAGCAACAACAGCAACAAGCACACTGTCTGCAGCCGAAAACGTCTTCCATTGGTCAGACTTCTGGCAACCCTGTTTTAGAAGTGAAATTAACAATCCTTTCTTCTTTCCATGCTCAATGAAAATGCTATACGTTGAATACATTCATGTCAGGCCTGGTGCTCTAGTGGTAAAGCGCTTGCTTAGAAACTGGGAGGTCATGGAATCGAATTCTGCCAGCGCCATAGAAAAGCATTTAATTTAGGTCTCTTAACGATGTGATGATGAAGTTTGCTTTGTGTGGCTTTCAACTACGCGTTTATCAGCGCCCGTACAAAGTCCAAATTCGTTCACAGTCCAGTTTTTTTCACGTTCGAATCTAGCCACTGTGACGAATGATGAGGATGATGATGATGAAATGATGAAGACAACCCAAACACCCAGCCCCTGGACAGAGAAAATCCCCAACCCGGCCGGGAATCGAACCCGGGACCCCGTGATCCAGAGGTAGCAACCCTAGCCACTATACCACGAGCTGTGGACGTTAACGATATGAGGATTCGCCAAGAATTACAAGGTTGGGATTCCACGTTAAACTGTAGATCCCCGTTCCCTGGTTGGATAACTGCAGTATATTAGGTTCACAATAGCCACTGAAGGGTGTCAAATTGAAATACTTGCGCTCGGCCACCATATACTTTATTTTTCCTAAATAAAAAAGACATTATTTCACGTTTGTTTCTGTCCAGTAGCTCTTGCAATGAGCTGACAACATTCCCTCTCGTATAGCATTTCCTAATTCTTTAAAAGTGTTGTCAGTGAGTTGCACCTTCGACTTAATCGCTCGTAATCGTTGGTGAATTGGATGAGTTGCACATATCGAGCGAGTCACCTGCTTTAATAATTACAAACTTAAGGGGGCTCCATGACAAAGTTTCTTTAGGTAAAACGAACTGTTTACGTAATAGTTCTACGTCTTATACTGGTGTAGTTCTGATGTTTGTTATTTCTGCATCAGGATAAAATGAATCAATATATGATTATAGCGAAGTGTTATTGAATATCAAAGACATTTTATTTTAGGGAAGTGTCACAGAGCTGCTGAAAAATGCACTTTAAAGCATAAAAAACGCACCGAGACGAAATTAGCTGAATGTGGCGGAAATCGTAGATGTGATGTACACGTTCAGAAAAAAAACTGAGGATACCAATTTCAGAGAAATTGGATGAGTTATTCAAGACGAGGTGCTTTCACACATTGATCAACTCAATAACACGTTGGTTCACATCCGTCCCTAATCCAAGTAGTTATTCTCTTTCCATTGAGTTGCTGGATGTCATCCTGAGGGATAACGTGCCACATTTTGTCCATATGGCGCATTATATCGTCAGTATCGCCAGCTGGTTCAGGAACCTTCGCAATACTGCTTCTAACGTTCTCTGTTGTTATGGGATCCGATATTCGTCAGCAGGACATCCAACAACTCTAGCAATGAATGCCAATACGAGTAGCTGTTGGCGTAAGGGCCAGAGATAGAGCAACGCGTTATCGAATTATTCAATTTGAGACGTTCTCTTCAATATATCATCCAATTTTTCTCAAATTCTTTTAGTCCGTTTGTCTGGACATGTACATCACATTTACCGATTTCCGTCCCATTGGGATAATTTCTTCGTGGTGCGTTTTTTTATTTTGTTTATTTGTTTTTTCAGAGCGTATTCGTGACTGGAAGAAGAAAAGTGGGAAGTGACACAGCTACACGAAATATTTTGCGCCACACACCTTGCGGATTATACGTGGAGGAAAATGTAGAATATGAATTGTAAAACACTTGACGAAAGTTGCCAGTCTCCAGGTGAATGAATTTGTTCTCTGTGACGGATATTGGACTGCTCGCTTTACGAATATATTCCTCCTGGAAATCGAAGACATACCAACTTATTCACTTGTAGAGTATTTGGGAAATTTGGTTAGTTATGTGGTGATGGATAAACACGAATGGAATTTAGCCACCATGCTTGGTGTGGGCTAAAGAAAACACCTCTTTAACTTTTATTTATATTCTTCGAAAGCTGTGATATCAGGTTTGACCCAGAGGTCGCATCATTTCCTGTTAAGTTTCTTGGAGATGGCCCTTGCACTACTTCAGTCACTACAGGAGATTCTCACATTTTTGTGTGAATGACAGCTTTCGAGAAGAGACTCTGGTATATAAGAGACCATAAAAGATAAATTACGTTTTTGCGGATTCTGTCGTGCATTTAATGCCAAACACAAACAGATGGTTCTGCGAAGAAATTCTGCAGGCAGTTTGCTATCGTCTGCTTCAGAAGGCTTTTGCGTTGGGAGCACACCTTGTAGCCGTTCTTTCATCTCGAATATAACAGACAGCTCCTCAGATCCTTGTGTTTACAGTAGGCCGTCCTAATGCATTATGCATCGGCAGCGAGTGGCACACGGGAGAAAATCCTCAACTTGGAGAGCGAAGCTCGGCGGCGAAGGGATGGACCCTCGCTAACTCCATTTATCCGAGCAGGTGGTGACGTGTTAAAGAGATTGTTGAGAATTTTGTCAAAGAAAAGTAGACAGGATATTACGTAATGGTTTCGTTAATCCAACCAATTTGGGAACAATTTGGCTTACTTTGCGTCTCTTAAAAGTGCTCTATGAGGGTCCCCACAAAATCATAGACTTATTTCTGGTCAGAATTTACTTTATTGGCATTAGTGGAATGTCTTTTCTTGGTAATATAATTTCATAGTTAAGGGTAGAAAGCTAACAATTCATTTACTACTAATAGCATTTACTGCTCACTTGAGTCAGACGCCTTGACCACGCACCTGATGGGGGTGAACTGTAATTAGTGATCACTAGAGAAAGGGTTCATTTTAGTAATACGTATCACATACATTCTAAGTGCGTCTGAAACGCCCTGCTAAACCCGCAGGACAGGACAGGTATCTGGAATTGTGGAAGGGGCCCAAATGGTCGGCTGTCAGTTACACTGGAACACATATAACTTTATTTATTTGACCAAACATTACAGTACCAATTCTTGAAATTAGTTATCGGCTGAATACGCCACACTATCTTATACCTTAAGCGCACCACCACTTTAAATTTATAAAAACGTCTGAAGGCCCCATGACTTAAAACTCAAGGTAAAATAAATTTAAACAACAAAGTCTTATCTTAACTTATGCTGAAGCCCGAAGCATTCTAACACTTGACAAGTTAGGAACTTTAATTTTAAAACGGCTGAAGGCCCATGACTTAAAACAGAACTAAAATAGTTTTTGGTAGGCAGAAGGCCCAAGGCCTTATCTTTAAACAATATTTTATTCAGGCTAAAGACCCAAACAGTTTAACACTTGAAAAGGAAGGAACTTTAGTTTTAAAGAGGCTGAAGGCCCATGACTTAAAACACCACTAAAAACAATTCAACTTTAATCCATAACCATCGGCTATGAGCCATACAAAAACACACAACAGAAAATAAGGGAAGGCAGTGCAGCTAACGGCGCTCAGAAGTTTCGGGGGTCGGCCAGCACTTGAAATACTAACGTTCACTTAGGTGAGACAGGCAGTCGGCCCAACCATTCTCTATACGTCGACAACCTAACTAACAGACAGTCAACGGACTCACCGACAAGGTAACTTGCGCTCCACTCGACCAGCGCACATCCGGGTTGGGTTGTTTGGGAAGGAGACCAGACAGCGAGGTCATCGGTCTCATCGGATTAGGGATGGACGGGGAAGGAAGTCGGCGGTGCCCTTTGAAAGGAACTAACCCGGCATTTGCCTGGAGCGATTTAGGGAAATCACGGAAAACCTAAATCAGGATGACCGGACGCGGGATTTAACCGTCGTCCTCCCGAATGCGAGGCACATCCGGGAGTTCAATGGAGATGTAAAAGGCATGGACGTCCCCAACCAGGCATACATTAAGCTGTCGAACTACACATCATGTTGGACAACGACAACACGTTGAGGAAAGGACACTGCCTAACTCTACCTCAGTGGCCAGGGCAGGTAACCCGAACGTTAACAGCCACAAGGCAGAAAATTCCGCTGGTGCGCTTCAATTGCAAATAACCAAATACAGTCAGACCCCATAGGACGGTGGCTAAACCCTCGCCAACGCGAACACACACGTTGTTGCTCGTGGGAATGTCCCAAGAGCCAAGAACGAGAACCAAACTGCACAATGTGAACAGTCGTGACTTGCTGGTAAATTAAACCCAAACGAAACTTTCGTATCCAGGGTCGGTGAGCCACGGGCCTCGTAGCAATGGGAACAGCCCCACACACTTCGATACTGCCAAGAGACCGCCAGCAGGCCTAGCCACACTACGCCCTGCGGAGATTTCCTCGCTGTTCCCCGCCAGCCGGCGGAGTGCTACACATCAGCACGGAGACAGCACTAAAATTACTGAGCAGTCGACATCACAAGCTACACACAGTTTCACGAACACTTTCACGAAGGTCTAGACAATACTAACGGCAGTGACTGTGTAATAACAAGGAGGAATCACGTGTGGGCACACTCAGGCAACGCATAGGCGATCTCGGGCCAACATACACGTCGTCCGACAAGACGACCGACTGACGACTAACCAAGGTGGTCCGCACTCAAGTGATAAGTATCGGCAACTGTCGGGCGAACCATGGCTGTCCGGACCTCACTGGAGCCGTGCCCCGACTGAACTTCTGCCGAGTCCTAAGTCAAACACTGTCAAGTCAGAACTGCACTGCTAGCGCCTCCCAACTCACTGGCAGATCCGAACTAACCCCGAACGCACGACAGCCATCTAGTAATAGAAGTCAGCGAAGATAATATCCAGGAGGTTACATAGACAAGCGCCGCTGCTGCCGCTCACCGGCAGGCAAGGGGGCACTCAGAGACATCAGTAGTAGAAATTAACATAAAGAGGTGGTAGTGCTCTAAAAACTGGATGTCAAATGAGGTATGGCGCGAACACGAGCCACGCACGTCTCACGTCTACAATACAGAGTTTAAAATATCCTAATTATTGTAAGGTCCTATCTTAGGGAGACCCACGTAACTACACTCTAAGACAAAAAAAAGACGCACCTCGGAGGAATTATCCAGATGGGTCTCCAATCGGTAGTTAAACACAAACTCTGATTTTAGGGCCATATGGTGGGTGACAGTCAGTTTGGTATCCCACCGGTGTCGTCTAACTGACTTAATGCTGCCCACCACATACCCCCCCCCCTTTCCAACCATTTTACCTCAGAGTAGCAGTTGCACCTATGTCCTCAATTATTTACTAGATTTATTCTAATCTGTGTCTTACTCTATCGTTTTTACCCTGATGCCGTAACAGATGTCCTATCATCCAATACCTTCGGCCTGGCAGTGTTTCCCATACTTTTCTTTCCTCACCGATTCTGCGGAGAATCTTCTCATTCCTTACCTCATCCCACGCAATTTTTTACATTCTTTTGTGGCACTACCTCGCAAAGTCTTCGATTCTCTTCTGTTCCGGTTTTTCCACAGTCCATGTCTCACTGCCAGAGACTTATGTGCTCCAAACGTAAATTCTCAGAAATTTCTTCCTCAAGTTAAGACCTATGTTTCATACTAGTAGACTCCCCTGTTGCCGAGGAATGCCTTTTTCGTGATTTCTAGTTTCCTTTTTATGTCGTCCTTACTCCGTCCGTCATAGGTTATTTTCATTAACTTCCTTAACTTCTGCTACTTCGTGATCCCTAATCGTAATGTTACGTTTCTCCTTATTCTAATTTTTCTAGTTTTCATTACTTTGGTCTTTCTTCGATTTATTCTCATTCCATATTCTGTTCTCACTCGACTGTTCATTCCATTCAACATCTTGTAATTCTTCTTCGTTTTCAAACTGACAGCAAAGTCGCAGCAAACCTTATCATTGATATCCTTTCACCCGGAATTTTAATCCTACTCTTGAAAGATTTCTTTTATTTCTGTCATTGGCCCTTCTATATACAGATTGAGCAGTAAGGACGAAAGATAACATTCCCGTCCTGCTTGCATTCTTTTTAAGCCGAGAACTTCGTTCTTGGTCTTCCAGACTCGTTGTTCCTTTCTGGTTTCTGTATACATTATATTTTTCTCAACTATCCCTGAAGATTACCCCTCTTTTTTCTCCGAACTTCGAACAACTTGAACCACTTTACGTTGTCGAACGCTTTTCCCAGGTCCACAAATCCTGTGAACGTATCTCAATCTTTCTTCAGTCTTGCTTCCATTATCAAACGCAACGTCAGAACAGCCCGTCTAACATCTTTACCTTTCCTAAGGCCAAACTGATCGTAATCTAACAGAACCTCAACTTTCTTTTCCATTCTTCTGTATATTATTTATGTCAGCAACTTGGGTACATGAGCATTTAGGCTGATTGTGCGGTAATAAATTCTTGGATTTATTTGTTCTTGTTACCTTCGGAATTGTGCGGATGATGTTTTCCGGCAAGTCAGATGGAATATTGCCAGTTTCATACATTCTACAAATAAATGTGTATTGTCGTTTTGTTGCCACGTCCCCCAATTATTTCAGAAATTCTGTTGGAATGGTGTGTATTCACTCTGCTGTAGTCGAATTTCAGACTCACAAAGCTCTTTTAAATTCCATTCTGATTTTAGATCCCATATCTCTTCCCAGTTTCTTCTTCTATCACGTCATCATACAAGTCTACCCCCTCGTACAGGCGTTTAATGTACTCTTAACCACCTGCACCCTCTCTGCTCTGCATTCAGCAGTGGAATTCCCATTGCACACTTAATGTTACCGCAATTGCTTTTAATTTCACCCATAGTTTTTTTGTATTTTCTGTATGCTGAATGAGTCCTTCCAACAACTATTTCTACTTCAGTTTCTTCACATTTCTTTACCTTAGCTTCCCAGCACTTCCTATTTATTTCGTTCCTAGGTGACATGGATTTCTGTGTTGTTGATTTTCGCTGAACATCTTTGTACTTCCTTCTTTCGTCGATCATCTGAAGCAACTCATCTGTTATCCATGTTTTCTTCCCAGGTGCCCTCCTTATACCTCCGTCATTGCACTCTTTAGCGAAGTTCATTCCTCCTCAACTGCAGTTCTCACTGAAATATTCATTATTGCATTGTCTATAGCTTCAGCGAACTTCAAACGTATGTCCATTCCATATTACTTACATATTCCACGTCTTTGCGCACATATTCTTCCTGACTAGTCTCTTAACCTTCAGCCTACTTCTGATCGTTACTAAATTGTGATCTGAGCCTAGATCTGCTTCTGAGTAACCTTTACAAACCAATGTCTGATTTGGGAATCTCTGCCTGGCCATGGTGCAATCTAAGTGAAATCTTCCCGTATCTCCCGACCGTTTCGAAGTATAATTTCTCCTCTTGTGATTCTTGAACAGAGTATTCGCTATTACTAACTGATATTTATTGTAGAACTCAATTAGTCTTTCTCCTCCTCCTTTTATATTAACCAGCTCTTATTCTCCAGTGACCCATTCTTCTACTCCATCCCCTACAAACGCATTCTAGTCCTTCATAACTATTACATTTTTATCTCCCTTTACTTACTGAATTACCCGTTCAGTAACCTCATATATTCTTATCAACCATACACCCCGATTACCAGTAGTGATTTCATCGAGTGCTACTCCTTTTCTTATGAGAACTTCTTTGGGTTGTCATCCATGGCACCCTTGCAGTACAGCTTTACCTCGACGATATTTAAGCCACATTGTGTTGCCATTCATGGAAAGCCATCCTAGACTTACATTTCAATATAAAATAGCCGCAAGCACATTCCGAGGGTCTCTACGACTTGCCTTCGCGTTTGCGAAACTATACCTTTGCCTGCTAGCTCGCCGCATCTTTCCCAACTTGAGAACGTTTGGAGTATTACGTGCAGAGCCCCTTCAACAAGCTCGAGATTCTGACAGTCTAAAGCAGCATTGGGACATAATTTGGCACTATACCCCCCCAAGGGGACATCCAATAACTCTATGAATTAATGCCAAGCCGAATAACTGATTGCGTAAGGGCGAGAGGTGAACCAACATGTTATTGTGTAGTTCAGATTGTGAGGCTCTTTCTCTTGATAAATCATTACATTTTTCTTACATTTTAATCATCTTTTTGTCTGTACAATTACATCACATCTACTGGCTTCTGTTCCATTCGTGGAATTTCTACGTGGTGCGTGATATTATACTTTCTTGTCCAAGAGTGTATATAGATGTATATGCAACTCATTTCACTACAGTAACAGACACACACTTTCCAATTACTTCATTTTATAAGACATTAACCCACAATTCAAAGTACTTGGTCAATGTGTGTCGTGCACGCCAGTGCAACTGGCTCACGGCTTGTCATCGAAGCGCTTTGTCCGTTAACTACTCTTTGACAGAGCCACTGCACCTTCTGAGGTCATGAATGCCGTTGGGAAAGTATATTTAGGACGTGAGTGCGCTAGGGTAGAGCAGTTGTTGATCCCGTGTGAGCGAAGCGTTAACGCTAAGAGGACGCCTGTACGTACACGGTATCGATGGGCAAGGGGCCGCTGTGTTGCGGCAGGATGAATATTTCCATTGGCGGGAACCGTTGGAAGCAGGAAGTGTTGGACAGAGAGGCAGTGACGCTGTGTGGCTACAAGTACCAGAAATACCAGGAAGAACTGGATTTGTTATTTTGCTCCAGTTTTGAGGAGAACTTTCCAATTTGGCCTATGATTTGGAAGTGATAAACCTTGGTCATTTCTTGAATTTCTACCGACTCTGAGCACTCTGAACGCACTGCTAGAACTCGTCTGCCAATGTTATACTTCTGTTTAATTGGTAATTCTGTTGCACCAACTTCCTATACTTGTTAGCAGTCGCGTGCCTTGAGTAAATTGTGCGGAAAGTCATAAGACCGTTTGTGGTGCGTCCTTTGCATCTCTGAGTTTTAGAGTTAAACCGCGAGTGGCTGTGTATTTGTTTTCGCTTACTTTACTGATTTTGCAAGTGATTCTACTGTATCTTGTGTCAGCATCTTATTTAAAATTGTTTACAATCGTATGTCTCGAGTAAATGGTTTGTAAGTCGTACGGCAGCTGTTAGTTCTTTATTCTGCTGAATGTTCGAGCAGAACATCGACCATCTCTTTATCTGTGATTTTCTTGCTTATTATCTGACTTTATCCATATGTGTTTCAGTTGTTTTACCGTATGATTGGCAGGAAGCATGTCTCTGCGAGGTAGGTATCCTGTGTTTAAACGCCGCGATCGACGAACATCAATCAGTACATAATTTTAAGAAACTGTGTTGTGTAAGAATGGTCTCAGTGGACGAGGCACTTTCTGTTTAAAATTACACTGCCGAAAGAAAAAAAAGTAGTATACGACTTCTGAGGTCTCCAATTCACTCAATATTTATTATTGCAACAGTCCATATGGAGTACATAAGGATTACATTTAATATCAACACGACCCGTGCCTAAACACGTATGTTAGTACGATGGGTTCCACAGGCGGCATGCTGGAACTGACTCTGGCATCCAGTCGATTGTACACATGGTAAATACTGTCCAGGGATACGGTATGCCACATCTGACTGACCTGTTCACATAGTTCTGTACGAATCGTTGGTTGCCGAGTCGTACCATTCACTTCTCGTCCCATCATATCCCACACGTGCTCAAACTGAGAAAAGTCTAGAGATTGTGCTGGTAGGGCAGTTTCCTACACGTCTTGCGGAGTAGGTTGTGTTTCGCGGGCAGTGTGTGGATGATCATTATCCTGTTGGAACTATTCATTACCTTGTTGTGTAAGAACGGCAAAAGAACACGTCCAATAACAATCTGCGCAAACCGAGTTTTGGCCAGCGTCCCCTTCAGAAACACCAAATGTGAACGAGAGTTCTAGTTTATGGCATCCCAGACCATAAGGTCTGGGATGGGGCCAGCATGCCTTTGAATAATGCTGTCTACGAGACAGCTGACACCAGATCTACGTTGTGCGCACAAACGACCATCACTTGCGTGCATGCATAATGTGTTTCATCACTCATGTTGGTAGCCCTGCGCCTGCTACATGGACGTTTGAGTCACAGCTCCCGTACAAGATAAGTAATTTTAGTAGTAATAAACTGTTTCTAACACTTTAAACTAATTTATTACGTTAATTATAGTGCTCTTCAAGCGTACCATCAAACGTTTTTGTCTTACTCGCGTATTTTCACAGTAATCAAGCAAAGTTCGTTTTGTTTACATATCGCGGCCAGGCCGAACTTTTGAGCTTTCAGATTAAACTTCATACCGCAATTTCAAGTGCATTTACTGATAGTTTAGTGTGCCAAATACGTTTGCTGCCCCTTTATATCTGTAGAGTATCGTCACCTCTTAAGTAATTTCCAGTAAGAAAGTTCTGAACGATTGTTTACATTGTCGCGAGTAGGCCTAATTTTTTGTACACGTATTTTCATAGTTTTCCGGTAAGTTAATTGTCTTTCTGTCACTAAAATCGATTTGTACCATGAGTGTAAAGTGCCTGACGTGCCGTAGAATCTTTAGATCCGGGGTCTGGGGTGATGGATGTAGTAGCTTTTTTCACTGGGGAGATTGTAGTGGCGTGGGAATTGGGAAAATGAGCGAAATTCATCAGTGGTTCTGTAGGCTATGCAGTAGAGATAGAAAGATTGTGGAACAGTAGGGAAAACTGCTGCCCTTCAGCCTGAGTTAGATGAGGCTAGACGAGAACTGTGCAGGTTAAGGGGGGAGAAGGGTAAACAGGGGTGGGAAGTGGCAACAGGCATAAGGAACAGGCCAAGAAATTCTTCTGACAGCTTTGTTATTAATGTACAAAATAGGTTTGAGCTGTTGCCTCAGTCGGAAACTGATGAGCCTCTCACAGAAGTAGATGTAGACAGGGCTCAACAAGCTTTCAGCAGCAAATTGAATAAGAAGGTAGGGAAGTGTGCGAAGAGAAAGAAAGTCTTGTTGCTAGGTAGTTCGCACGCTAGGGGCGTGGGCCAACTTCTGCAGGATGAATTAGGGTCAGAATACCAGGTCACAAGTTTTTTCAAACCTAGTGCTGGACTGGGGCAGGTTACAGAGGATTTAGGTTCACTATGGAGAGGCTTTACTAAGGAAGATACCGTGGTTATTGTGGGTTGGCCGGGCAACAGTATTGAAAGAGATCTGGGGTACAGCATAGAGTGTGACCTGGCAAATATTGCATCGGCATCGAGTCATACCAGTGTTGGGTTTGTGTCGGTTCTGGAGCGCCACGACCGGCCTCATATGAGCTCTTCTGTCAGGAGAGTTAATTTGGAGTTGGAACGGCTACTTGGATCTGATGCGGGGTCACACATTGGTGTGGTTCCTGTTGATTCACTCTGTAGGTGGGACTATACTAGACATGGCCTACACCTCAACAAGAAGGGGAAGGGTAAACTGGCTGGGCTGATAGCAGGAAATTTAAAGGGGGGAGGAACTACAACTCATGGTGGTAACTCTTTTTTAGTGTAAGATCAGTGTCCAGCGGGAAAATCAGCCAGGCAAGTACTAAAGATGTTTAAAAAAGTTCAAAATACTCACAAAAGTAAAATGAAAAATGTTAGTATATTTCATCAAAATATTGGGGGATTGAAGAATAAAATTGATGAGCTTCTGCTTTGTTTAGAAGATATAGAAACTGAGAATGTAATAGATGTACTATGCCTGTCTGAGCATCACATTGTCACTGATATGCAAAAGGTTAGCATCAATGGGTACAAATTAGCTGCACATGTAAGTAGAGATAATATGATGAGAGGAGGAGTTGCCATATATGTCAAAAGCTTCCACAGCGCAAAACATTTAGAAACTAAAAAATTTTGTGTAGAGCAACATATGGAAGCATGTGCCACTGAACTAAAACTAAAAGATGGCACTTTCATAATTGTAACAGTGTATAGGTCCCCCTCAGGGAATTTCCAGCTATTTCTAGAAAACTTGGATGATTTGTTGTGCTATCTGTCAGACAGGAGAAAGCAAATTATCATTTGTGGGGATTTCAATGTTGATTCCCTGAAAGAGTGTGATAGGAAGAATGACCTTGTAGTATTACTCAGTTCTTTCAATTTGAGCTCCGTCATTGATTTTCCTACTCGGATAACAAAGAACAGCAGGACATTAATAGATAACTTTTTTATAGACCAAGATAAGTTTAAGGACATAAATGCTTATCCTGTTGAGAATGGTCTTTCAGATCATGGTGCACAGCTTGTTACAGTACATGGCATATCTCCATGCAGTAAGTCAAATCAGAATTTCAAAGCAGTGCGTTCAATTAACAATATAAATACTGCAAACTTTAGGGAAAGACTAAAGGAGCTAGACTGGGATGAAGTGTATATGGAACCCGATGCAAACTTGAAATATAACTTATTTCACGATACATTTTTAAGGGTATTAGAAAATTGTTTTCCCAAGAAAACAGTGAGACATAATTCCAAGAAAACATATAAAAAACCTTGGCTAACTAAAGGAATAAGAATATCTTGCAACTGTAAAAGAGAACTGTATCTAACAGCAAGAGGGAGCGCTGCCCCCGAAATTGTTCAATATTATAAAAAATATTGTGCGGTACTAAGAAAAGTTATTAAAAAGTCCAGAAGCATGTGTATCATGTCTGAGATCAGTAACTCTGATAATAAAATTAAAACAATTTGGAATATTATTGAAAGGTAAACAGGGCAACCAAGAGCACAGGAAGACTTTAGTGCCATAAAACTGAATGACAAGTGTACTAACAAACAATCTGAAATTGGAAATATTTTCAATAATCATTTTTTAAATGTTGTGGAGAAAATAGGATCTAGATCTTCACTAGAAGAGGCAAGGCTTCTAATAGAAGAGGCCATACCTGTGCAGTTTGAAACAACTGTATTTCCACGAACCACTCCCTCTGAAATCAGTAAAATAATAAACTCACTGAAAAGTAAAAGCTCTTACGGAATTGATGGCATTTCCAGCAAGATACTTAAAGCTTGTTCCCCACAGATAAGTAGGATTCTCAGCCACGTATGTAATACCTCTTTGGAGCAGGGTGTTTTCCCCGATAGACTGAAATATGCCATTGTAAAACCATTGCATAATAAGGGGGATACGTCAGATGTCAACAACTATCGCCCAATCTCTCTTCTGACAGCTCTATCAAAAATTTTTCAGGAAGTAATGTATTCAAGAGTAGCCTCCCTTATATGTAAAACTAAAGTACTAACAAAATGTCAGTTTGGTTTTCAGAAAGGCTGTTAAACAGAAAATGCTATATACACTTTCACTGATCAGATATTAAATGCTCAGAATAACCAGACATCACCTATTGGTATTTTTTGTGATCTCTCAAAGGCCTTTGACTGTGTAAATCATGGAATTCTTTTAGATAAGCTAAATCATTATGGTTTGAGGGGGGCAGTGCACAAATGGTTTAATTCATACTTAACTGGAAGAATGCAGAAAGTTGAAATAAGTGGTTCATGTAATGTTAAAACAACAGCTGATTCCTCAAACTGGGGGGGCTATCAAGCACGGGGTCCCACAGGGTTTGGTCTTAGGTCCTTTACTGTTCTTGATATATACGTTAATGACTTACCATTCCATATTGATGAGTATGCAAAGTTAGTTCTTTTTGCTGATGATACAAGTATAGTAATAACATCCAAAAACCAAGAACTAAGTGATGTAACTGTAAATGATGTTTTTCACAAAATTATTAAATGGTTCTCAGTAAACGGACTCTCTTAAATTTTTGATAAAACACAGTATATACAGTTCCGTACAGTAAATGGCACAACTCCAGTAATAAATATAGACTTTGAACAGAAGTCTGTAGCTAAGGTAGAATTTTGAAAATTTTTAGGTGTGTCCATTGATGAGAGGTTAAACTGGAAGCAACACATTGATGGTCTGCTGAAACGTCTGAGTTCGGCTACGTATGCTATTAGGGTTATTGCAAATTTTGGTGATAAGAATCTCAGTAAATTAGCTTACTATGCCTACATTCATTCACTGCTTTCGTATGGTATCATATTCTGGGGTAATTCATGGTTAAGTAGAAAAGTATTCATTGCTCAAAAACGTGTAATCAGAATAATTGCTGGAGCCCACCCATGGTCATCTTGCAGACATCTATTTAAGGATCTAGGGATCCTCACAGTAACCTCACAGTACATATATTCACTTATGAAATTTGTTGTTAATAATCCAGCCCAGTTCAAAAGTAATAGCAGTGTGCATAGCTATAACACCAGGAGAAAGGATGATCTTCACTATGCAGGGTTAAATCTGAGTTTGGCACAGAAGGGGGTAAATTATGCTGCCACAAAAGTCTTTGGTCACCTACCAAACAGCATCAAAATCCTGACAGATAGTCAACCAACATTTAAAAATAAATTAAAAGAATTTCTAGATGACAACTCCTTCTACTCATTGGCTGAATTTTTAGATAAAAATTAAGGGAGGTGGAAAAAAACTAACTTAAGCATTAGTGTCATGCAATATTTTGTGTAATGTAATATCTTGTACAGACATCTTTCATTAACCTGACACGTTCCACATCATTACGAAGTGTCGTATTCATGGTCTATGGAACAAGTATTAATCTAATCTAATCTAATCTGAAGACATCGGCGCCCCATTCCACCTTACAAGTGATCCTCTGATGGCACCAAGCGAACCGTTCACGTCGATGATGTGGCTTGCGTGAAAAACAGGCTAAAGGTGTTGGTAATAACCAGGCGGTTCGCAGCGGCTCGTGTTGACATTTCTGGGTTTGCAATCCCTCTTACCTCTGCTGTAGTAGCTGTACGATCTACCATTCCTACTTTTACAATACGAGGATCCTGCGGGCGTTTCTGCTGCGTGGACATACAGAACCTCATCTACGGGTATGAGAATGTTCACATGACTACTCACAGAAGCATTGTTGCACAAATAACGCAGCATTTCCTACCTATGTGGCATTTCTCCGAGATGGCCATCCTGGCGTTGGAAGGCCACAGTGTAACCCCTTTCAGACTGTTACAGTTGGCTGGAAAAAGCAAGAGTGATCGTCTACTTGCTTCACATGTTTCCACCACACTGAGCCTTCGCGCTGTGAGGGTTCCCTATTACAGGGCTGACACAGGTGACCATGAATGTTTACCTCAAGGCCTGTGCTCGTCAGATAATTCCTTTAAAGGTGTATTATAGTATTAATAAAATTACTGTTACGTGATCCGGCGGCAGTGTGATATATAGGAAGTTGGTAATATACTCTTATTGACTGTTACTTAAGCTGTCACCAACTTGACGTAATTGCTATTGTACTGTGTGTTGTCTATGTTGAGATTTGTTGTTTAGTGTCTCAGATGAGGAGTCTTTCGGAATTGCGTTCGTCACCCTTGAGCCCAGCAAAGAGGCCGTTTTTTCTGTTTTACACTTTATTGTTGTTTTGGTTGTGTTATTTGATCATTTGTCTAAATTTGGGCTGTTGTTAATAATTGTAGTGCAGTTCCACCATTAAAATTTTTCTGTTTCAAACAACATACGAAATAATTTGGTGAAGTGCGAGCACACGGGCAAGATAAACTGAGATAAATTTTCATTGTAGTTCCTGAGATGAAATGTGTGGACCATTGGAAAGAATTTGGTTTTTTTCTGAAATAATGAATGAATTAGTTGCTGATATTAGACTGTGGTTATTTCGGTACCAACACCTTACTGCACCAAATCTAGTTAACTACAACCACAATATCGTTCCACTATCTTTCCAAATCCACCAGAATAAATTCTCTATTCAGCATTGAGCCATGTACAGACTGCTTCTTTCACTTCTTCACCGGAGGTGAATCGAGGGTTGGGTTCGGTTGTTTGGGGGAGGAGACCAGAAGCGAGGTCACCGGTCTAATCGGATTAGGGAAGGACGGGGAACGAAGTCGGTCGTGCCCTTTCAAAGGAACCATCCCGGAATTTGCTGTAGCAATTTAGGAAAATCACGGAAAACCTAAATCAGGATGGCTGGACGCGGGATTGCAACGTCGTCCTCCCGAAAGCGAGTCCAGTGTGCAAGTCACTGTGCCACCTCGCTCGGTGGAGGTGAATCGACTAACTCTTAATCAGTGTTTATGATGACAAACTAATGTAAACCCAATGAGACGTTGTATGGAAAGTATCTAAGATGCTCTAACACATCTAAATACATATTCTGAAGTGTGTGAACGATTTGGATGGCGATATATGGACTGCCGTTTCGATCCAAATCAAGAACACCGTTTGACAATTGATTTAGGTTTTTGTCTCGAATTACAAGCTTCTGCATGGTGCACAGAGTATCTCTGTAATGTTAAATGTTTAATGTTAACTCTTCTACAAGATAAAACGTTCCATAATTGGCTCTTTTGCATATCAAAAGAGGTATGACATGAACTTTATTTTTGCTGGTGATCCATTATGATGCCACTTCATTCTATGGCATTTGCTCTCTGATTCAAAGTAATGACCCAAATTTCACATGCGGTAATAACTGATTTCACTTTCATTTGCATGACGGTCTAGCAACTGCTGGCAGATTGTCGTAAGATTGCACTTGTGCTCTTCATTAAGCTGATTAGGAACCCATTTTCCAAAGACGATGCTAAAACAGAGCCTGTTATGGATGGTGCCAGTACCAGAACCGTCATGAATCTGAATTTGGTTTGCCGCTTTATCAGGAGACACACGTCGGTCATTCGAGATTAGGCGTCGGACATGGCATCCGTCAAGCATGTGACTGTACGTCCAGCACTTTGCTCGTCCTTCACACTTGTTTGTCGGCTTTTGAATTATTCAGGCCACTGGTAAATATTTCCCCGCAAACGGAGAGTAGCGCAGTGATGTTTACTTTGCAAGAGCGCAAAGCGAGCTGGCGTGTAAACTCTCAGACCTCCCACAAACGAAATGTACCATCTAGCTGCTGGCGAACAGGATAAGCCGTACTGCTAACATGAAGATGATTGGAATGAAAGTACAGACACTTACAACCTTATTCTTATATTATTCAGAGGGATGATAAGGAAGGACAGTGTAAAGATAAAAGAGTCTGAAATAATAGTTTACTGTCAACTGTTATCACAACTCTATGGAACGTAAATCATCGTCATTAGTCCATTCAGCCAATTGACTCTGTCGATCTTCCACACGTATCCCGTAAGTCTAGCGGTCTTCCTCATACCTCTGTCTGTTGGATTCCACTGCAGCTACACATTTGTTCAATAGTTATCATTTCTTACGGCAACATAAGCGTGAAGTCAACACTTAACGAAATGGGACAACAATACTCTAAAACTGATATTATACATAATACCGATTAGGTTTAACATTGAATAAACACTATTTCTTCTTGTAATACCCAAACATATTTCGGTATTGTACCTCCATATTTAGTGGGTTCAGTTTACTTCTGTCAAGTAACATATACAGTGTTCTCACGCTATTATGTGAATAAAAGAAGTGGCAGAAACTATTAACAGAGCAGAAATATACCATAGTATTACATATTGATGTTAACGTAGCTGAATGGCATTAGCAGTGCAATTCAGCTTCACTCCAGTTAGTCATCTGCAGTTAATCAGGGTCTTACATTACGTTATTTGGCAAAATGTTAGAGATAAAAATAAACAATCACCTTTTCTTATATTGTACTATAGTACTACTGTTACTACTTTAGTTATCGTATTCTTTAATCTTCCCTTGTTAGGTTTAAGGTACTAGTTTTCGAAAATGCCGTGGAAATATATTAATTACGAATGGGCTTCGTAAATTTGTTGGATCGATGTAAATTTCTCTTTCTCGTACTGCTACCGGGTGGTTGAGCTGCGCTTCATCGCACACATTTTTACCTGTTGGCCTGATATTCATATTAGGTGCATTGAGCTACCACCTACTGCCAGGTACTCCTTATCAGCGACCTCAGTAATCATTAGACATCATGAGAACCATTTTATTCTTTGTATCCACAGTAGGTATTCCAAGTTTTGCAATGATATTTAGCTTTGGAGATGGGGTGTCTTTGTTTTGTGTGTGCTTGTGAGTGTCTTTTACGTGTGTTGTACTTCTGATACTTCCCAGAGAGCTGAGAATTGAGCTCCATTACAGAGCTTTTTGTGTGTGGCGATTGTATTATAGGTTTCTGTTGAGAGCGATGCAGCATTGAAGATTGCTTAAGTCAGTTTCTGGCACACGCTGGCAGATGGCGTTCACCAGGCATTAATCATACCCTCATCCTGCCTTCAGATCGCCACACTGTGTACTGTGATTCGGCACTCCACACAACGTTTTCCCACTGTCCAATCGTTCAGTGTTTACGCTCCTTACACCATGTGAGGCGTCGTTTGGCATTTGCCGGCTTGATGTGTGGCTTACGAGCAGCCTCTCGACCATGAAATCAAATTTTTCACCTCCCACCTTACTGTCCTAGCACTTGCAGAGAATGCTGATGCCGTTTGGAATTCTTGTGTGATGGTCTGGATAGATGTCTGCCTATTACACATTACAGTCAACAGACGAGACCGGCCTGTACGATTTTGTGCTGTAAGTGTACCTTACGTTTCCACTTCACTATCACAATGGGAAAATTGGACCTATGGATGTTTCGATTTTGTAAATCTCGCGTGCAGGCGTATGACACACGTGACACCCGTTCATGTGACTAAGTTCGAATTCCGTAACTTCCGCGGTGCTCCCCATTATGTTCTCTCACGATGTCTGATGACTACTGAGGTCGCTGATATGCATTACCTGGCAGTAGGTGGCAGCACAATGCACCTAATATGAAGAACGTATGTTTCTGAGGGTGTCCGAATACTTTTGATCACATAAATAAAGTACAAATATCTGTGATTAACTTTAGAATGTTTATTATTTCATTTATATTGGAATTGGAAATGACTTTCTGTTCTTTTGTTTGTTAATTGATAATGCTGATGGGTGGTATGATGTCTATTGACTGTGGCAGTTGTATGTTGATGTGTTCGATGTCTTGCATCAGTTCTTCATTGTTGTGTATGGTATTGTTAATTGGTATACATAACATAACATCAAGACATTAGTCAGGAAGAATCAATACGCAAAGAAGTGGGATACGGAAGTACTAAGGAATGACGAGATACGTTTGAAGTTCTCTACCACTATAGATACAGCACTAAGGAATAGCGCAGTAGGCATTACAGTTGAAGAGGAATGGACATCTCTAAAAAGGGTCATCACAGAAGTTGGGAAGGGAAACGTAGGTACAACAAAGGTAGTTGCGAAGATACCATGGGTATCAGGAGAAATACTTCAGTTAATTGATGAAAGGAGGAAGTAAAAACATGTTCCTGGAAAATCAGGAATACACAAATACAAGACGCTGAGGAATGAAATAAATAGGAAGTGCAGGGAAGCTAAGACGAAATGGCTGCAGCAAAAACGTGAAGACATCGAAAAAGATATGATTGTCGGAAGGACAGACTCAGCATACTGGAAAGTCAAAACAACCTTTGGTGACATTAAAAGCAACGGTGGTAACATTAAGAGTGCAACGGGAGTTCCACTGTTAAATGTAGAGGAGAGAGCAGATAGCTCGGAAGAATACATTGAAAGCCTCTATGAGGGTGAAGATTTGTCTGATGTGATAGAAGAAGACACAGGAGTCGATTTAGAAGAGATAGGGGATCCAGTATTAGAATCGCAATTTAAAAGAGGTTTGGAGGACTTACGGTCAAATAAGGCACAAGGGATAGATAACATTCCATCAGAATTTCTAAAATCATTAGGGGAAGTGGCAACAAAACGACTATTCACGTTGGTGTGTAGGATATATGAGTCTGGCGACATACCATCTGACTTTCGGAAAAGCATCATCCACACAATTCCGAAGATGGCAAGAGCTGACAAGTGCGAGAATTATCGCCCAATCAGCTTAACACCTCATGCATTGAAGCCGCTTACAAGAATAATATACAGAAGAATGGAAAAGAAAATTGAGAATGCGCTAGGTGACGATCAGTTTGGCTTTAGGAAAAGTAAAGGCACGAGAGAGGCAATTCTGACGGTACGGCTAATAATGGAGGCAAGGCTGAAGAAAAATCAAGACACGATCATAGGATTTGTCGACCTGAAAAAAGCGTTCGACAATATAAAATGGTGCAAGCTGTTCGAGATTCTGAAAAAAGTAGGGATAAGCTATAGGGAGAGACGGGTCATATACAATATGTACAACAACCAAGAGGGAATAGTAAGAGTGGACGATCAAGAACGAAGTGCTCGTATTAAGAAGGGTGTAAGACAAGGCTGTAGCCTTTCGCCCCTACTCTTCAATCTGTACATCGAGGAATCAATGATGGAAATAAAAGAAAGGTTCAGGAGTGGAATTAAAATACAAGGTGAAAGGATATCAATTATACGATTGGCTGATGAGATTGCTATCCTGAGTGAAAGTGAAGACGAATTAAATGATCTGCTGAACGGAATGAACAATCTAATGAGTACACAGTATGGTTTAAGAGTGAATCGGAAAAAGACGAAGATAATGAGAAGTAGTAGAAATGAGAACAGCGAGAAACTTAACATCAGGGTTGATGGTCACGAAGTCAATGAAGTTAAGGAATTCTGCTACCTAGGCAATAAAATAACCATTTACGGACGGAGCATGGAAGACATCAAAAGCAGACTCGCTATGGCATTTCTGGCCAAGAGAAGTCTTCTAATATCAAATACCGGCCTTAATTTGAGGAAGAAATTTCTGGGGATGTACGTCTGGAGTACAGCATTGTATGGTAGTGAAACATGGACTGTGGGAAAACCGGAACAGAAGAGAATCGAAGCATTTGAGATGTGGTGCTATAGACGAAAGTTGAAAATGAAGTTGACTGATAAGGTAAGGTATGAGGAAGTTCTACGCAGAATCGGAGAGGAAAGGAATATGTGAAAAACACTGGACAGGATGATAGGACATCTGCTAAGACATGAGGGAATGACTTCCATGGTACTAAAGGGAGCTGTAGAGGGCAAAAACTGTAGAGGAAGACAGAGACTGGAATACGTCAAGCAAATAATTGAGGACGTAGGTTGCCCGTGCTACTGTGAGATGAAGAGGTTAGCACAGGAAAGGAATTCGTGGCGAGCCGCATCAAACCAGTCAGTAGACTGATGAAAAAAAAAACATTTTTTTCTGGGAGCATGAGTGTGGTTCTGTGGCCTCTTGATACGTAGGGGAACACTTCTGAAAACGTGTCTATCACGTTTGTGGAGTTTTTGTGGACTGTTTAGTGTCGATGTCTTGAGGTACTTTCGCTTTACCATTTCAGTTTCTGTTTTGTGAAGGTGTGTGAGAAGATGGTTTTTAGAAGTTTTGAGAACTTAAATGTTGTCTGTCTACTGGAAGGCTTGTTTTCTTTACTATGTTGTAATTTTCCAGATATTTATGGATTCTGTGTTTGTACTCCTCCTGCTACGTTTCGATAACGGAGTTGCCTTTGTCTGATGTCTTGCTTGGATCCCCATTCTTTCTATGTTTTATAATTTTTGAATATTTCGTTGCATTTTTTTCCTGTTAATAGGTTATTTTTATTTCCTTTTATTGTACATCTAATTTTCTCTTATACGTGCACTTTTCCGCTCTCCATGTACCATGAACCTTACGTTTGGTGGGGTGGCTTGCGTTCCTCAGCAATACAGATAATTCGCAAGTGCATCCACAGCAGAAGTATATCTGTTGTGAGTCCAGAAAAACGTGTGGTTTCTGACGAGGGCCAGCAGCTTTTCAATACCTGGAGGGCCAATAGTCTGGAAATTTGACTGAACTGGCATTGTAACATCAACGAAAACGGCCTTGCTGTGCTGGAACTGTGGACGACTGAGAGCAAGGTCAATATACAGCCGTAATTTTTCCCGAGGACATGAAACTGTATTGTATGGTTAAGTGATGAAGGCATCCTCTTGAGTAAAATATTCCAGAGTTAAAATAGTCCTCCAATTGGATCTCCAGCTGGAGGATATGTAAGCGGATACCGTTGTCAGGAAAAACAAGATGAGTGGAATTTTAGATCCGTTTATCCGACAGGTAGGTCAGACAATTCAAAACGGGAAATGGATAACCTGAAATAAGGTATGGTTTTAATGAGTGAAATTCTGTGGGACGAGGAAGAGGCCTTCTGGACAGGTGCGAACTGGGTTATAGGTACAAAAACAAATCGAGGTAAGGCAACTACACGGATACTCTGCAAATCACTCTTAACAACCTTGTAGAGCGTTCATCGAACGACCTTCACAATAATTCTCTATTACTCCAAACCTGAACAGCGCGCGGAAGAAACGAAAACCCAGAGTTTCCCATGCGAGATCGGATTTCCCTTATTTTAATATGACGATCATTTCTCCCTGTATAAGTTGGCGCCAACAAAATATTTCCATATTCTCAAGAAAAAGTTGGTGACTGCAATTTCGTGACAAGGTCCCGGCTTTGTTTTAATGATGTCCCCTCCAAATCCTCTATCACGTCCGTAACACTCTCTCCCCTATTTCTGGATAGTAAAAAACGTGCAGCTCTTCCTTGAACTTACTCGATATACTTAATTAATTCTATCTGATACGGATCTAACTTTGCGCAGCAGTACTCCATGAAACGACGGACATGTGTAGTGTAGGCAGTCTCTTTAGCTGGTCTGTTGCATCTTGTAAGTATTATACCAATAAAGGCAGTCATTGGTTCAGCTTCCTCACTAAATTTTCTATGTGACCTTTCCAGTTCAAGTCATCCGTAACTGAAATTCCTAGATATTTAGTTGCATTTACTGTCTTTCGATTTGACTGATTTATCGTGTAACTGAAGTTCGACGGGTTCGGTTTAGCACTCGAGTGGACGACTCAAACATTTCAGTTTTTACACTCAATTTCCACTTTCACACCATATAGATATCTTCTGTAAATAGTTTTGAAATTAGTTTTGATCTTCTGATGATTTTACTAGACAATAAACGACAGCATCATCTGCAAACAACCTAAGACGGCTACTCAGATACTCTCCTAAACCGTTTATATAGTAAAGGAACGGTGGAGGGTCTATACATTACGTTATGGAACACCAGAAATCACTTCTATTGTACTCGAAGAGACTCCGTGAGTTACTACGAACTGCTATCTCTCTGGCAGGATACCATGAGTCCAGTCGTATAGGAGAGACATTCGTAAGCAAGCAATTTCACTACAAGTCGTCTGTGAGGTATGGTGTCAAAAGCCTTCTGGAAACCTCTAAGTGTGCAGTCCATTTGAAAACCCTTGTCGATAGCACTGAGCATTTCGTGTGAATAGAGTCAGTTGTGTCTTACAATAACGATATTTTCTACGCTGGTGTCCAAAATTAAAGCAACAAACACAATTTCTCCGTCCTCGGCATTCTGATCAACGGACAACCACGCCAAAGATGACGTCATAGCACCTATCAAACAGGACAGCGTTTTCTCGGTAGTCTTACATCCACAATCGTTGTGTACACAGTAACAGACGGTGCAGTATGGCACAGAGAAAACGCCTACCAGGCTCTCTGTGTGAAGAGGACCTAGGGAAGAATGGAAGCAGGATAGTCGCAAACTGATGTAGCTCTATGGCTGAATGTGAATCGCTCTGTTGTTTCTCGGAGGTGTCGTCAGTTTATAGAGATCTAAACGGTATTTCGAAGATTATGGAGGGGCCGAAAACGCGTAACAACAGGAAGAGAACCGTTATTTCGCGACGGCACCGCCTTAGTACTGAACGGCAACTGGCATGTGACCTCAAAGCATCCACTGACAAACGGTGTACAGAAGACTTCGACAGAGTTGTCTTTATTGTTGGACACCTACCGTATGTGTACCTCTGACGCGTCTTCACAGAACGAAACGTCTGAAGGGGAGCCGTGAACGTGCCACCTGGATGATCGAACAGTGGACTTACGTTCATTTCACAGATGAGTTCCGATTTGGTCTGGACGGTGATTCCTGACGGATTCGCATCTGGATTGAACGTGGAACACGATTTCGCTACTAAACCATTGTTGAAATACACTGATATCGAGGATGATTCCTAACGATGTGGTCAGGTATTATGCTCACAACTGGAACACCTCTTCATGAAACTGTACGCCTAAATCGGCGAAGAGTCGTGAGGAGGTCCTGGGACCTCATTTGGGGTTGTTGCAAGATGCTGTGGGCCTGGACGAGGTATTGGTGGACGATAATGCTCGACCTAATAGAGCACGCTTGGTTGATGTTTTCTTGGAAACAGAAGACAGTGCACTCATGGCGTGGTTGCTCGCTCTCCTGAGTTCAGTCCCATAGAGCACATTTGGGATAAACTTAGGAGACTGGTTGCATCACGTCAATATCCACCAGCCACGTCCAATACTTGCGAGCAGCGCTGTAGGAAGAATGAGCGTTATGGCCTCAACATGAGATTGATGACATCATTCACAACGTTCCCCGTCAGTTTGCAGGCCAGTATTGTGGACACAGGTGGTCACACGCCATACTGAGCACTTTAACCGGTTGTCTTAATGTGTCGGTAAATCGGTCAAGTTGCAAAAAGAAAAACAAAAAAAGAACATTCTTGTCTACTGTTACGCATGTTGCAGTTATGTGCATTCTGTATCCTGTACATTGTTTCTACATTACTGTCACCTGCTTATCCTGTTTTGAGGCAAAATAAATTCAACCTTGCAAAATTTCAGTTTGTTGCTTTAATTTTGGACACCAGCGTAAATCCGTACAGACCCTGACAGGAGATCGGTGTAATCGAGGTAATACCTAATGTTCTGACACAGTATATTTTCCTAATTCTTGCTGCATACCGACGGTAATGATATAGGGCTCCAATTTAGTGGATTATTACCTTTCTGTTACCCACTTTTTTGGGTAGATATCTTTCTTCCAGTGAGTGGTTGTATATGTGGAGGAATTGTATCAGCATATTCTGAAAGGAATGTAATTGGTCTACAGTTTGGACTGAAAGACATGCTTCTATTTAGTGATTAAAGGAGACAGGGTACTTATGAATGGAGGAAAAATCGAAATTTTTTATGACTTTATTGAATTTAACAGTCTTTCCTGATTTCATTGATATACGCATCATAGGGTTTCAAATTAAACATGACCAACATATACCAAATTTTAAAGTTACAGTCCTGTATGCCGCCATGCTCGCTTTATTTCTGTTACAGAAATCAGTATTATTTCGAAAATAATTGTTAAGTTTTTGTTTCGCTGAAACAGATTGTTCACATCTTACTGAAAGTTAGTTGGCCAAGTGCTACATATATTAGCGGATGTACATATTCTTTAGTGTGCAATAAATACGAACTATGCCACACATCAAGAAATTCAATAAAAGAAAATTCCGCCATAACCAGTTCCATAACAAAGCAAGCCATACTGTTGAAAGTAACCTATGTATCAGTTCTTTAGGGAAGAAACTCCCAGATGGCACGCCTCCTCGTGATTCAAATTTTTGTGTTAAAAGTGACGCTGTTTGTAGTGGATTTGTTGTTGTTGTTATGGGCACCTTATCTTCTTTGATAAAAGAAGTAGAGACATGTAAAAAATGTTATGGGGTACACGGTCTGGAAATAACTGAATGACAAAGTGGTAGGAAGGATTTAGCATCAAAATTGTTGTTCTGTGTAGATCCTGCAATAAATCTACCTCGAAATTGACTTGTACATTCTGCGTAATTCATATGGTGTGAATTTGATGTTAGTGTATGCAATATGTGCAATAGAAAAAGGTAAAAAGGCTGTGGTTTGATGGACCTTGCTCCTTCTCCCAGTAGGTTCAGCAAGCACACTAAAAATATTTTTGGATGCCTTGACAGTTGTGTCTAAAGCATCTATGAAACTTGCCGTAGGAGACACTGTAACTTTTAGTAGAAATAGGGACATAAGGCCATTGCTGCTGCACTTGATGGGACAATGCAACATCGAGGACATCGTTCCTTGAATGGTGTTGTTAATGCTACTTCTCTGGAGAATTGAAAAGTTGTTGATGTTGAGTGCTTATCTAAGTACTGCCACACCTGCCATGGTAACACTGAAGGACATATTGAACATCAGCGTTCTAAGAATTATGACGGCTACAGCGGAGGTATGGAGTGTCATAGAGCTCTAAAAATATTTCAGAGGTCGGTGCCCGTTTATAACGTTACATATACGAAGTACGTAGGCGATGGGGACTCTAAAGATTACAATAAAATTAATAAGTTCAATGTTTATGGTGATACCGTGGTAGCAAAACTGGAGTGTTGTGGGCATGTGAAAAAGAGGACGGGTGCTAGATTGAGGTAGCTACGAAGAGAAATGAAAGGAAAGTTGTTATCGGATGGAAAAATTTGTGCCTGACTGAGGCAGATTGACAGAAACTGAAATAGACCTTCTTCAGAGCTATTACGGATTCGTCATTAGTCGTAATGCATCTCTGAATGATGTTACAGCAATAAGAAAGCTGTTTGGGCCACCTACTTCCGTAAGGTGTCCACAGATGACCACCCTGTTCAGGGAATTGCTCTAAAGGTGCAGATTCTTGACGTGGTTACCAAAAAATCAATACATAGTGGTCAAATATACCATCATAAGCATTTTCTTCCTAGGCCTGTTATGGATTAAATAAAGCCAGTTTTTAGAGACCTGAGTGACCCCGTTTTGCTCAGTAAATCTCTTCATGGGGGCACTCAAAATACAAATGTAAATATCGACCATTCCATGTGAGGAAGATTACGCAAGAATGTTTTTGTAAGCCTAATTACATTAGAAGTTGGTATACTAGATGCAGTGATATGATCCAATTACACATTGATATGAAGGTTGGAAGCCCTGAGAAATGCAGGCATAAAATGTGGCTCTGATATGGAAGAGCAATTGCTTGCGTGTGACAGACAATGGGTGCATGAAGCTGAAAGATTTGCTATTCAGTTTACCAAAGAAGCAAGAAATGCTGAAAGAAATGCCAAGAGGAAGCTTGAAGATGAAGAAATGCTGCAAGCTGAAGACTATGCTTCGGGAATGTTTTGAGTCACAGTTTAATTTGACTCATATCTTCATTCGCAATTTCCCACAAGTTTTGTTTTCCTAAAGTTTATAAAACATTGCTCTGATTTTTTTCTGTAACTTGTAATCGTTCTCACTTATGTCGTAACCGTAAGATTCATTGCATAATCAACTATATTATTGAAAAAATAACGTATTTATTAGGAAAAAATTTTAATCATTAAAATGTAAGCTGGGATACATTTTTATCCGATAATATACATAATAGGTGGAATTAACTAGGTCCAGTACCTCAGTCATCATGTCACGCATATCTGGTAAAAACGTAGTCTCCTGCAAGTTTATAATGATGGATTAAATGGTACTTCAATTTGAGGAAGCATTTTGGAAAAAAATTGCATCAATTTCTTTGTAACTCTTTTAATAACCCTAAGCAGGTTCTTCTACTTTGTGATTGTTCATCTTTTGCCGGCGTATTTCTTGCTCGAACAGTCTACGGGTGTACTGTCGGTCCATAGTGTCCAACGGGCACAATGTTTCGGCGATCAGACATGTCGCCATCGTCAGGTGCGCTGAACGAACTGAGCTCCTGAGGGTGGGCAGCAGTCCTAAACCCCTTTCCCCGCGAGGCGTTTTCTCCGCGGTCCGCGCCCGCGGCCGCGCCTCGGCGGTCGCTGAGAGGCTGGCGTCGGCGTCTGTGGTGGCGTCGGTGTAACTGCCTCGACCGGCCGCGCGGCCGCGGGCGCGGACCGCGGAGAGAACGCCTCGCGGGGAAAGGGGTTTAGGACTGCTGCCCGCCCTCAGGAGCTCAGTTCGTCAGCGCACCTGTCGATGGCGACATGTCTGATCGCCGAAATATTGTGCCCGTTGGACACTATGGACCGGCAGTACACCCGTGGACTATTCGAGTACATCTAAATTTGTTTACAAAGTGTGCTGTGTTATCTGACATCAACTAAAGATATGTAAAACATATACATTATAAACAGTGCGTGAATGAAATAGGTGTTGATTTTTACATAATACTGAGCCAAAAAAATTACCACGTATCCTTAAGTTTCTTCACTCCTAAAAAAATGGTTCAAATGGCTCTGAGCACTATGGGACTTAACATCTGTGGTCATCAGTCCCCTAGAACTTAGAAGTACTTAAACCTAACTAACCTAAGGACAGCACACACATCCATGCCCGAGACAGGATTCGAACCTGCGACGTAGCGGTCGCGCGGTTCCGGACTGAGCGCCTAGAACCGCTAGACCAGCGCAGCCTGCTTCTTCACTACTCTGAGGATATCTATTTATAAGCTACCCATGTTGGTAGCTGTTCTTGATTCGAGTTCTAGAATATTTACTTCATCTTCTTTGGTAAAGTAATTTCGGAAGCCAGTGTTCAGTAAATCTGCTGTAGGAGCATTGCCATCGATAGTTTTTCCACTGCTATCAGGCAGAGAAGGAATTGGTTGTGCTCTTCCGCTAGCAAACTTTACATACGACGGGGTCTCATTGAATTTTCTGCCAGATTCGAGACAATATTTCATTGTGGAAACTATTGAAAGCATCTTGCATTGATATGCGCGCTACATTTCGAGCTTTACTATAAGATCGGCTAGTTGGTAAGTTGGTCAGCCCTGTCAGTGTGGGGCAGTCAGTGTTTGTCTGTCGTCCGGAGTGCTAGTATGTGTTAGGCCGCCATTCTGCTCGAGTTTGATCAGGCAATGGAAATTGACGGTTGGATTGAAGTCAGTCTCTTCCCGGGGAAGGGATGTCGGGTAGCCTGAGGGCATGTTTCCTCTGCAGGGGTGGGTCAGACCGAGTGATCGCTTAGTCAATGTCGGTCTGCCGTCTGGAGTGCCAGGATGTCTGGCGTTCGGATCGACCTTAAGGCCGGTTGGATCGATCGGTTGGTCGGTCGTGCACTGAGACACAAGATGCCTTGTCCGTCTTGAGCGTCGGTGCATGCGAGGTCGCTACGTGGCAGCCAGTGGGCCGCGCCGTATAGCGAAGAGTAGTGCCTTCGCGGCCGACACGAGAGCCACAGGAGTCAACCCACAACATCGGTCTGGCCGGCGCGAGCTGCGACGCCGTGAGACGGGAGGTCGGCGCACCTTCCTGCGTCCGTTGAAGAGGCTGGCAGTGGACGGTTCGGGAGAGCGTTTTGGGGGTACCGCGACAGGTCTTCGCCAGCCATCGCAGTTTTGAGAAGTTAAGTGATTTGTGATATTTTGTTTCACTTACTTGTTAAACTCTACTTATTTCCTTGGTCAGTCTCTCATCCCCAGCTTGTTCGTCTGCCTCCCGTCCGAATCTGTTAGGCAGTTAGTGTCTGTCTATCGATCTGCCATACGTTAATAGCTACCTGTGTCATATTTGTCGGATTCGGTGTTAACGAATTTATAGAATTATGGTGTGAAGGCCGAATTCCTGAAATATGTTTTTATCTTGCGTCGCAGTATATGTGTAATGTAGATATGTTGTACATTTTATGTAGGTCTGAACTTCATAGGTTTTAATGAAATAGTCATTTTTATAAAGTTACCAACCTTCCACCGTAAGAGTTCTTTTAAAAACAAATTGCTCTTTCGGTGGCTAATAATTTTTTAATGTGAGTGTTTGTACCATTTCCACCCCTCTTACAGAGTGCATAGTTAATGTGTTTGAGTGAGTTGGCCGGCCGCGGTGGTCTCGCGGTTCTAGGCGCTACGGTCGCAGGTTCGAATCCTGCCTCGGGCATGGATGTGTGTGATGTCCTTAGGTTAGTTAGGTTTAAGTAGTTCTAAGTTCTAGGGGACTGATGACCACAGCAGTTGAGTCCCATAGTGCTCAGAGCCATTTGAACCATTTTTGTGTGAATTGTTAAGTTTGTTTTAGTTTAAAGTAATCTGGTGTGTTGCAGATTTGCACCAGTGTAGTCTCTCAGAGGTTGTTGTGAGCGGTCGTTACTACGGCCGTGTTGAAAGGGAGCGGCAAGCTTCTCAGCCCGAAGGCTCATACTGTCAGTATTGGTCTTTCTGCCTCTAAATAAAATTGTAACTTGATATTTCGAGGGTACTTTTCTGCTTATAAATGTTAAACCTGGTTTTGAAAAGGCTTTTATGAATAAAATTCCCATTTGTTAAAGGTAATTTCATTTTCATTAGTTACTCCCTGGCAACTACTTCCACGCTTAAATGTGTTAATTTTCTTGATGAATCGCTAGTAAATAAAGGAAATTCTTTAAGAAACGATTTTGAAAGTAAATTCACGGTTCACTTCGTTTAAATTTGTCCTGCTTTTTCCGTTGTTTCTGCAACAATATTCTGACTAGTATTGTGTACCGACGGAGGTTAGCTCCATAGTTTGTCAATTTACTTGGTATAGATCTCACAACTGCTGTAGATACTATTCCTCGGAATTCAATCTACATGTGGTCTATTCATACCAGAATTTGGTTAATTTCGAGGGAGTGACAAAATACGAATGCAGGTAAGCTACACACAGCAGCGTAGCGAAAGCATTATCCTAACCAAGTTAGACACAAAACCAACACTCATTACAGTACTACAAGTTTATTTGCCAGTTAGCTCCAAAGATGACGAAAAGGTTAAAAAACTGTATGATTAAAGAACTTATTGAGGTAAGGGAGGAATGAAATTACATTGAAATGAATAGCCTTAGCAGCATACAGGGGTTGATATAAGTCAACGGGGACAGTTAAAAATGTGTGCCACGATGGGGACTCGAATCCAGGAACTCGGGCTTACATGCCAGACGGTCAAACCATCTGAGCCACCAAGGAAACAGACGATAGCGCAACTGCAGGGACTTTTCTCTGACACGCTTCCCGTGGGATCCATAAAAAAGTAGTTTAAGAGTCATAAAATAAGGTTGTATACGTGCAAGAGTCCTGGAGACATGTAAATGTTTCACACTGATTATATAACGGTAAGAGAGAAGTTTCGGAACAATATTTTATATTGTAAGACATCTCCAGTGACAGATGTGGACACTGACCTCAATTTATTCTTTAAGGACTGTAGATCAAAATTAAATAAATTGCAAAAGTTAGGAAATCAAGAAATGGGACATGGTTAAGTTGAAATAAGCAGAGGTAGAAGAGAATTTTAAAGGGGGCATTAGGCAACAATTCATTGACCATAGGAAAGGGATACAGACGAAGAGGGATGGGTAGTTTTGAGAGCATATATGGTGAAGGCTGCTGATGATCAAACTGACAAAAAGGCTATGTCTCATAGAAACCCTGGGATAGCAAAGGTGACATTGAATTTAACTAATGGAAAGAGAAAGTAAAAAAAAATGCAGTGAATGAAGGTGGCGGATGGGAATGCAGACGTCTAAAAATTGAGATTGACATTGCGGCAAATTGGCTAAGCAAGAATGTTTGGAGGACAAATGGAAGGATTTAGAAGCATACTTGACTAGGGTATAGATGGATACCACCTACAGGAAAATTAAAGAGGCCTTTTTCAGAAATGAGAGGCAGGTGCATAATAAGAGCTCACATGAAAAAACAGTCCTATCCAAAGAAGGGAAATGTGAAAACTCTCTTATGTTCTTTAGGCCAATATTTACCTTTTAGTTTTCTTTATATTACGTGTTTTGCTAGTTCTTTGTCCTTGATTCAAGTTGAGCAGTCCATAGCCTGTTCATGTCGATCAGTAGATCTTGAAACATCCTCTTAGAAAAATTTATCAGTGACTGTGCTGATAAAACTCTTACAATATTTGCTTTTCAAACAGTTGAGAAAATCTGTACGTACTCAGACATTACTCTCTTTACTTACTCTGATCAACACTAAACTCACACACAATATTTTTAGCGCAGCGGAATCTTTTAATAATCCCTACAAAAGAATGGTCCTGACTAACAATAACCTATACCTTTCATAAATCACTCACCTCACAAAAATCTTCGTTACTCAAACTACTGCAATACAGCGAGCTCCAGTACTGCAAGCTAAATAAAAGATTCTAACTACTGAAGTCACTAACTACTGACAGGCATAGTTAGCAAATGAAAGATTTTGATAAAGAACAAACAATGTATTTACCTTAACAGTGTTTAAAAGTCATAATATATATATCAGTTCACGACATCCAATCTTACAAATTTACTGTCTCTGATGGACACACGTCCAGATCATCCGCTCTCCAAACTCCGCCATCTCTTTCCCCAAATTCACCACTGGTGGCGGCTCACATCCAACTGCGAAACGCTACGCGCTGTTAACATCCAGCTGCCCAACACTATAATAGAAAACAACAATGGAAACCAGCCACAGACTGCACACAGCACAGTCAGTGATTTTTATATAGAGCGCTACGTGACGTTACCAACATAACAACCTAAGAAGCCTACTTTCAATCTTTGACGTGACTTTTACTGACATAACGTGCTGTTTTTCTAAACTTATTCATTTACTTCCTGTTCTTTAAACCTCCAGTTCCTCTTTATCCCTCTGTCTTAGGCTCGTACATTGATCTCTCAACTCTAGACGGCGTTTCAGTGTTTGTGATACGTTGATATCTATCACTGAAGATAATCTAAATGAACTAGACAGAAGGAGGCCCTTAAGTTCTCGTGAATAAACGGTGTATTTACTGAAATCTAAAAAGAGCCTCTAGTTTCATAACCTTAAATCGTAATTAGAGAACTAGTCGTAATATTATGATTTATTATTATTTTGAAATTGAAATTTATTGAGAAGTCGTGGAACAAGACTCATCCGAACACATGAGAAAACTTTCATTTGCACTTTATAGCTGAAGATTGAATCTTTCGTATGACGCACGTGGTAATCTTGGTAAAGCCGAAAGTCACAACTGTAATTCGAAATGACGTTACGTAGATGTAGAAAACATGCACGGAGGCATATTCGCTATTACAGACTGTCTGGGTGCTACTTGGCTGAAAGAAACTGAAACAACGAGAATACACCTTGTAACTGTGTAAACTTCGGTAATCAGTGCCAGGTGAAGTAAAATCATTTTACCATTAGGCTGTGCCGTTCCTAAGGTCCAGATATGGAAGAACTGTCGGATCAATTGACGTGCATCGGTAATGCTTTTTGAATGTTACCACTTACTCATATATCGTATACTATTTCTGTAGTCGTGCGACAAGGAAGGTCATCGTTCCGGAATATCAGTTGTGCGTTGTCACTAAGACGTCTGTCGAGCAGTGATTATGTGGGGGACTGTTGTTCCTCTCATGACTATTTATCTGCTTTGTCAGACCGAAACTGATGAGTGACGTTAATAAAATGTACTCATGTCTAGCTCCGAACAACTTTTCGCATTAACGTGTGTAAATATACAATCATACAGCCAGTTATGAGGTAGGAATAAAATCAGAATAGATACATAAACAACAGAAAAGCTCGATATTGTTTTGTTACCGCACGTGGACGTTTTTCGGAATCGGACAGACGACTTCACTGGCCAATGAGATACAAAATCGATATTTCACTGATACTGTGAATCGCCTTTTCTTTGGCAGTTGACGAATATATCTGATCGGCATGGCCCAAGACTAAGAAACTTCGGTTCATATTGTATCTTGCGTTCCACTAGTTTCTACTCCCAAATCCATTTTCATTGCGGAATTATGTGTTCGATACAGCGACGTAGATTTTGATATAAGGGAAACGTTATACGTGGTTACGATAAACTCTATTAACAACTAGTCTGTTTCATAGTCAATTATCATCCGAGAAGTGGCGGACAATCTCTGAAAATCCTAGACACTCGTACTAACGAAACTTCAGAAAAACCACTAAATGACCATCGCCAAATTATCTAGACACTAGCGCAAACAGGCAACACGTCACGAAGTGGCCGATAAAGCTTCAACAAATGTATAAATCCAGGAACTGTGAACATGGCGTCGGATGCAGTGGTACAAAGAGAAAAACTTTAGGAACAGACAATGCCTTGAATAATTAAAAAAGAACCGAATGCATTTTCGCTGTTATGAGATCAGTACAGTAGAGAAAGGCATGAAGCTCGGAATAAGACTACTAGAAGAACTTGCTTACTTATTTCACCTCTGTCACATCACTTGACTAATTTTTAAGAAATGTGAAGAAAAATCTATCCGTTCCTTTTGTTTTCCTATCATCTTGCAAATGAGATGC
Source organism: Schistocerca gregaria (assembly GCF_023897955.1). Classification (NCBI taxonomy): domain Eukaryota; kingdom Metazoa; phylum Arthropoda; class Insecta; order Orthoptera; family Acrididae; genus Schistocerca; species Schistocerca gregaria. The sequence goes on from NC_064920.1 coordinate 921,285,159, forward strand.
CATGTTCAGAACACTGGTGCAAAATTATCACAACACTTAATGTAGTCAAAACTCAGTTCAACCGAGTAAATGATACCCTTTCCTCGTTATCGCTTATATTGCTCCCTCATTACTCGTTGGTATATAAATCTTAAATGTGATGCCTTAAATGCATTGTTAAATATAAAATATACGAAAAGATTCACACCTTACTTTAAGAACCGCAAGAGCAGGTGCTTAAATTTCTATATGAACAACCAGTTTTGGTACACGGACCATCAACGGGTTCATACAACATTTTCAACATCATAGTAGGCGATATAACAGGAATTGTCAAATAATATCTACAAATTCCTCAACATTGTCTTAGAGTTTGTTATTTGGCGCCATTGATTTCATATCCCCATGTATGATGTAAATGTTATGCACCTGATGATGGTCCGTGGGTCGAAACTGGCTCTTCAATAAAGAAATTTTGTTAGCAAATCTCGGCAGTGAGTCATGATGTTCTTCACATATTTACGAATTTCATATCACCACCTTCCTAAAATACAGATTACTTACTGTTTTACCGTCTCCACAAAGCAATTATGCATACTATTTTATAGTGGAAAGACCACATTCCACGAAAATTAAAGAAGCACCAGTGGTGCATGAGCAGGTAAACAATGCTTCCCTGCCCCTGCCAGAAAGTAAGAAAAGTACACTACATTTTGTCAACACATGTATTTCAAGTAAACGTAACCAGTAACTTAAAATGAGAAACCTGGATGTAGAAGTCAAATCATTGTGTGTGAAAAGTACAACTCTCCTCTGAACAAAAGAGTTTTACAATTTATCGATCTACATCATTGTATAGTGGGGTGGAAAGAGCGACCAGGCTACGGTTTTGTACGACCTCAGCCGGTCCCTTGCTGTTGTAGCTTTCTTCAAAGCCCCATCTTCCGCGTCAGTCGCACGCGAGCTGCAGCAGTTCCGCCTTCTCAATCGATCGGCTCCCGCGTTGTAATGAGCCTTTTATGGAGCCTGTAAAAGCGAATTAACCTGTCTGGCGAACAAAGACTGCCTGCTTCTTTGTCCTCCAGAGTTCAAAGAAGCGAGCGTGCCATCATTCATCAGCACGTGGCCGCAAGCAGCGGGCACCCAGCAAGCTCGAGTGGGGCGCAGATTGATGGTCGTCGCCGCGTCCTCGCTCCGATTAATACGTAATCGCCTGTTGTTTGTCGGGAGGCCAATTACGCAGCAGAAATAGGTCTCCTAAATTGACAATACCTAACATGTCTGCTCGTGGTCGCTTGAAACGTGATGAAACTTTCAAAAGGTGCATTGCGCCTGTCAAAAGAGCAATCCTTTAAAATTTTCCTTTCCTCGTTCCTCTTCGCTTACGTACTGTCTGTTTGTTCGTGTGATTGCTTAAATACCTCTGGTATACAGTTTTCGTATGTTAAAAAGCTGTTGGAATTTGGTTCACTGAATACTTCCTTTCACTGTTATTAACAAACACACGGAACGCTACCATCCAAACCTAATACTGTCCCGCCACAGTTAGTCAGCAGTAGACAAGTGCTTACCATTGACCTAATCGCAGTTAGCCTGATTTCTAATATTGAATATGGCGGGTGGCTTGGTTTCATGCACACATACGTACGTTCACAGTTACATAAAACAGGTACAACTATAAAATCTCAATAATATTTATGCAACTAGTTGGATTGGTAAGTTACTTTTCAGTTTTAAGTGAATGACTTTGCATCACTGTAACTATAGTCGGTTTCCTTGTACAAAGTTACGGTTGTACCACGAATTATTACATCTATGTGACAGTCTGCAAGTAAAAGGGATGATCGGATGGAAACGATAATATGGAGTGTCTATCAAAAGATTATTTATGCGGCGTACTGAATCGTGCCAAAAAGTTCAGCTTCCCGAACATACACTGACATGAAATGGTACCAAGAAACACATCTCTACAAAATTAATTCAAACTGCCAATTTACCTACTGCTGCCATGGCCAATATTGCAATTTCATTTAAAACATTGCCGTCAAGTAAGTATAATTTCACTGTGAAGTTTGAATATTGAGACAATACATTTGACTGAGAATTCTGGATCTGAATGCTGCAGTATATTCAGTTCTGTCTCCTTGTTCTCAAATAACTTATTAGGATTTGACTTCTTAACTATTTTTTATCTTTATATGAGTGTTACTACACAGTGTTGTGTTCCAAGATGAAGTATCGCAATAATGGCTGCCACCAGCGATATGCCTTTTATTGTTCAATTGAGATGTGTCTTTGGCAGAAGGTGGGAATCAAAGAACCAAGAGAGCATAGACTACAAGTCCACAGAGAGATGATGAAATGGTGGTCCCTCATCCTGCTTTTTAGCCTTCGCTGATAAACCATTTTCAATGCTTCAAAATTAAAATTGTAACGTGATGATCTAGGATGATATACAGTACTATTTAATAATGGACACTCACATAACAACAGTTGTATAGTAGCTACATCCATGTGATTTTAACTATCACTTTCTAGTTTAGAGTATGCGTTGGACTTCAGATTATATGCCTTTCAGCGCTAATCTGCCAGTTCATTGTCCACCATCTCCGACTCAAGATTTACAGCAATCACTTTTTATAACACAGTCTGTAAGACCAATATAGTTTAAAGTTTCGGTCTGGTTATCAGGCGAAATAATTCCTTTTACTGTTCTGTATTCACTCTCTGTCGATGCAAGGTGATTTGGAGTTTGGTTTCTTCTTGTACTCTTGATGTCTTGGTAATAGTCTGTCCTTCTGCGTCCACCTTCAGCTGAATTTTAACTTCTTGAAATCTTTTCTCTGGTGTCTTCTTTCTCTTCTACCTTCTCCATTGATGATTCCAAAACTCGTAGTCTCCTTTTAAAATCTAGTATTTTATATCTGTTATAATGACTGGATGGCTGTTTCTCCATTGCTTCCAATTTGGCACTCTAGAACTGCTTTCACTGCTCTAGCGCTGTCACTTTCTTCTCCAAGTAGCACTTCCAATGTATTATTATAAAGAAAAGTTTTTCCTTTCCACAAAAATACCATTCCGTTCCACTAATAAAACGACACGTCCATTCCATCAGTCGTTGCACAACCACGTCACACCTTCAACAAACTCGCTTGCATTTTCACTTCTGTCGTAACAAAATTTGCAGAAGTTCAATTTCTCCTGTTACACCAAGCATTATCTTTCTCAAAAGCATTTTCACACACTTTGTGCACAACATGGGATGCTACATAGGCTGTAGAACTGCTACACCCCCCCCCCCCCGCCACCCCACCCCTTTGGGACTGGAGAGCGTTTCACTACCAGAATCGAAGCTAAATCAGCTACAACGTTCTCAAATAATGCTCGTCCTTGCAGATCGAATTAATATTGTGTTAGTAAACTGTAGGAGCGTCCAGGGAAAGGTCTCAGAATTAGCATCACTTATTGAAGATTACAATGTCAAGATAGTATCAGGAATAGTTACTGGGTCGAAACCGGAAGTGAATACCAACGAAACCGTAATTTCAGATTGGAATATTTATCGTAAGGTTAGCCTACTCGCCAGGAGTAGTGGCGAATTTATTGTCGTAAAGGAATTCGATAATGTCTAGTGAAATTATTATGGATTCCAAATGTGAATTAACCTGGGTGAAGTGAAGCATCAAAGATAGCTCAAAAACGTTAATCAGGCGCTTTTGTAGACAGCCTGAGTCAGGAGCTGCAAGGGTGGAATGCTTCAAGAACTTGCAGAATATGGCTAGGAATATTTCTGGTGAAGCCATTGTAGCAATTGACTTCAACTTGTCAGGCACTGACTGGGAGGGTCAGGCTATCATATCTACTGCCATGGATAGGGATTCATGTGACATTATTCTGAATGTCTTTTTCGAAAATTACTAAGAGCAGATAAGTGGAGAACCAACTTCTGAACGCTACATCTTTGATTTCCTAGCAATAATCAGACCAAAAATTATCAAATCAGTTAACGTAGAGGAAGGTCTCAATGACCATAAGGTTGTGCTAGCAGCTATAACTAGTGGCTTTAGAAGGAATGTTAAGAAAGGCAGGAAGATATGTTCACTTAGTAAGAGTGACAAGGTACAAAGTGTAGAGTATCTGAGTTTTCAACAACAAATGTTCAGTGCTGAGGACGAATATGTGGAGCATAAGTGGAATAAATTTAAAATCATTGTTCAGTATGCCTTAGAAAAAGTATGGTCCGAGCAAGAACTTTAGGGATGGGAAACTCCCGCCGTGGTATAATAGCCTTGTTAGCAAACTGCTATGTAAAGAAACACAATTTCATCAAAGATTCAAGAGAAGTCAAAATCTAATAACAAACAAATAATGAACGAAGTGAATATGATTGTGTGGGGAACAATGAGGTAACATTTCAGTGGCTGTGAAATTAAAACTTTGTCAACCGATCTGAGTGAAACTTCTAAGAAGTTTTGGTCCTATGTAAAATACGTAAGCAGTTCGAAATCCCCTATGCATTTTCTCTGTGACCAGTGCCAACCTAGCAATTGGAGAAAAATCCCAGGCCATTTTCAAGAAGAGTCGCTGGTTAGAATGCACAGCATTATAGGCCAATATTGTTGAAGTTAGTTTCTTGTAGAACTATGAAACCGGTTTCATGCTCAAGAATTACAGCAAAATCTCCTCTATAAAAGTCAAAGCGGGTCCCAAAAACAGTGATCTTGGCAAGCTCAGCTCGCGCTGTTCCTCTACAAGATTCTTATCTCCTTAGGCAACGGCCCTCGGGTTTATGTCTCGGTCCTTCACTTCATGACGGTCATCCGCCCCCGGTAGCTGAATGGCCAGCGTGACGGATTGTCAATCCTTTGGGCCCGGGATCGATTCCCGGGTGGGTCGGGGAATTTTCTCCAACCGAGGACTGGGTGTTGTGCTGTCCTCATCATCATCCTATCATCCTCATCGACTGCAGGTCACCGAAGTGGCGTCAAATTGAAAAATCGGCACCCGGCGAACGGTGTGCCTGACGGGGGCCCTAGCCGTACGGTTAAATTAGATAAACTTCAGGACGTCGTTTGACGCCGTCCCAAAAGGCCGTTTAGCGAAAAAAAAAAAATTGGCTTCAAGAGCATCGGGTCAGATTTGCGACTGGATTTAGGAATTCCATGCTCATAGACCTCAGCATCGTGCTGATAACGCAGGGTCGGCCACGGCGTGCCATACTACACACATGCAGCGTAAGCTGGCTGCGGGCGAGCCAGCGCCGAGCCATTCGGTCGGCTTTGCTCGGTCCTTCTCAGAATTGCCCGGACATTTAATGCGACAGTGCGGTGCCACAGTTTGCTTTGCCACAACTCTCTGAGCTCCTCAGAATCGCGGTGTCAGGGCTCGTCACCTTCACTATTCTTCGTGGTATGAAGTCTATATTACAGGGTGTGGTAGATAAGTAATGAGACTTAGTCTGGAAAAACAAATTTATTGATCCAATTTGTACAAAACGTTAATATTCTTCAAAGTACTCGCCTTGGGCGTCGACACAACGTTGCCAGTGCGTTTTCCAAGCTTCATAGGCCCCACTGTAGTCCGTTTGAGTTATTCCAGTTAGTGCCTTCGTGACAGCACGTTGGATGTTCGGAATATCGTCGAAACGATGACCCTTCAGGCATCTTTTCACCTTCAGAAATAGGAAGAAATCAGGACGACTCAAGTCAGGGCTGTATGGTGGCTGTGGCAGAACTTCAACTCCAATTTGGGTCAAGTAGAAGGTCACGAGGAACGCTGTGTGCGCCGGAGCGTTGTCGTGGTGGAGACGCCAGCGTTGAGCAAGGTCCTGTCGCTTCCGTTTGATGGCTCTGTGCAATCGCTGAAGGACTTCTTTGTAGAATTCGGCATTGACAGTCTTCCCCTGAGGGACAAACTCTTTGTGAATTAACCCCCACTTGTCGAAAAACACAATCAGCATTAAGACAATGCTGATTGTGTTTTTCGACAAGTGGGGGACTTTGACATTCTTGCTTTCTTCTGCCGGTGTGTGCCACTCAGAGCTCTGGGCTTTCGTCTCCGGGTCGTACTGGAATGTCCACGATTCGTCGCCTGTTACTACGTTGTCTAAAAAGTCTGGATTATTTTCCAAATCATTCAGCATCTCATGGCAAACGTCCACTCGTTGTTGCTTTTGTTCGGCGGTGAGCACTCGGGAAACCAATTTTGCGCAAACTTTCCTCATCATCAAATCTTGCGTAAGAATTTGGTGAACCGTAAATTTATTCACGGAGACCTCATCGGCGATCATTTTGAGACTTAAACGACGGTCGGAGTCCAGGAGTTCTTTCACTTTGGCCACCGTTTCATCCATACGACTCGTTGAAGGGCGTCCAGATCGTTCCATGTCTTCAACGGATTCCCTCCCGTTTTTAAAATCATTAAAACACCGGAACACTTGAGCTCTTGATAGGGAGTCTTCTTTGTAGGCCTCCGTAATCATAGCAAAAGTTTCCGAAGCAGTTTTGCCCAAGCGAAAGCAAAATTTGATTGCATGCCGCTGTTCTATCGAGCGATCCATCTTCAGCGTTTTCACAAGTGTCACGGGCACACAAATAACGTAATACGCCAAGCTCCACGCTCACTGCACCAGAGCTCCGACGCGACTGCGAACTGGTTCTGTTGTTAGCTCAGATCCCCCACCACGTGACGTACAGGTGGAGACCGCCCTGCGAGCGACTGGGGCGCCGCGCGGCGGTCAGTCTTATTACTTATCTACAATACCCTGTAGTCCTCCGGGAACAGGAAAATTTATTTATGGTTGACATGAAATTTTTACACAATAAAAGGAACTGATATTCAGTGTACGAAAGAGTACATAAAATATTACCTCACAGCGATATACTTGAAAAGCAGTATCGATATTTCTTGACAAACTATGTTTTCTAGCAAAGATACTGAGAACGATGAAAACAATAGAAATAGATTTTCATTATATTTTTTACTCTGGTTCTAATATTCCTACGAGAAAAACATGGCTGGAGACATACGTATCCTGTGATGTATTTCTGGTAAATATGTGTTATTATTGATAACCAAACAATTTTTTTCAGTATCATTAGCAATCTTACATGTATGAAAAAGTAATTGTATATTTTTCAGAGATTCATAACAAACGGTACAGCCAGAAGATGATGGATACGAAACTCATTGAAACGTTGCGACAAGACGGCGCCACCACTCTGCTGATAACCCGAGAAGAATTCGTCAGTGGAATATCCTGAAAAAGACGGAAATCGCATGTAATTAGTATTGTTAACGGCCATTTGCAAGACAACGGTCTCCTTTCGAAATTATTGTAATATTACGGGGCGTAAAGCCAAAGGGAGATGGGTTACAATTGATTTCTTGAATAAACAGACTAAAGTCAAATTAATTTCATTCATTTTGCAAAGATTGATATCGATATCAAGACAGTTTGTTATGGGTGTCCCTTCGCCGATATCTTTGGTTCAGGTGCGAGATATTTTAGAGTTAAAATGCTCAGCTTTGGATTAATAGTAATTGTACCACACAAAAGGTGTTTCTTCGCGTGAACCTATAAAAGTATAATTTATCATTCATCAAAAAATACATCCCATTACAATCGTCAGCCGTTTTTAAAAGTAAACGATTGAGATGCTTCACGCTAATCTGTTTCGAAATAATTTTATGTCTATACAAATACTCCAAAGTGATTTTTTTTTGTCGGGCACTTGAATGCAGAAAGCCTTCACAATATCAAAGATAAAATTTCATGCCTGTGGGATTATATTGTACTGAATATGTCGCACATAGTCTCATGTAATCTTACGATGTATTATTAACAACGTAAGTATAGTCACACATATTGCTCAGTGACTAGTACCCACACAGGCTACACACACACACACACACACACACACACACACACACACACACACACACACACACACATGTAAAAGACACCACAATGACGCCAAAACAAACCCACACGCCCATATATATATATGAGAAATCACTATAAGGTCCAGTGGCAGTTATCATAAAAGAGGCTGTCTAGCAACTTATCATCACAATACTTCAAAATGAATGGGAACGACAGAAGAAAGGGATGAGAATTCTTAATTCCCATAAGTAGTGGATACTTTTTATACGCTACGAAACGACGTTACAACACTGTGTTTCCCAACCTTTCTTTGACCATTAACCCTGAGTGCAATCAGACATTGCCTAGTACCTCCTCCCTGACCTCCTTCCTGCCGTCTGTTGCTCCTTCCCCTCCCCAACATTAACACTAATTTTAGCACCTAACTAAACTGCAGAATGAAAGATTTTTCATAGAACACTTTTATTTTTAAAATGATTGATTGTGAATGATATTTAGTTTCATGTGTGTGTGGGGGGGGGATGGGGAGGGGGGGAGTTAGAATGAAAGACGGAGGAATTTGTGGTGTATGTCCAGTGCTATCCACATCTTCTCAGATAGGAAAACTAACTATCCACAGTGATGATACACTTGTTACAAAACAAACTTCCCCTGCATTACTCCTCTCCACTGTTTCACTTGCTTGACCTGCACACTGCGACCCCACTTAAAATCAACCAAGTTGAAATATGTTCACTGTAGTTACTGTTCGTAAATCACTTGATTGATGCACGCCTTACTAGTGAACTGGTAGAATTTGGAAGACTTCAGGCTGTTAACGCTTTGTGTCTGACCATAGTTAGTAACAGTAAAAAATAATACTGTGTAGAGCACTTTAGTAGCCCTTGTGTAGTTACTGCTGTGTCGTGTTGTCAGTTGATTCATTTATCTGTTTCGAAGCGAGTGATGAAGCAATTTCTGGACTACTACAGGGATTGTCTACAACTTGGAGGAGATATTTAGTTGTGATATTTAGCATTTGTTACGTATATTTCTCACTTCTATGATTAGTGATGTACGGGACAACGCACAGTGTATGCGTGTAGTGGGTAGGCAACGTAAGGAACCTGTAACCTCCACTTCGATAATGATGCTAACTGAGAAAAGTAATTATTGATGACATACATAATCAGTATCAAAATTTTTCAAAATTGTGGTAAAAGTAATGATCTTTTCAGAGTCACTTATTCCGATCGCTGAAACAGAATCGAATCATTTAGTTTTTACCCCTCAGAAAATTCCATTAACCCCAAGTTAGGAACAACTGTTATACTTCCACGCAGAAAGAATTTAATCATGTAAATGACGAAAGAAGGTAAAAAACTTGCAACGACCGACAGGCGTGATTCATTGTTCTTTCCAGTAAGAAGCAATTTCTGCTAAATTTACAGGTATGTAGCCCTTGAAGATATTAGTGTTGCAAATAATGAAAATCCTGAAGTCGCATTCATAATTCCATTTTAATTTGCCACAGTTTTCAGTTTAAATGAACGAAGAGTATGGGGACATCATATATTACTTGTTATGTACGTTGGTGAAGTCAAGGGGCATGCCTGGAACGATTTTTCGATTTAAATCACTCGATTGTCAGAATTAATGAAGGAAGATGGAGTGCAGGAACTAAAATTAGAACATTCGTAATGGATTGGAGACTTCGCATTTTAAGTGGCCTTGACTGCACACTGCCCACAGTAAGACAGTGCAAGGTAAATTCTGTCTGATTTGGTGCGTATACATTTAAAATGAAAATAACGCTGTAGAAGAGACACATTCCGATAAAAACTGTCCAGTTCCCTGAGGTCGTCGTTAAAGGAAGCGGCAGGTTTGAAGAATTTATTGTGGCCTTGCAATAATTACTACGGTAGTTCTATAAAGGTTTTGAGGACACAGTTTTCGAGCTGTTTTTGAGACCGTGTGCCGTTTCAGTGAATGCGCTCCTGTGCATGTGCAGTTATAACTGTAAAGTAATTCCAGTTTTAATTACAAATCTTTTAGGGCTAGTACTATCCAGTACGTTTACTTTGCTTTTCTCAGGTAGACTTTCCAAGTTTTTATAATGAGGTTACAAAAATGAGATAATATTTCCATCGAAATTTTTCTGTGAAATACCTTCTTTAGATCATGAAACTATATAGCCACAATTACGAGGCAACTTGAGTGCAACGCTCCGTGAAATCCTCTGTGTGTCTCCATATACCGATAGTTTGTAGCAGATAAAAACTGTCTTATGTCTTCAGGGCGCCAGAAATAATTAATTCACACTGAAAACTTGTTTTGTTTGTGATCTACATTGTTGTGAAATGTGGGTTACAAGTACGACAGTACTGCCATTTAAATGTGGAACGCTTGCTGTTTTTCCCTCTTCCACCTTCTCCTGCTCAGACAGCGCGGCGTGGCGGTGAGGGAAATGTGAAGTGCTTCGACATCGGGCCCGGGCTCGGCCCGCGAGCCGAAATATTGGCCACCCTTATGTTAACAGAATCAAATCGGCAGATGTGAAGGCAATTTCTGGAGTACCCCAAGGAAGTGTTTTAAAACCTCTACTGTTTTTCAATGTATACATGGTGTTCAAGGAAAAAAGTGTGTAATAATGTGAGAGGTGGCACTAATGATCGAAACAAGTAATGTAAGTCTCATAACCGTGGGGCTGGAAACACGTACTTTCTAAGACAAACACGTGTTTATAGGAAGGCTGCGTGATAATTGATTGCAGATATTAGCACAGTCGTTGTACTGGCGCTCCCTTAAATGTGTCAGCAGTGTATTATGATGTCTTCAATACTCTAGCTACCATTAAGCAGTTTGCTGTCAGTAATGTGGTTCGAGTCGTGTTGTAGGCTACGTTTGTTTTCGTCGTGTTTGTGTGCCTTATTGTACAGTTCTGTCAGTTCTGGGTACGTATCATGGTGTTTTAGCTTCTTGGAAACGGGGATTCACTTACGTGTGTAGCGAGTTTGCGCTGTTCTGTACCTACAAATGGTATAGTACATCTGCATGTCCTCTATTCCACCGCTTATTACTACTCAAATTCTGCTATTGTTTTGCAAATGGGCTTTTGAGCCCACGCGCTCTATACTGGAGAACATCAGAGTTCCCTCTGATAAGCTGTTCAGCAGGCTTTTCCAGTGTCTCAGTGACACACCGTTGAAGAGTGACAATGGAAGGCCCCACACAGACCATATGCCTGACATGGAGGAGCGTGTGGTATATCATTCGGTGATAGAAAACACTAGGACCATTGTGCGACGATTAGCTGCAGCATAAGGCGTGTCTCACTCTTCTGTCTGGGGTGGGGGGGGACTCCACGAACAATTGCTGTGCACATACGGCTCTGTCAATGGCTGTTGCAGAAGTGTATGTTGTAGATCCACTCTTCACATCCACGATTTCACAATAGCTGTTGTTGCGAATTTCCATAACCAGTATGTATGGGCGGATGTAAGTCCCCAAGCAATTCAGGAAAGAGGGCATCAATTCTCTATCAAAGTATGGGCAGACGTACTTATCAGTAGGTTAACAGTGTGGGGCGGCGAAGAAGTTGTCGAATGAGTTGTTTGAATGTTCATTTCACGTAACAGACTATTGCCGATGCAACATATGTGGGACGGCGAAGAAGTCGTTGTTTAATGTTGAATGAAAGTTGAACATTGCCACCTTAAATCACGCGAGCCTGGCAACTAATTTCGTGGCCAGTCAGAAAGCGAAGGGAAACTTACTGACCTTAGTTCCCAGTCTGCACGGCCACATTCCTGTACAGCCCAGCTAAACGAAAAATATACATAGTTCTTCACGGGATTAGGGCTGCTTCAATAAAATTTAAAGTTCCAAACAAGATTTTATTATCTTAAAGGCTCACACAAATTACTCGAAACTTCTGAAAATGCTAAAGACATTAAATATTGTTAATTCAGCCAATCGTTTAATAGTTCAGAGGCGACTTCTACAGCAAGTTCCTCCCGAATAGTTCATTACTCTAACTAACGGTGCTCTATTAATAGTTCGCAATAATGTTAAAAAAAAGGATTAATGCTCGCCTTAAAAGTGGAGTTAGTCACCACTTGCCACGCGGAATTATACTTCACACGGACGGCACAATAACAGTTTGTTACCGAAGTCTAAACGATCCAGGACGGTGTACAGTCCTCGCGATTTTCAATGTCCGTTTACATTGCTAAGTACGCGCATGTCACAGCCCGCTATGACGTCACCCGAGGCGAGGCGCGATCGGACGTTAAGCTCGCGTGGACTAGGCGTTGGTCTAATGCGGAGTGAGCTTACTACTGCCTCTGCCGCTCTTTTTATATAGCTCCGGCGCGTACCGCCAAGAGAGCATCTGTTCTTTTCGTTCCTATGCAGATGCCTGCAGCCTTCAAATGATCGCTATCTCAGGCACATAATCTTAAATATCACATTTAATAATAGCTTTACAAACTTCTCAATTTTTGTATACATACATCTGAGCAGTACAGAAGCACGTAGAAAATCTCAGCCCGCTAAAATTAAAACTTTACTCTCTAGAATTTTTACAATGGAACTAACGGTAGATTGTTACCTCTGAACCATAGCTTTATCAAGACTTGTATCAGCTGTTAATTATGCTACAAGACTAAAACTTGGTGTACCTTTGTTAATTGTCCTATCTGATCATTGGTCTTAAAGAATTTGTTTTATCATTAAAATTTAAAGTACTTAATCTATAATGCTTATGTACATTTTACTCACAAAAGTAGTTTTTACTAAATTACTAAAAAAAAACTAGAAGAGGTAACTGATTGTGGTATTTCCATTATTATTATTAGGGTGAACTGAAGCATCCTACCAATTTTCAATATTGTAGCTTTATTATTTCGCGCCTCTGATTTTTCCGAAAAACGCGGATTCTGGAGTCAATTTTAGTTTTATGGTTTTGGAAACCAGCACCACTCATTAATGACTTCTTACTGCACCTTCTCACCAAATTTTGGCTTCCTAGCGTCATTATTTAGCGCCTCCTATTTTTCTTTCAAAACGTGAATTTTACGTAAACTACTAATTTTATAACATTAAGATTTGTTACCTGAAACATTATTACATAGAACTATACTTAAACAAAGTTTTACACACAAATCTTAATTTTTACTTTTATGTTAAATGTGGTGCAATACTATATGCAGGCGCGTTACGATGACGTGACGCTACTAGCAGTGAACTAGGGTAAGTCCCGTGCACTCGCTCGCCTCTGTATCTTATACATGATACAGCGCGTGCTTTGCTTCATCACCCCCTTTTTAATTTTCGTGAAAATCTATTTTTGAACATAATTAAATTTCTAAAAGAACAAACAAGCGATGGATTACTTTAGTATACCTCTTTCAACTTAAGTTGCTTCTTCTTAGGAAATTCCTTATTACTACATACACAAAATAACCATACTCATATACACATAGAAAACCTAGTACAGAAGACATTCACAAATTATTTACATACATTTACATGGAAATATAAATTTTTCAATGGTTACAAAATAGTTATTTTTTTTCTTTAAAATCAGTCTCTTCCTGAAAAAGAAAATACACACGACTTTTATCACTGCAACGCACTCACATTTTTCTTTTACTATAATACTCGGCACTGTGGTGGGTGTCCTATTGTAACACTCATTTAATTTCACTGATTGACAAAATTGTGGGAGGAAATTGTATTCACTGTGGTTTGCGTCTCTACTTCCAATCTCCCTACCGCTTGTTGTCAGTCATTCATGCAGCCTGCATGTCCCTGAGAAACAGACAATACAGTCTAAGTTTCTGTTTTCAACTTATATCTAAGGTAGGACAAAGTACATTTTATAGTTTATATTCTGGCACTATTTTACTAATTGTGAAGTTGTCAGAAAGACATTTAGCACTAAGTCGTATCTGATACAATAGCTCCTACTTTCTTCTTTCATAAATAATCTTTTAGGTTCCTAAATAGTGAAAATTCTTTTAGCAAATTAATATATTAAGATCTTGCTTCAACTTAGAAAATTGAGTAACCTTTTAGTTTTAATGTACTCTGGCTTAATTATCGTATGGATTAGTTCATCAAAGAAGTCATTTGCTGACCAGCACTTTGCTTTATTGTATGAATTACTAAAGAAATTAGTTATTTTCAGTATACCGATTCCAAATTTCTGCATTTTCCAATATTTGTATGTTTCTGTTGTCTGTTTAAACTATTTATTTGCCTCAAGCAAGATTTAGCGTTTTTCACCGTTTCACGAGACGTGAGGGAATTATTCTTTAATCCTACATCATTTACTTCAATTTACTTACTTCACTTCTTCACCTTATTCATTTTCTCCCTTTTCTTCCAGATTCAAAATACTTCATTTCTCCACTTCTTTCTCCCTTTTCCTTTTGTCAGCCTATTGACGTCCTGTTTCTATATATTTGGTGCGATCCTCACACCACTTCCACACATCTCCATTTATTTAATTCTAAAACGCCATTGCTTGCCTCTATGAGCATTACCTTCTTACGCTGTTTTCCTTCAGACAACCTTATTTCTAGCAACATACTACCTTCTGCATAATCTCATGGATTATTCATATTCATACCGTACTTCGTATACTGCAAAGTGTCTCTCTTAGTTGTAGTTTCTAACCCTTTACAATTACATGAAATATTTTAATTTATTTATTTTAGCCATGTTTGCCTCTTATTGGTACTCAGACTTTTGTTTTGCCATTCACTAGGTAGATCCTTACTAAGAATACTTAAAACCTAATAGCATATATACAACATGAAGACATATGTGATTCTTACCTGTTATGATAGACCAGAAGAAGGGAATGAAACTTGAAAAGGAAATAAAGTTTCACCCAGCTGGGACTGCACGGTACGCCAAACCGTGTATCCGCCAAAGAGTGGCAGACTCCCTACAGTAATTAATTACTGTTAATTTTAAATTCCTTTAGATCCACAATATTTCTTAGACCTAGTTCTCTCTTACTCTTTGGATATTCCAAACGATAGGCATTTGCATGAGGTTTACTTACTATTCTAAATGGTCCATGATATACATGCATAAACTTTTTAGTTTCTGCAGAAATTTTCTTTGATTTTTCTTTTGTTTTGACCAGCACTAGCTCACCAATTTTAAAACTAGTGGGGGAAGCCCTTGCATCATGCCTCTTTTTCCTATCTAAAGCTCTTTTGCGTATATTTGCCCTGGCCTGTGCTTTCTTCTCATCCAACGTACTCTGACTTAGAACTGGAAAGTCAATCATACTCGGAATGATATTATGTGGTTCCTGATTGAACATCAGCTCACATGGAGCAAAACCTGTGGCATCGTGTTTCAGATTATTAATTATCTCTTCAACCTTAGCACTTTCCTCATTCTCACTGAAAACCAAATTTTCCTGCAAGTATCCTTTATTCTTTATTACTCTAATAGGCAGTTCCCAAGTTTCATTACTACCGCCTATATGACTTCCTATAAAAGACTCTCTTATCACTTTAGAGTCAGGTAAAGTTAAAATTAAGTTGTTCTGATCAAAATTGATCTTTCCCTGGTACTTTGATAAGAAATCAGTACCAATCAACATATCAACACTTAAGCCTAGCACAATCAAACAAGGATGATCTATTACTACGTCATTTATACCAATGGGTATCAAAGCTTCGTGTTGAACTGGTCTAGAGACTTTTCCAGTAGCACCTATAATCTTTAAGCCACTTACTTTCATAACTGTTAACTTCTCTTTATTGGGTATGGTGTCAAAAAATGTTTGTGATAAAGCACTTGCTTCACTGCCACTGTCAAGCAGACAACGCACAGTGACTCCTGATATGTTTACTTTGATAACAGGGTGAGTTATTTTACATTGAACAGGTTGCTCACACACCTCGTCTAATAAATCTCGTTCTATGTTCTTCCAGCTAAAGTAATTCTGATCAGTTGCAATTACATTTACATTTACATCCTGGGGCTCATCATGCTCTATAATCTTAGCTGCTTTCTCTAATCTGTCCACTAACTTTAAATCGAAGCATCTGACGACTTTTTCTACTTTTGTTTGCTGCACATCAGCCAAACTATCCTCTACCTCTGAGCAACTGCGTCCCTGCGCAATATTGCTGTACATAAGAATGTCGTCACCTTCAACCATTTGTGGCACGTTTACACAGCTACTAGATTCTTTCACCTCGTTACTATTTCTACCCCCTTCATTCATCATTTCCTCCTCTCTAAAGTTTTGCAGTACTGATTCTACTTCTGCTACTTCTACTTCAGCTTTTAGATTGCCATTTTCATCGAAGATGTAAGCTTTTACTTCATCATTATTCCCATCAGACTCAAACCCATTATCTATTTCTTCCCCATTATCTACCTTGAGTTCCTGTTCTTCCTTGACCCATTTTTCTAGTGTATCCAAAATACTATCCACTATTTTGTGAGAGTGGCTTAACACATCACTGGTATTATCTGTATTTATTTCGTCATCCATGTTGTCTGTCTGTGTATGTTGGCTAATTGTCTGTGTTTCCGTTACTGGCTGTGTTACTGTTACCGCCTGGTGAGCGCCAGTTTCCTCATAGACGGGATTTAGTTTCCCACACGCGGCCTGTTGTGTTCATCTGTGACACCACTAGATATAGTAGCATCATGACTCCCTTCTTGTCTTAATGGCATAGTATTTACTTCTCCACTTTCGTCATAGTAGTTGTTACGAAAGCGTGGTGAGTATCTACCCCCTCTTCCTCTGCCACGGCTTTGGTTTCGATAGTTTGTTTTGGTGTGCCTAACTTCCATATTTCTAACGTTCACGTTTCCATTATTTTGTACGTGATTGTTAGAAGATTTGTTATTCTGCTGCACCTGCTCCTCAGCAGCAGCTACTCTTTCCACTCTTTCCAGATATTCAATAAATTTGTCTATATTATCTCTAGGGGCGGAAATGATCCTCTTCTGCCAGTACCACGGCAGCTTACCTTCTAAACCCATAATGATCATATCTGGCTTCATCTTTTCTGTCAAATGTGACAGTCTTGAAACCCACTTCCTAGCGAAATGCTTTACTGATTCACGCCCTGGGAAAAACTTCTTACCACTCCAGAATTCCCTTAACACATCATTTTGTTTGTTATGTGACCAGTATTCGTTGAGAAATGCAGACTTAAATTCAGATAAAGTTTTACATTTGATCATTACATCCGCTGACCATCACCTGACAAATGACTTCTTATAAATGAAATTTTTTCTCTTTCTGACCAAGTGTTGGGGAGAACATCCTCAAAGTCATTCCAAAATTCAAGAGGGTGAATGTACTTATCAGGATCAAAGCGCAAAAACTGTCGACACCCTATAAAAGCGGCGTCAACTGAAGTCACATGCTGTACAGTAGAATGACTAGAATTAACAGAGGTTACTCTATTTTCTAGGTTAGCAATGTTAGTATTTAATTCCTCTACTTGTGACTCTACTGCTTCTATCCTGGCAGAACATCTTTGTTCCACTGCACCACGAATTTCGGTACAGGTTTCTTTTACTTTCTCAATGTTTTTCTGACAAGTATCTACTTTAATTTGTACCTCTTTAACTTTGTCAGAGCAAAGTTTGGACTCGTTGCTCAATCTTTCGGACAACCTCACTTCCAAAAGTTCATCTGCCTCTTGATAATTTTTTTTGAATTTGATCTATTTCACATTTGAAAGTACTATGCATTTTAGTTAACTGTTGCCCTACTTTTACTTGAATGTCATGATGAATAGCATCTATCTTATAATTCAAACTATTCCATTTTGATTGCAGTTCTTCTTTTAGTTCTTTATTACTAACCTCAATTTTATTCTCCAACTTTTTATTACTATTTTCAATTTTAGCCTCAATTTTATTTTGGTTTGATTCGAGTTTGGCAAACAGTATTTGCATCCAATCCGGAGCTTCTACCTTGATACTTTGTATCTCTTGACTTGACTGAGCTGGAGATATATTGAGCTCAGTTTCACTACCTGACAAAGTTAGCAACTCTACTGGCTCCCTTTTGACTTCTATTTCACTTATTGATTGCATCCCTGCACTCTCATTTAAATTAAAGTCATAATTTACTGGTGACAAATTACGTTCTAGTTCAATATTTGAGGGATTAATGGAACCATCCTCATGAAACTCAATTCCTGATCCTGAGGATTCTTGGTCAGAGACCGGTTCCCTTCTGAAATGTACACTACTTTCCATATCTTTTAGTTTGTTAGCAGCAGTTAATAAATATTTTAAAAGTCTTTGACTTAACTTAAATGCTTGATTTCGACGAATGATGTCGTCGCGGTGTACCAGCAATCGTGATGCGACGCGTCGCGACGTATTGAAGGCAGCAGCAGCAGCTGTAGCGTCGAGTACCGCCACAGGAATCGCCTACTGCAATAGCTCCAGGGGGGGGGGGGGGGGGGGGGGCAGCAAGGCACCGTTGACCGCTCGGCGCAGCCGGCAGCTGTCTCGCAGATCAGCGCAGCTCCGCGATGACGCACCGTCTTCCTTTAGTCTCAGCGCCGTCGGCAGCCGCGATCCAGCATCGTCGCCTTCCTCACCATCGTCACTAACCAACGTACAGCGGTAGACACTTATTGTTATACACTACACCCGCCTTTACTGGTAACACTGTTCCCACACTAGTTCAATTCAGTGTCCTGTTATTGCCTACCGAGTTCGTTAATTTATACCAATCGCTTTCACACATCGAGCACTTTTATTTGCTTTTAATTCAGTTTTCCCGGCCGATAAGCACCATATGTGGGGCGGCGAAGATGTTGTCGAATGAGTTGTTTGAATGTTCATTTCACGTAACAGACTATTGCCGATGCAACATATGTGGGACGGCGAAGAAGTCGTTGTTTAATGTTGAATGAAAGTTGAACATTGCCACCTTAAATCACGCGAGCCTGGCAACTAATTTGGTGGCCAGTCAGAAAGCGAAGGGAAACTTACTGACCTTAGTTCCCAGTCTGCACGGCCGCATTCCTGTACAGCCCAGCTAAACGAAAAATATACATAGTTCTTCACGGGATTAGGGCTGCTTCAATAAAATTTAAAGTTCCAAACAAGATTTTATTATCTTAAAGGCTCACACAAATTACTCGAAACTTCTGAAAATGCTAAAGACATTAAATATTGTTAATTCAGCCAATCGTTTAATAGTTCAGAGGCGACTTCTACAGCAAGTTCCTCCCGAATAGTTCATTACTCTAACTAACGGTGCTCTATTAATAGTTCGCAATAATGTTAAAAAAAAAGGATTAATGCTCGCCTTAAAAGTGGAGTTAGTCACCACTTGCCACGCGGAATTATACTTCACACGGACGGCACAATAACAGTTTGTTACCGAAGTCTAAACGATCCAGGACGGTGTACAGTCCTCGCGATTTTCAATGTCCGTTTACATTGCTAAGTACGCGCATGTCACAGCCCGCTATGACGTCACCCGAGGCGAGGCGCGATCGGACGTTAAGCTCGCGTGGACTAGGCGTTGGTCTAATGCGGAGTGAGCTTACTACTGCCTCTGCCGCTCTTTTTATATAGCTCCGGCGCGTACCGCCAAGAGAGCATCTGTTCTTTTCGTTCCTATGCAGATGCCTGCAGCCTTCAAATGATCGCTATCTCAGGCACATAATCTTAAATATCACATTTAATAATAGCTTTACAAACTTCTCAATTTTTGTATACATACATCTGAGCAGTACAGAAGCACGTAGAAAATCTCAGCCCGCTAAAATTAAAACTTTACTCTCTAGAATTTTTACAATGGAACTAACGGTAGATTGTTACCTCTGAACCATAGCTTTATCAAGACTTGTATCAGCTGTTAATTATGCTACAAGACTAAAACTTGGTGTACCTTTGTTAATTGTCCTATCTGATCATTGGTCTTAAAGAATTTGTTTTATCATTAAAATTTAAAGTACTTAATCTATAATGCTTATGTACATTTTACTCACAAAAGTAGTTTTTACTAAATTACTAAAAAAAAACTGGAAGAGGTAGCTGATTGTGGTATTTCCATTATTATTATTAGGGTGAACTGAAGCATCCTACCAATTTTCAATATTGTAGCTTTATTATTTCGCGCCTCTGATTTTTCCGAAAAACGCGGATTCTGGAGTCAATTTTAGTTTTATGGTTTTGGAAACCAGCACCACTCATTAATGACTTCTTACTGCACCTTCTCACCAAATTTTGGCTTCCTAGCGTCATTATTTAGCGCCTCCTATTTTTCTTTCAAAACGTGAATTTTACGTAAACTACTAATTTTATAACATTAAGATTTGTTACCTGAAACATTATTACATAGAACTATACTTAAACAAAGTTTTACACACAAATCTTAATTTTTACTTTTATGTTAAATGTGGTGCAATACTATATGCAGGCGCGTTACGATGACGTGACGCTACTAGCAGTGAACTAGGGTAAGTCCCGTGCACTCGCTCGCCTCTGTATCTTATACATGATACAGCGCTTGCTTTGCTTCAACAGGACCATACGTGCTATTACAAACTTACTCATTTATATATTGCTTACCATGCAGCAGGGTTTGAATACAAATGTGGTTCATGCATGATGGTGCCCATCACACTTCCTTCTCAATGTGCACCAACATCTGACGCAGATATTTCAGGACTGCTGGATTCGTCAGGTTGGCCACACAACTTGGCCTGCTCGCTCGCCAGGCCTCTGTCCCCTAGACTGTTCGTTTCGAGGACACTTGAGGAAATTCTTCTACTTCACGCCAATCAGCGACGCATGGACAATACAGGGCCACGTCTTCAAAGTATGCCGGCAGGTACAATAACAACTGGGTATACTTCAAAGGGTGCGTCACTTCTTGCACCATTATGGTGCAGAGCGGTGCATTATCGTGAACAGACGTCACTTTGAACACCTCCTGCAAATACGTGTCTACTGCAGATGGTATGCATTTCCGGATCCATCTTTATTGAACCTAATTTTGTTGTTTCGATGAGTACTACCATCTCTCAAAGTATTCGACAGTCTTTCTTTTTTCTTTTCTTTATAACACTCTGTACAAAAGATTTAGTAGAATGAGTAATAGTGTGAGAAGCTGGGGCCGGCCGCTGTAGCCGAGCGGTTCTAGGCTCTCTGCTCTGGAACCGCGCGACCGCTACGTTAGCAGCGCAGGTTCGAATCTTGCCTAAGGCATGAATGTGTGTGGTGTCCTTAGGTTAGTTAGGTTTAAGCAGTTCTACGTTCTAGGGGATTTTTGACCTCACATTTTAAGCCCCATTGTGCGCAGAGCCATTTGAACCCTTTTCTATCTTTCTTTTTTTGTTAGAAGCTGGGTATATCGCATGGACGGCATGCAGCAACAGGGATACACTCTGAAAATACTCAATAGTCTTTTAGTTATGTATCGTGATGGAGGCACCATGGGCGAGAAAGTCAGTATTCCAAGAACCACAGAGTCAAGTGTGCCGAGAATACCAAATTTCAGGCATTACCTGTCGCTAGGGACAACGCAGTGGCAGACGGCCTTCACTTAACGACCGAGAACAACGACGTCCTCATAGAGTTCTCAGTGCCAACAGACAAGCAGTACTGCGTGAAGTAACTGCAGAAATCAGTCTGAGACGTGCGACAAACGTTTTCCTTAGGACAGTGTGGCGAAATGTGGCATTAATGGTCTATGGCTGCAGCCAATCGACGAGAGTTCCTTTTCTAACAGCACGACATTGATTGAAGTGCATCTGTTGGGCTCGTGACAATATCGGTTGGATCCTGGTTATATGACTCCCGATTTCCGCTGGTATGAGCTAATTGTAGTGGTGTAACATGGTATGGACCCTCAAGCCGTGAACTCGTTGCCAATGAAGCACTGTGCAAAGTGGTCGTGGTTTCATGATGTTGTTTGCTGTGTTTCTGGTCCAACTGCTACTAGGAGGCCATTTTAGCCATTCATGAACTTCGTGTTGCCAAACAACGATTGAATTTTTATGAATGAGAATGTACCATGTCACTTGGCACAATCATTCGCTATTGGTTTGAAAAAACATTCTAGACAAATTGAACGAATGATTTGGCCACCCAGATAGCCCGGTGTGAATCCCTTCAAACATTTATGGGGCATAGTGGAGAGTTCAGTTGACGCGCAGGATCCTGCACCGGCAGTAGTTTCGCAATTATGGAAGGCTATAGAGGCAGCATGGCTTCGTATTAATGCAGGACACTTCCAAAGACTTGTTAAGGGCATGCCATGTCGAGCTGCTGGATTATGCCGGGAAAAAGAAGGTCCGACACAATATTAAGATGTATCTCATGATTTTTGTCACCTTAGTGTACACTCTTCCCCTTTGCGCGTATTTGTCCTGTGCTACGCATATTGGCACGTACATTAAACGTTCCGGTGATTTCCAGGGAGGAAAGACTCATAACACCTTGCTGCTTGAGTACAGCTTCATTAACTGTTTCCACATAGTACCAGTATGGTTCGCCTTACAACACAACGACGGATATGTTACATATCGTAAGGCTTCTGGGGCTGCTCCTATTCTCTTTCTAACTTTGTTCATGTACCACCAAATATAATTTTTGTAAAAGCATCATAAGCTCTCTTCAAAGATGATGCGGTTGGCTACAAGAACGTAGCAACGCCAGACGGCAGTATCCATTTTCAGAATGACCTGCGGACGATTGATGAATGGTGCAGGTTTTGGCAATGGACATTGAACGCAAATAAATGTAACATGTTGAGCATACATAGGAAAAGAAATCCAGTACTGTACAACTAGATTATTGACGAGAAAGTGCTGGAAACCGTATCTACGTATAACGTAAATAGAAACCATTCAGAACGACATTACGTGGAATAACCACGAAAACAAATTGTAGGAAAAGCAGATACCAGACTGAGATTCATCGAAAGAGTCATAACGAAACGTAACTCATCCACGAAATAAGTGGCTTGCAAGGTGCTTGATCGATCGACTCTTGAGCAGTGTTCATCAGTATGGTATCTTCACCTGGTAGAACTGCTAGGAGAGGTAGAGGAGGTCCCATAAAGAGTAGCGCGTTTAGTCACAGGTTTCTTTAACTGGTGGGAGAGCGTAACAGAGATGCTGAACAAACTCCGTTGGTAGACGTTACAAGAGAGACGTTGAGCATCACGGGGAAGTTTTCTATTGACATTTCCAGTAAGCACATTTCGGGAATAGTTGGTAAACATATTATTTCCTCCCACGTACATCTCTCGAAACGACCAAGACGAGATAATTCGAGAATTTAGAGCTATTAAAGAAGCTTCCCTACAGTGATTCTTCCCATGCGCCATTCACGACTGGAACAGGAAAAGTGGGATCAGTTAATGTTACTAAAAGTGACCTCAACCACACACCGTTAGGTTGTTTGCGGAGTATGATGTAGATGCAGATCATATTTAGAGGATGCAGTGATTTGCTTACAATTAAATAAAAGCATAATGGTCTACAAATTATATAAAGTCATCATTGCCTATTGGTTATCGTTGAAGCTAATACGATGTGGCAGTTTATGGTGGAGTGAATCTCTGTTACACAGTGAGGAAGTCAGCTACATGTAGTCTGAACATATTATTCTAGTAAAAGAGCACATATTATTCTAGTAAAAGAGTAAAAGAGCCAACTACGATATATTCTGATATCCTGTTTGCGTTTAGTGATTGGATGGTTGAGATGGTGGGAGGGGGGGGGGGGTGTCGAGATCACCGGGAAGAACCGTCGTCCTCCAGTCCTCCAGGTTGTGCCACTTCGATCGTTGTTTGTGTTTACACCTACTTCCTTACATAAATTTACCACCAACATGACGACCACAATAGACAGTC
The DNA here is from genome assembly GCF_023897955.1 of Schistocerca gregaria. Taxonomy (NCBI): domain Eukaryota; kingdom Metazoa; phylum Arthropoda; class Insecta; order Orthoptera; family Acrididae; genus Schistocerca; species Schistocerca gregaria. Next base: position 921,308,894 of record NC_064920.1, read on the forward strand.
GCCAAAATGTTAATCAAGTAAACAATATGACAATGCGCTCACATTCATGGAAATGCTCATTGATAGTGATAGTGGTGACGTCGGAAGCATACAAGCACCCAAAATGATATATTTATTTTAGTTCATGCTAAAACAAAGTGTGTGTATGTTAAACTCCAAATTTTATTTAAGATAAATCTCCTAGAGGTAAAGTAATTTTTTTATTACAGACAAATGTTTTCTTCATTCAGTCTTTCGGTCTAAGCTACATTTACAGAGTGATCTGAAATTACGTTATTACTTAAACGCATGATTTTAAATTGAATTTGCTGTAATTCGTAATTTACAAAGTAGTCTCACTTTTAGTTATCATGTGTAACACGTAGCAACTTTGCTATGCTAAGACTGAAAACTGCGAGGTCATCGGGAAGAATGAGGAAGGAAGTCTGAGTAGCTTACAACATAATTTTGAATGAAATTGTAAATAAAATAAAATAAGGAAACGCACATGAATTTTCTACAGAGTTATGAAAAAATCGTTCAAATGGCTCTGACCACTATGGGACTTAACATCTATGGTCATCAGTCCCCTAGAACTTAGAACTACTTAAACCTAACTAACCTAAGGACATCACACAACACCCAGTCATCACGAGGCAGAGAAAATCCCTGACCCCGACGGGAATCGAACCCGGGAACCCGGGCGTGGGAAGCGAGAACGCTACCGCACGATCACGAGCTGCGGACAATAGAGTTATGAAAAAACCTGCTCATTTTATAAGTGGTATTTTTGAAACAGGTTAGTCACGTCTTCTTCATCAGACTAATGAGCGCTGGCATTACACCCATGGCGTGCAAAGTTACATAGCTCCGTTGACACAGCACATCTGCTCGTCATAAAGGCTTTCTTTCAGTGGACTGTGTCACGTATGCGGGCTATGGCCTTCGTTCCTAATGATTCAGTTCTGTAACTGCTCATGTTAACTTTGATACTGCATTATGATTATCTACAAATATTTCGTTTCTCTACATGAAAATGTTATTTGAGAATCTGTTACTACCGTCATCAAATTGAATTACTTCAAACAAACTTACCTCTCGTAATGCTGCAGTATATAAGTTACGAATTGTACACTAGGTGCTGCATCTGTTGTTCATTAGGACACATTCACTTCATAGTGTTAATAAATTGCAGTATTGAGTAGATATGGAATATACGCAAAGGGAAAAAATAAAAATTAGGGTATAAAATCTCTGTATAGGGATTGAAAAAAAGTTATTTAGGTACGAGTGATACTAGGTATTTAGAGAATCAGGAGATACCAATTATTTAGAGAATCATCTAAATGACACACGATGTATAAGCTGGCCAAAGGTCTAATATCTGAATCCACTCCGAAAGCGCCATCAGTAACATTACATATACAGAAAACTGCGCCTTTTCTGCCTTGGGAAGTAGCAGTAGAACGGTGTGAGACGTGGAGGCTGCTCGTCAAAGAACAGGGTTTGAAAATCATCACTTCAAAGAAAAAACCAGCACTAAGGAATCTGTGACAGGACTTTCTAATTCTACCCATCGACAAATGCCACGCAGTAGTTGCATTGCAGCTCATAGACAACAACAACAAAATTTATGACCTACTTACTTACGCTGGCTACAGAGAAATCCATGTCAATTCGAGTAATAACACTGATGATAAGATGAAGTGTCTCCATATCCTATCACGCAAAAGAAGGCAACATCATCTACAATCTTCGACCACATATGGTTGTTCAATCACGATTATATCGATTATAGGAACGTAACTAGGGTACCGGGAGCCCAAGACATTATTCGACTTCGCGTTTGTCTCCCTCTCCAATGCCACAACCCCCCCCCCCCCCCCAAAAAAAAAATGTAGCTTTTATTTATACGTTATTGATTAACACTCACCCAACAACATATGTAACTCGTAGGCTGCTATATTGTGTTGGGAATAGGCTAAATCAAATGAAATGAACCTATATAAATGTTTAATTCAGACGTAACAACCTCTTTTTATCTTGTTGCGATGCGTAGCGGGACCGAGTTTTGATGAATCTACTCATTTTCCTGCGCGAATGAAGTATAAGTGAACACTTCCGTTTCTCGTACCCAGACATCGATAAACACTTTGTGCGCGTTCCGTGCCAAATGAAGTCCCACTGAGTAAAAACAATTCTGCACGCTACTTACCCAGTATATTAGTACTTAAAGAGCCGACAATTCCGAGAACTATCGCACAATCAGATTAGCAGCTCACGAATCGAAGTTACTAACAAGAATAATGAAATAAGAACGGAAAAGAGAATTGAGGACCTGTTAGATGACGATCACGTTGGTTTTAGGAATGGTAAAGGCACCAGAGGAGCAATTCTGACGTTGCCGTTGATAATGGAAGTAAGACTGAAGGAAAATAGAAACACGTTAAGAGGATCCGTCTATCAGGAAAAGCGTTCCACAATGTAAAATACAGCACGATGTTCGAAATTCTCAGGAAAATAGCGGTAAGCTATAGGGAAAGACGGGTAATGTACAACACATAGAAGGACGAAGAGGTAAAAATAAGAGTGGAAGACCAAGAACGAAGAACTTGGATTAAAAAGGGTGTACTGCAGTTTGAAGAGTGGAATTAAAGTTGAATGTGAAAGGAAAAGAAAGTTCGCTGACGACATTGCTATCCCCAGTGAAAGTAAAGATTTATAGGTTGTGATGAATGCGTTGAACGGTCTAATAAGTTCACAATGTGGACCGAGTAAATCGAAGAAAAAACCAAACTAACAAGAATTACTATTCTCAGTGAAAGTGAAGAAGAATTACAAACTATGATGAACAGAATGGGCTGATGAGCACAGAATAGGGACTGAGACTATATCCAAGAAAGACGAAAGTAACTAGAAGTAGCAGAAAAGTGAACGCCCAGAAACTTAACGTCAGATTTTGGGTTGACGAAGTAGACGAAGTTAAATAATTCTGCTACCTAGGCAGCAAAATAAACCATGATGGACGGGGGAAGGAGGATCTAAAAAGCAGACTAACACTGACATAAAGGGCATTCCTGTCCAAGAGAAGTCTGTTAGTATCAAACGTAGGTCTTAAGTTGAGGAAGAAATTTCTGACAATGTACATTAGGAACACACCATTGTATGATACTGACAGATGGACTGTGAGAAAAACAGAACAGAAGAGAACCGAAGCCCTTGAGATATGGTGTATAACAATTAGGTGGACCGATAAGGTAAGGAATAAGAAGTTCTTTTGGAGGAACACGAAGAAAGGAACATATGGGAAACACCAACAAGAAGAAAGGACAAAATGATATTACGTCTGTTAAGACATCAGGGAATATCTTCCGTGGTTAAAAGATCAACACGACTTTACAGCTGTGTACGAGGTGCACGTTTCAGTCACTACTTCTGGACGATACATTAAAAATGTAGCACAACACAAAAACTACATTCCTATTCTTGAAACAACAATGCGGTTGCTTTTCTACTGTTTACTTGTATAATGTTTGATAGTTGCATTAGAAACCTGAAAAAAGAACATCATTTAAACTGTAATAATCAATAAGTTACGTTTGTTAATGTCAGTGAAGTGTTGCTCCGATTGAGAAGTTGTGTCTTTTTAATACAAAAAGTGATTATTAAAATCCTTGTGTTGGTTGCAAACTTTCTTTTCCCGAAGGAGATATTCTGTGACCAGAGGCATCGAAGATGGAACTATCTTCGTGGTAGTACGATTCTGGTAGCTAAAGACTTGTTCCTAACCTAATACTTACATTAAATATACGATGATGAGGCAAAAAGAAATATCCATCGATCGTGGCCTTGTGGAATTGTAATTCCTAGTAAACTGCTTTAGAAAATGGGCACATATACAATACATAATACAATAACAATAATCAGAATGCACCAACTCCTGTATTATGTCGATGATCTACGAAATCCAATGATAAATAAAATAATCTAATAACACTAATCAGAATGTAAGTACTCCTATATTTAGTAGATAATCGTATGGAATCCAAGGTTAAATCATGGTGTCGTTGCAGTTAATACGTTTTCATGTGACACAATTTTTAAGTATTTGTTTCCTTGTGGCGTCTCTCGAAATATTTTGGTTTGGACCTTTTCTGCTTTATTTTTCCTTACGTTATACGACCAGTGACTCACAAATCAAAAAACATTAATCATTCTTACAATTACATCGTATGTATTTCTGTCATAGACCAAAAATATAGTTTCTATGATTATTCCTTTCCCAGATGAATTCTTCTCACACATTTGGTAAATAAATTAGATGATTGATATACGAGTATAGCTCGTCTATTAAACAAGCTTTCTCGATTCTAGTCACATACATTACCACAGTTTGGGTCGTCATGTTCTTTTTAATGTCATGAAAATGAAACGCGGTAAAATATTAGTAATGGCAACTGAAACATAAAGTAAAATAAACACAAAATGGAACGGTAACATTGCGGAAATGGTGAGTAGGACGGGGGCTCTCAGGCACTGTAACACCACAGATACAGAGATACAAGTTTAAAATTGTACCCATTAGCGATAAAAATTCTCCCTATTCCTGACAAAGTCCCTTTCGCAGGCAAGTTATAGTAATGTCCACATATACAACGAAACGCCAATGAAACTGGTAAAGGCTTGCGGTTTCAAACACAGAGATATGTAAACCAGCCGAATATGGTCTGGGGTCGGCAACCCCAATATAAGACAAAAAGTGCTGAGGTAATTGTTAGATAGGTTACTAGTGCTACAATGGAAGCCCATCAAGATTTAAGTGAGTTTGATTGTGGTGTTATAGTCGCCGCACGAGAGATGGGACTCAGCATATCCAAAGTGGCGATGAAGTGGGGATTTCCCCGTGCGACCATTTCACGAGCATATCGTGAACAACACGAATCTGGTAAAACATCAACTCGCCGGCATCGCGGAGGCCGGAGAGTGATCCCGCAAGAACGGAACAAACGGTGACTGAAGAGAATCGTTCATCGTGACAGAAGGGCAACCTTTCCGCAACTTGACGCATATTTCAATACGGGTCCATCAACAAGTGTCAGGGTGCGAACCGTTCAACGAAACATCATTGATATAGGCTTTCGGAGCCGAAGGCCCATTCTCGTACCTTCGATAACTGTAGGACACAAAGCTTTATCCTCGTCTGGGCCTGTCAGCACCGACATTGGACTGTTGATGACTGGAAACATGTTGCCTGGGGGGACGAGTCTCTTTTCAAATTGTATCGAGCGGATAGGCGTGTACGGGTGTGGAGACAACGTCATGAAGCCATAGAACCTGCATGTCAATAAGGGACTGTTCAAGCTGGTGGAGACTCTGTAACGGCGTAGGGCGTGTGCAGCTGGAGTGATATTGGACCCTTTGAAAGGTCTCTGTTGGATTCCTTTCATGTTAATTTCTTAAATCCGTTGCCGTTTACGGCATAAATGCCTCTTCTAAATTTACTGTGGCGTTTCGGACTATCTGGGAGGAGACTGAGTAGTGGAACGTGTTACTTTTACACATAAACAAGAACGATCTGTCACACTAGTACACTTTAAAACACAGTTTATATGTAATTCATGTCACACAGTCTCATACGTAACATACATCAGCTTTCTTTTATATACTGTATATGACAAGATACTGTCATCCCCCTTCCCTTCTGTGTGAGAGGATGAATGAGCAAATGTATTTCTAGTTGCATGCTAGATGGTAGCAGACAAGCCTGCCTGCTAGAGAACAGTAGGACCAACGTCGGAACAGGTAGCTACGCTTTCTAAAAGCAAAGAAGTTTCTATCCTTAGTATGACTCTCTCGGTCCCTTGTCATGTTGGTATAGGAAGCTGCCTCTCTGGTCACTTCCGTTTTGTATCTGTGAAGCACCTTCGGTAGGGGCCCAGGCCAGTCTGTCCGCGGCGAGCGTCTCAAGTGGTAAGATCTCCGGCTAAGCGCGTGTCTGTTAAGTCCGTAGGACAATGGATTTCTTAAGTTCAGCCTAACTGAAAATTTTATCACCTTTATTTCAGGTTTAGCTCTAAAATACCTAATGTTATCTTAAATTCCAACGCAGTGTAATTCGAGTGTGAAGTTCAGAATATATTCCGGTAGTTGCTTTGTCACTACTTTGTGAGTAAAGTGGAACCACGTTTTGATCAGTAACTCTAACTAAGACCATCAATCTTAAATGCGAATGTGCGTGAGATTATAACGTCTCGTCTTGACAATATTTTTTAATATAGCAACTTTTCTTTATGTTCAACCGACGTGGGGTGTACTTTGTGAGAGCAGTACCATGTGCTTATACAATTGTTTGACCCATCAGGTTAGTAGTAAGACGATAGTAACCAGTTCGAGGTTTTTCTTTTGTAAATTGCTTTTTGATCTAATTTATTTTAACGATCAAAAATTATTGTGGAGTTACACTCTTTGTGTAAACAAAGTTGACCACGTGAAGCATGTGGTGTAACCATCAAAGTAGCCCTCAGCTACTGTTTTCGGGAAGATTTCACAGAGAGGTAGTATGAATTTAGTATACCAGTGTGTGGTTATTACATGACGGACAGGATTGCGCTACGAACGTAACTTCTTTGGGTGAAAATTTAATCGGTTGGTTGTGGTTAATTTCCTCTTGCATATGTTTCAACGTTCTTCGTGTGTTATTTTATGAATGCAGTGTTGTATGCAGTCTCCCAATCTTGGCTCCATATTTGATGTGTTTCGTAAGATTACAAACTCACATTTTCACAGTCCTAAATAAGGCACCAGTTTAGTTATGCATCGAGTTTAATATGCTGAAATTTCAATGATCAATGTTAAAATAAATTTCCAAATATAAACTGATTTATTTCTTTTTATTCAAATTCTCTTTTATATATATATATATATAATCACCGGTTGTCGTATGACTATTAAGAGATTATAATTAATGTTAGTCTGGTTGGTAATTTGGTAAGCTAGACTGGATACCTGGTGAAACAGTTGCTCAGTAATGCAAGGTTAACTTCCCCAGACAACTCACAGCTTTTATCCCACTTTTATGGTCATGAATAGCAGCACCGCTTACACCTCAAATTAATGCAACAAAATTATACCCTGATGCGTCTAGATGCAACTCTGACCGGCGAAACATACGTAAGCATCCACTCGGATCACGTGCATCGATTCATATCGATTATGCAATCCGTCGGACTGTGGCAATACTAGCAGGACAGTGCGACAACCCACACGTCCAGAATAGCGACAGAGTAGCACCAGGAATACTCTCATGAGTTAAAACACTTTCTCTGGCTATCAAACACCCCAGAAATGGACATTACTGAGCATATCTGGGATGCCTTGCAACGTGCTGTTCAGAAAAGCTCTCCACCGCCTCGTACTCTTACCGATTTTTGGTCAACCCTGCTGGATTCATATTGTCAGTTCCCTCTAGCATTTCTTCAGCCATTAGTTGAGCCTAGCCACGTCGTGTTGCGGCACTTCTGCGTTCTCGCGGGGGCCCTACATGATATTACGCTGGTGTACAAGTTTCTTTTGCTCTTCATTGTTCATACTGAATTCTGTGTAAAGAACCGCTTAATGGATGTGACTGGTTCGATGCTGCCCGCCACGAATTATTTCCTTGTGGCAACATTTTATCTTACTGTAGCAGTTGGGACGTATGTCCTAAATCATTTGCTGGATGTATTGTAATATCTGTGTTCCTCTACAGTTTTTACCCTCTACAGCTCCCTCTCAGCTCCAACTAGTACCAGAAAAATTATTAGTCGATGTCTTAACAGATGTCCTATCGACTGTCATTTCTTCTTGTGAGTGTTTTCCGTATGTTCCTTTCCTCGTCTATTCTGCGGAGAACCTCTTCATTCCTTATGTTTTTTTAACAGTCCACCTATTTTTCAACATTCTCGTGCAGCAACTCATCTTAAAGACGTAGATTCTCTACTGTTTCGATTTTTCCACAGTCCATTAGTCGCTACTATACAATTCTGCGCTCAAAACCAGATACTTCTTCCGGAAATTAAAACTTATGTTTTATGCTAGAAGACTTCTTTTCGCAGTCTTCTTAATAATTACAATAAATGTCAGTAATATGATTACAAATATTTTTACCTGTTTTATCACAGTAAATCAGATTCTTATAGCAACTAAACATATTATTCATACATTTGCCTTTATTTGAAGAAGTGTGTTTCTCTTATTCTTTAAATCTGTGCTGAGATACTAGCGGTCTATGGTGTCCACGGGTACAATCAACGTGAATCGTAGAGCAAGCTATAATTGTACATTTCCACTGGATGTTTTGAGTGTGTCCAATTCTCGCATTTTTAATACAGGACACATTCATTTAATGGAAGAGGAAGAAAATAATTGAAATATGGTTTGAATTTTTATTCTTACTGTTATATTATCCATATTATCTTTCTGTCCATTACACTTTCCTTATAGCTTATTGTCCCACCGAAAGAAACCTATATCTCAGATGACAATTTCACTGACAAATTTCATATAACGAAATGGGTGCTTGCAGACAGATGTATTCCAAAGGTTTGCTGTCTGATGGATCTTCAGCTGTGCTCAGTCAGTGAATTACATTGTATCACTCAGAGAGCTGTCTGTTACGTTCTACTTTTTCCGCTGCACAGTAGTTTTATTAACTCGTTACTTAATAACGACGAGCCCAACTTCGGCTATTTTGCTATTTTCAAGCGGTCGTTTTAGATGCTACAATATAGCATCCTGGAATGCTTTTATGTGATTATGTTCAGTTTTTATGTTTTTGGAATTTGTGCGAAATTTACATCTTGTGCTCACCGAAAAGTAATCACAGGAATAAACTCCAGGACGCCATGTCACTCACAGAGCCGTCTGTAACGTTCTACTTTTTCATTGAGCCATTCGCGGTTTAATTTCATATACGTTTACTTTGTCCAAAAGCAACAACTTTATTTCATTCGTATTTTCTTTGTCTTCCAGTCACTTCAAATTAATTGCAGAGGTGCATAATCTGGTAAAAAATTTTTCAGTATTTGCATTGCAGTATCAGTTATTTTCGGTGCCTTAGCAGCGAAAGCCATTAATACAGCACCCTAGCAGCGCAGACTCATATTGTGGTCGAAACTATGGCCTCGTGGCATTTAGGTAGCCTGTAGGTCGTGGGTCACGGTTACCATCGAAAACGTTGCCTGTGTGCCGTGCTGAGAAGCACTCTGTGTGGTTAGCATGCTCATATGCTCTCACTTCTTGTGTACCGTGCGGCTTATTGCAGCAAAACATGCGAACGCCGTGTCTCGCAGGTGGCAGCTGGTACCATGACATGGCTGCCAAAAGCGCAAGAATTTGGAACATAACCTTTACTGGCACGTTGAAGTGCCTGATGACAGACATTTTTCAATAGTACTCAGCGAAAACTTTATATTTGAGTGCAACGTACTTTCAGTCTTCTCCAATTTACACTTATGAGCAACCTTCCACCTAAGATGACGAGGTAAGTCTTTCAAGAGAACTACCACACTGGCGCAGATGTAAGGAACGTTCTTCATTTTGGCCTTCTCTAGCTACGCATTAAGAAGTATTCAGTAATATGTGGTTCCCAGTTAAGCCAAAGACGAAAGTTAACAAACGATAACAAATTCATAATCGCCAGAGATAAACAGTTCCAAAATAAATGACTCATCTTTACATAATGTTCTACTGCAAGATTCATAAACATCTGAAATGTTTCACTATGTTGTGACTGAAACACACTTTTCAGGCAATGAGAAATCGAGAGATTAGTTTTTGTAATACGAAGAATGTTAACACCTTAACCACCTAGAGCCACGTCAGCGTAGAAAGCTATTAGATTGCTTTTGCTTACCCCGGATGAACGATAGGGACGTGAGGACGGCACTTAACTTTTCATCTGGCTCTCCAGTACCCTCCAATCGTTCAACTGAAAGACAGTTGCCCACGAAAACTCAGGGTCATGAACCAGGGACATGTCCCACTACGTTTTAATCTGGCAAGAGGTTTAACATTGTCCCTTCTTGTAACATCACAAGGAATTTTTCGACAGGTGATTCAATTATGTAATTACGTCTCTTGAATATCTCATCTGATCTGAAACATAGGAATGATTCCTTCATAACATTTCCAACGTTAATAACGAGAAAATTAATGTAGTGTTCAGGTAAAAAGTTCTTGGCTTCTTTGCTTCATCAGATTCGAATTAAATCCCAAGATATCGTTTACTGTCTCCATCATCGCCATTAGGGGCTGAGTCTTGCTGTCACGAAACTGTTTCTTTTTTCTCATTCTGATTTCATTTTCTCACTTCTCTTCAGCCCAAGGTTACACAAGTTATAAATATGTTTTAAAATACAAAAAATGATGAGAGTAAATGAATTTTTTTAAAAAATACGTTGGTGGTTAATATTTATGATTCTTACATAGGGATATATAAAATGGAGCTTTTTAAAAAACCATATTGGTTGACAATGTTGATGGTTTTTAAATATTTTAGATGGTTTTACATTAATTTAAAATATAATCCCTGATGGTAATGTGAGTGACAGTGTTGTATAATGATGAAGCTGGTGATCCTTAAAAATAATCATGGTCGTTACCTATGTGGACTGATGATTGTGAGTATGGGACGCTGGAGGGCCGAAGGTAGCGATAGTTGAGGATGATGGATATGGCACAAAGATGCGTGGAAGACGAAGTATGGATATAGTGGAGCACCAGGGTACCTTGATTGCTGATGGGTGCGTGGGATACCGGTGTGGAAACTGCATTTCTGATTAATTTTTTAGATCTAAGATGCTTCATAGAAGAACCCAGATGTAGTATGATGGTAATTTTAGTAGTTTAAGTCGGGTTCGAGGCGCATACTGGTTGGTAAGAAGGTGTGTATTCCAATTTTTTTTCTGTCGAGGGTTAATCCCAAATGTATTGCTGTGATAGAGAAAGGAATGAAGTGGTTGTAGGTGGAGAGATGGAAATTTGGATAACGAAAACTGCGAGATCTGCGACGAGGCCGGCGACTATGCTTTCGGCTGATTTACTTAAAGTGCCCATATATTACACTACTAGGCAAGGAGATACAAGTGGCGCTGCAGGGACGCCAGAGAGCGTTGAAGTGTGGGGACTGACTAGGTATATGGTAACGTTATCACATTGCATTGCAGGTAGTTGGCGGGGACTGGGGGTTTGCCAACGCCTGCAGTGTTTCTTTGCGGCCCGCCACGAATATCCCTCCCGTACAAACCTTTTCATCTCTGATTTTCCGAGTAGAAGTTGCATCCTACGTTCTCAGTTATTTGCTAAGTGTATTCCAATCTCTTTCTTCCTCTGCACTTTTCACCCTCTACAACTCTCTCTGGTGTAATGGATATAATGGAAGTTACTTCCTGATGTCTTAGCATACGCCCTATCATCCTGTCCCTTCTTCTTGTCAGTGAGTTTCATATGTTCTTTTTGTCCCCTATCTCGCGGAGAACCTGTTTATTCCTTATCTTAATGTCCACACAATTTTCAATGTACCTCTTTAGCACCCCATCTCAAACGCTTAGACTATCTTCTGCTCGTGTTTACCCACAGTGCATGTCTCACTATCATACAGTGCTGTGCTCCAAATGTATATTCACCGAAATTTCTTCCCTACATTAAGACCTGTGTGTGATATTATTAGATTTCATTCAGAAATGCCATATTTTCCAGTGCTGGTCTGCGGTTTACGTCCTCCTTGGTCACGTCTCCTGGGCTATTTTGCATCGTAGGTAGCAGAATTCCTTAACTTATCTACTTCCTGATCCCCAATTAAGATGTTAAGTTTCTCATTTCTGCTACTTCTCATTAATTTCATCGTACTTCGATTTACTCTCAGTCCATATTCTATATTCATTACACTGTTGTTCCATTCACTAGATACTGTAATTCTTCTTCAATTTCACTGAAGATAGCATTGTCATCAGCGAAACTTAACATTAATGTCTTTCACTTTAAATTTTAGTAGCATTCTTGACACTTGCTTCATTTCCCTCATTGTGTCTTCGAAATATAGACTGAACAGCGGGAGCGAAAGACTACATCCCTCTCTTAAACCTTTTTTAATACGTTCACTTTGTTCTTGTTCTTCCAGTTCAAATGTTCTCTCTTAGTACTAGTACATATTGTGTATTACCCCTCTTAGTACTTGTACATATTGTTTATTACCCGTTTTTCCCCATAGCTTACCCTATTTCTCTCAGCATTCAGAACATGTAGCAGAATTTCATGTCCTTAAACGATTCTTCCAGACCAAAAAATCCTATTAATGTGTACTGATTTTTCTTCAGTCTTGCTTTCATTATCAGCCGCAACGTCAAAATGGCCTCTGTGCTGCCTTTACCTTTCCCAAAGCCGAACTCATCACCTACTAGCATCTCGATTTTCTTTTCCGTTCCTCTCTATGTTAACCTGTCAGAAACATGGGTGCATCAGCTGTTAAGCTGATTGTGTGATAATTCTCGTACTTGTCGGCTGTCGTAATCTTCGCTGTTGTGTGGACAATATTTTTCCAAAATTCGGTTGGTATATCGCCAGCCTCATACATTTTTTAAGAAAACGTGAGTAATCGCTTTATTGGCGCTTCTCCCCCCCCCCCCCCCCCCCAACGGTTTAGAATTTCAACTAAAATCTTATCAATCTCTTCCACGTTGGTTGACTCTGTATTCCAAAGCTCTTTAAATTCAGGTTCTAATACTGGATACTCTATCTCTTTCGTATCTGCTCCTGTCTCCTCTTCTATCACGTCAACAGCTAAGTCCTCCCCTTCATAGAGGCCCGCATTATACTCTTACACCTATCCTCTTTTTCCTCTGTATTTAACAGTGGAATTCCCATTGCACTCCTACGTACATCCCCTGCTTTTAATTTCAGCGAAATTGTTTCGACTTCTCTATATGAAGAGTCAGTGCCTCAGACAATCATCTTTTTCTCGATTTCTTCACTTTTTTTCATGCAGCCGTTTCGCCTTAGATTCACCGCACTTCCGATTTATTTTTATTCCTAAGTGACTTGTATTACAGTATGCATGAATTTCCCTGAACGTTTTGCACTTCCTTTTTACTGAAGTGTAACCCATGGTTACCTTCCTTCTACCTTCGTTTTTCTCTCTGACTTCAGTGATGGCCCTTTAAAGAGATATTCATTACCCTTTAGCTGACCTACCTACTGAGCTATTCATTATAGCACAATCAGTATATACTCAGAGAACTTACAGCTCATCTCCTTATCCCACATCGTTCCGCACTGCTTTCTTCCTGACTAGAATCTTAAACATCATGCAAATCTTTGTCATAACAAAATTTTGATTAGTGTCCATATCTGCTACGGGAACACCTTACAACCCAATTTCTGATTTCGAATCTCTGCACCACTATGATGTAATTCAAGTGAAATATACCTGTACCTTTTCTAGTTATGCATCCTCCTCTGGTGATTTATTAATAGAGCATTCCCTATTATTAGCTGAAATTTTTTGCAGAACTCAGTTAGTCTTTCTCCTCTCTCATTGCTGGTATCAAGCCCGTGGTCAGCGGCAGCCCTTTCTTCTGCTCCATCCCTTACAAACGCATTCCAGTTCCGCATGACTATTAGATTTTCATCTCCTCTACGTACTGAATTACACGTTCAATATCCTCATATACTTTCTCTGTCTCTTGATCTTCAGCCTGCGACGTCGCCATGTATACCTGAACTATCGTTATCGGTGTTGGTTTGCTTACTATCACTACAGCACTATCACTGAACTGTTTACACTGACTCACTCTGTGTACAAATTTCATATTCATAACGAATCCTACTCCCATTATACCATTTCCTGCTGCTGTTGATATTACGCCACATTCGTCTGACCAGAAATCCTTGTGTTCTTTCGATTTCACTTCAGTGACCCCCACTACATCTAGATTGAACCTTTGGATTTCACTTTTCTGATTTTGCAGCTTCCCTACAACTTTCAAACTTCTCACATTATACGCCGCGTCTCGTAGAATGCTACCCTTCCGTTGGTTGTTACATCTATTTCTCGAGGTCATTTACCTCTTGTCAGTCCCCTCCCGGAGAACCGGAGGGGGACTATTCCAAGTCTTTTGTCAATGGAGAGATCATAATGGCACATTTTCAATTACAGGGCACATGTCCTGTGGATATTCACAGTGTGTGTTTAATGCATTGGTTTCCATTGCCTTCTGCATTCTCATGCCGATGAGCATGTAACACCATAGCTCTAATACTCCAATGATTTATTTTAGTTTTTGTTTCATTTAATATTATATCGTTAAGCTTGTTTGTCTGTGAATATTTACTTTTTTTGAAAATATTGAAAGACTAATTTGTGCTTTGTTAAGTTAAAATTTTCTGTGCTTTTGTATATGTGTGTACCTTTTTTGATTTTATTTGAAGGCTCTAACTGTTCTACTAATGAGCAGATTATTTTGTATACTGCTTGTCTGTCAGTGATGTAGTATCTGTGTGGAAGAACCACAAGATTTAAAGAGATCTTGTGTAATGATGAAAATTAGTCTCCTTAAACCAGTGTGGGCATGTCATTAGTGTAAATGTCTTAATTTTGAAAATGTTTTGGGAGAGATGTATGAAATTTCTTAGAGTATATACTGTATGTCTGTAATATGAATTTTTTTGGTCCCAACTTAAGTTGGATGGTATAATTTTTTTCTGTAGCCAACACCACTTACGTGTTATAGATGTTTCCTTGAATTATCCCTGACGGGAAACTTCAACGAAACATGGGGCATGTGTGACACCATAGCTCTAATACTCCAATGATTTATTTTGGTTTTTGTTTCATTTAATATTACATCGTTAAGCTTCTGTAAATGTTTTTGATTGAATAGATAACACAGAATTGTATACTCCTTTCTTTGTAAGAAGTTCGATGTCATGATATGATTCTATGCTGAGTAGCATATCTGTCATTTAAATTCTTTGTCCCATTTGGAGGGAACAAATCTTACTGTATATAATAATTTCTGTGTGAATACTTTTTGGTAGAAATGTCAATATGTGCAACTATTCTGTTTTATTGAATGCATTTGGTTGCTGTTACGTAAACTGCTGATCCTCACTTAGAGTTCTTAGTTAGTTTGTATGTAGAAGGTGTTGTGGTTCCCCTCGGGGACGGAACTGTACAGCGCGCGCAAATTGTGGTTGGCCTAGGTAGAAAAGGTGGAACTGAGAGTCAGTCGGGGGCGAGCCACCAGTCGGCGACGAGCTACTAAAGTGTGCACTGCCATGTAAATGTTGCATACTGTGGTGGTTCCGAGAGAGGTTTTTTCTGCTACTTTCCAATGCCTCGGATGGATGGATAAATAGCTGGAACTATTATGGAATTTGTATCTATCACCGCCACCAAGAATTGAGTGTCCAGCAATCCTACCTGCAGTTCCACCTACCAGCATGCAATCGCCACCACATTGCGCAATCACTGTAATGGAGCACTATAGCAATGTACAGAGAAGGATCAGCTTAATGGATGTGTTAGTGTACCCAAATATAAAGTAATTTATATCTGAGTTTATGTACGTACCTTGATTTTTCTCCTTATCATAACAACTCTCAGGTTCCTCTCCGTTTGAAATAAAGTGATTTCCGAGTGTCCCTACTGAAAGAACATTAAAGACCAGTGTTTTTGCTAATTAATGCCTCTTGAACGTAAAAATGAAAGTTAATGAAAGTAATTTTCCTAATAAAACTGCTTATTAATGTATTGTTGCCAACTTCAAATTAAGAGTTCGTAAGACTGAGGCTTATAAAGTTTTTCTTCGTAAATGTCCTCATTACTGCCTGTTGTGAATCTCAGAAGGTGAGTAAGTATCTTACATATATGTTAATTTTGTCTCTCAATGTAGTAAGAGTGGAAAACTGCAGTATGAAACGTTATATACTCATGTTTGCTAAGTGTTTGTCTCTCTTGTGTATTAGAATTCCATATGAATACTATACCAGGAGCCACAGTCAGTCTATTGTGTTAATGCTCGCTAACAAGTAACGGAAAGACCATTAATTATGAAAACCATAATTTCTTTATTGAAATGATAGTGAGAAGCAACCTGTTATTGGATTCCAATTAACTGTCATTTTAAATAGTAAAGTATTTATCTGAGAGAGACTTAACCTATATCCAATTAATGATTCTGCAGTGAATAGTAATAATAACGTTATAAAGACCATCCAGTTTGTGTAAGCCCTTACAGTAATAGTGTGTTTCGGTATCTGTTATAAATTTGCATATAGTCTGTGCTGCTCCAGTTGTTAGCTTCAATCTTAAAACATACGTATGTGTCAAGATTTCACTGCACTCGCGTGTGACAAAGTGTAGGTTGTGTTTATCAATTCAAGTTACTAATAACTATTTTCTTGAACGAGAATGTTAATCATTCTCTTGCCTAGTTAGGTTGGCGACCGTTTTCTTTACCCGTTAAACAGAACAGAAAGGCAAAATTTTGTTTGTTACTGTTCAAATATTTCCGTAATTCTAACTTTCACTTCCGATAAGCCACCTCCGTTAGGTACAACACGGTCAACACAACAGAATTCCTCTCAGAGGGTAACACTTTTGTACCATAATTGCTTTAATACGATTATTTTATTTCACAACCTGCTTTAAGGTTATGGTACAACAGCAGTAGCAAATTGCAGCAGGCGATAGTTTCCATTGCCTTCTGCATTCTCATGCCATTGAGCATTTCTAACTCTTCCGACTTTTTGGGGCAGTTTCCCACCCCAACGGCAAAGCAGAGCCATGAACCTCTATCCGCTTCTCAAAAAAAATGGTTCAAATGGCTCTGAGCACTATGGGACTCAACTGCTGTGGTCATTAGTCCCCTAGAACTTAGAACTACTTAAACCTAACTAACCTAAGGACATCACACACATCCATGCCCGAGGCAGGATTCGAACCTGCGACCGTAGCAGTCGCACGGTTCCGGACTGCGCGCCTAGAACCGCGAGACCACCGCGGTCGGCTATCCGCTTCTCCTCCCTTTTCCCTTTTTGATACGGCCGTTGGTAGTATGAGGGTTACTTCTTCCACTTGATGTGTTCGGACCCCGTTGTTGATGATTTTTATTCAAAATTTATGCAGTGGTGGTGTTAGAATCTGGGAGCAAGGTCGTTTTGGTTCCTAATAAAATACGCTACCCATTTTGTGTTTACATTATAGGAAAAAAGGACACAGTCAGCTTCAGACTGTGTGGAGAAATGGTTGGCACGGGTCAGATTCAGAGATCTGTCCCTGATGCCTCCCCCCACCTGGCACTCTGCTGGTCCCTCACGTGGACAGGGTATTAGGTTTGTTTCTTCTTGTACTTATTTTTCAGTTATTTTTTTTTTGTTTTTGATTTTTATGAAAATAAAACTTTACAGACACAAATTCCACAACTGAGAGACTCAAAAGTAAATAATTTTTCCTCGAAGTAGAAGGAAAAGGATCTATCAAGGAGAACGAAACAGCATACAAACGAAGGTATCCAATACCTCGACAATTAAAGACAAGGCACAACGTATTTGCAAGTATCGCTACAGGAAGTTCAACGTATAGTGACAAAAACACGGCGGCTGTCATACCCCACTACATAGTGGGCCGAGTTTCTGAAGAGCCATGCGATTGAATCAGTCTTCTTCCAAGGGAAACCGGAAAAGTAAGGACACAGAAAAAGTTTAATCGAGAATGCAGCTTCAGCTGATAGGGTAAGGAAAGCCAGTTGGCGGCGAATCTAGTGCTAGTAGTCTCGTCAGCACGAGACAACCCTGTGTGACAATGTGTCAGGTTGATCACATATGTCGCAGATACCAGTCGGCTACGACGGATGCAACGCAGGCGTTCGTTGGTCAAGATCAGATTTTGAACGAGTATACTTCAACATAAGGCGACTTCCATTAGGAGTATGGGTAAACTGAAACCACACTGTTTTTCATAATATCAATGAGGCAGCCACTTCAACCAGCGAGAGGGATGCTCGTATTCTCTAAACAGAAAGCAAAGATCTTGTCGTATGGTGCGTCACTCATAAAATGTCGGCTGCCGAAGAACTAATTATAACATAAAATTCTTGTATGTGCCGCAGCTTAGAGCTGATCCGGTCAACATTAGCGGGGGGAGTCAGACTGGCTTGTCGACGACACGTAACTAGGCGATGTGTAATCGAACTAGAACCTCGAGTACATGTTAAAACATTACTCCGTACAAACAATACTGAACACTTCGCTTTGATACTGGAAAGTCCCGACCATCGAGGGGGACCAGGCCTCGCTACTACTTGACACTAAAGTTGAAAAATATGACTGTCCCAAAGGAAACGACTGGATAACTGCATTAATTTGCGAGCTATCATCGCCGGGAGTGGGAATATTTATGCAATGCAGTACACTTTACTGAAAGTGCAGGAAGCTAAGATCCGTAGATTGTAAAGACGGCTAAGGAAACGGCGTACGTGTTAACGAATAACCCTTGAATTCGATACGTCATCTCCCACCAACTCAGTGCAGTCAGTTTCATCGGATAGATGTCCACGGTAATCCGCAACGATTTTCGGCTAGCCACCACCGTTTGACATGGAATGACAACTTGAAAATCCCCAACAGTAAAAGGGTACATTTCGCTTCACTAATAGGGCCCCAGTGAGTCCAAAAGCAAGGACATGTCATATGAAGTAGCAGTAGCATCAACCATGTGCGCTCGTACCGAGAAGGTTTCTCCTAATATATTCCAGCCACATAATTGATCAACATTACGGTGAAGCAGAGGCCTTAGGGACAAAATAAAAAGCGACATGGAGAGGAGGCTTCCCTGCAGAAACCCCATTGAGACCAGTCGCCTTGTGCACCTGTATCAAGATGCTGTGAGTGACCTGGTCAAATGCCTTATAAAAATCAATAAAAAGTAAAAGCAGAAATCGCTGCAGGCATTGATGCGGCGTCTTGTCATTCGAAAACAAAAGTTACGATCGTGCACCCAGCATAGCTTTGGTGAAGAAAAAGAATTTTCTCTAGAAATATCGACAAGCGGCTATTAACCGTCCGGTGATAGTTATCAAGTCCAAATTAAATAATGTGGTCGTGTGAAATTCGTTGTGGTCTGGAAATTCGGTTGCCTTCCAAATTAGAACTATTTTGCTAACCTTGAAAGGGCAAGAATCAAATCCCCCTGTATCACCTCATTTACCAGTGACGTAGTGGTATTACCTGTAAGAGGCCAAACAAGTACCAAAAATTCCTTGGGAATACCGGCGAGTCCCGACGGTTTTGGCCCTGGTGAACCAGCAATAAGATGACACGTATAATCGCGAATAAATTCACTTAGAAATTCATCATTCACTGCCAGAGTAACCACGTAATCCTGGAGAGGAGTAAATGCCTCAGGGAAAAACATTATCAAGGACTTAACAAATGTCGATAAAGTAGCTATAAATCGTGAAACGTCCCCTTTGAAAAATTATACAAGACTGTGCTTAAACTGACACACAATAGTTTTTAGCGCAACGCAATCTGACTTTCTAAAATCCCTACAAGAGAATGGCCCTGACTAACATGAGCCTATATGTTTCACAAATCACTTACCTCACAAAAATCTTCGTTACTCGAACTACTGCAATACAGCGAGCACCACTACTGCCAGCTAACTAAAAGATTCAAACTACGGAAGTCACTAACTACTGATAGGCACAGTTAGCAAATGAAAGATTTTAATAGAGAACAAACAATGTATTTACCTTAATAGTCATAATATATATATCAGTTCCTGACATCAATTCTTACAAATTTCAAAACTCCGCCATCTCTTTCCCCACGTTCACCACTGCTGGCGGCTCACCTCCAACTGCGCAACGCTACGCGCTGTTAGCATCCAGCTGCCGCTGCCCAACACTACAATGGCAGACAACAATGCAAACCAGCCACAGACTGCACACAGCACAGCCAGTGATTTTCATATAGAGCGCTACGTGGCGGCGGCGTTACCAATAAAAAAACCTAAACAGCCTACTTACAATCGTTCTGGAAATATCACGCTGAATGGTCAGTAAGTGACCATCGCTGTGAATGTGGCACGGATACATGCTCGTTTACGACGCGTTCCCAAACGGATATGGTGATGCAAGGAGGTCAGTTCATCCTGTAGGTATGAGCGCTATTTTGATCGCATCCTGAGTCATTTTATTTGTTGTCTCGTGGATTGAGGAAGCTTCGCCTTAACACGAAGAATATGAATAATCCGTAAGTAAGCTTGTAGAACATTTATGAAGTTGTTGCAAGACGGAATAATAAAATTCCTGGGTTCAGCGGATATCCCTCTCTCTCTCAGCGCCATAACGCATTAACGCTTTCTAGGGCAATGGTTTTGCGCTCCATAAAAGAAGGATAACGTGAGACCGTAAGTTACGGGCCTAAAGGATCCTTTAAGAGAGAGACATCTTCAAAACGTAAAGGAAGCGATACGGTTTCACTACTTGCGGCACATGATATAAGGTTACAGTTACGGCACAGTGTCAGTTAAACAAACGGGTATCACAGCTGCCGCTGTTGTTCACGTACAGAATCAGATAAATAAAAATTCATCACGAGAGTGAAATAGTAACCGATCCTTGGATCGCGTGTTAACGAAGAGCACATAAAATTATGTTTCTTACTGAAATTAAAATAGGGAGTCTGATCCAAAGGAAAAAAACGCAGTTCTCTGCGGATTTTTATGACGTCAGAACTTCGAAACCGATCAGTGGTTTTCTCTCTCTGTACAATGACGCAGTACTTCTAGACAGTTCAAGAGCCACATTACAGAATGTAGAAAAGCCGGTAATAGAAAAATGGGCAAATAATTCAAAAATATCACGTCTGCATAGAATCGTAAATAAATTGTCGCAGCGCCGTAAATTTAAGCTCAGAACTAGCTCTGTTCATTTTCAAGATAAAAAAGGTATAAGTGTCTCGTTATTAGCAAAACAGTTCAGTTGATCACCTCCAGGTGACCTTTAAAGTTGTATACCTATACCACCATCTTTTACAGAGTCAATGGAAAAATCTGAATGTAATCCCTCTCTTCCACCTTCTTGCAGCTTTTTTCCTTTCCTGCGATGCAGGTTGCAAATGCTGTTTGTTGCGGCTTAGCGGGAAGGTGGCTACCCCATATGCCAACTTAGGACGGGGACAGCAGCGGCGGGGGGGGGGGGGGGTCTTAGGGGAGTCGCGAGGAGGGGATGGGGGGAGATCCTGCTGCGGTGCACACTCACCTCACTCTTCCACAGGTGAGAGGTGGGGCTCCTGGGAATCAGTGGACACGAAAACTAACGGTATATTTTTTTACCGTCACCACGTGTTCCACTCTCACACTTGTGCCTATCTGGTTCTGATCAGCAGCGGCCTGTGGCATGCTTTCCCCATCATGGGGCGCCAATGATTCAAGGATGACCAGCAAATCCGTCGATACAGTAAGGAACTTAGGAATAGGTCCATCGTCATGTGATTCCGAAGAGGCCCTCTCAGTCAAGGGAGACACATTGGAGGTGCTGCTGGACATTTTAGAATCTTAAACAGCAGTTGACATGTTATGATGCGGTGTGAATTCGGGGAACGGACAGGCCTCCTCTAACGGAGTCTTCTCAGTAGAAAGGAAAGGTAAGAGAAATCCTCACCACCAATAGTGTGTCTACGCTTGTTTTGAAGCAGAGGGGGCAGCACCACGTTACTGTGGTGAAGTCCCTCCACGAAGGTAACGGCAGAAGTGCGCTAGGACCATCAACGTCCACAAAAGTTAGCCTTTCACAATATTCCTAAGTCAATTTTGAGACAAGGCAATACGTGGGCAATTAATCAGAGATGTCCAGTCTCATTACACCAGAAACAAGTAGCTTCTTGTCCTTTGTAAATTGCACGTAGCCGGTATCCGCACATCTGCAAATCAGAGGGAAAATCCCGTTTGACCACCATTTCATGTGATGCCATTTCGTGTCATTACTTGACTTTCACTGGCGTTTTCAGAGTCATTTTTGTCAACTTCCAAACTCTGCCGTCGACGAGAGTTGTATCCCCGATGTCACTGCCAGCATCTGCATTGGTGGGTGGGGCTCAGCCCCCGCTGTTGTCTGGCCTTGAGGAACTGAACTGTAGGGACGACACGGTCCTCTACATCTGATAGGGTGGCGCGCCTGCCCCTTGCTGTGCTCGCTTCCCTCCTCTGAGTTATCGTACGGCATAAAGATTGTCATACAGCTCCTTCCTCTGCTTTCATAGCCACTGGCCATCTTACTGTGGTTTCCTTCCTGCCTTGTGAGCGTAAGTGAGCCCTGCTCGCCACTCCTGTGTCTTCCGCTGAGCCACCTGCACATTACTTCCAAGTAAATTTTAAATTCTTACAAACACTTTGCCATACGTAGTAAATGGGAAATTAACCTCATAAAAAATTAAAGGAAGGTATTCCTCAGGAAATTATGAAATAGCATTTCATAAGCAACACTTCTATGCTCCTCAATCTGGTGTTTTTCGTTTATAAAAGCTAAATTCCTTGTCTCAGTGGCCTAAAATCATTGCAACAGATACCAGAAATTCTATATTTATTTACTACTTGTAATAATAGGAATAGATTACAAGGTGAACCATTAGTTCTTTGAGCGATAAGTTCTCTATATACTCAAGTGTATTATGCTAGCGTTTTCAGTAATTTAACGTTCCTTAAGCCTTCGTCATCATCATGCTGTATAATCGTGCGTGTTTTCATGTTCCAAAGTAATTTTAACTTAATATAATTTCTCTCATCCTTACACAAGAATCTGGATCAAACGACTTCTTCCCAGTCATGATTTTCTGTCTACATACATTTAACTTCTTCATGTAACCACCTGTCGCTCGACGTTTTGTATGGTACCCTCCCCTTCTCCCGACCTGGACGTCAAATTTTCCTGTAACAATTTCACAACAAAGAAAACAGAGACACAAACAAACAAATCCTCATCCCTGAATTATTAAAATGTTGCCATGGAACAAACTTTAGCTTAACTGTAAATATAAATTTAAAATATAGAGGCAATTTCTCTGTATCACTATATGTTTCCTTCGTAAACCTGTATTTTCCGGGAAACGTACTTCTTCTGCCGTCTGATACATCGTCAACTTGTATTTCTGTCCCAACGTATTCCTTCTTCTCACTCCTGCGTGAGTGGCGTTGTATCTATCTAAGGAAATAAATTCATTAAAACATAAGTCATCCTTTTCTTAACCAGGTATATGTACGTTTATAGCACAAAACTGCACTAACGTTCATTAAACTTCTGGCGATCCAAGTCGTACAGCGTCATCTGTAGTTGACATTCTACACCTTCCAGCACACACTTGCTCCTAAACAAATATTAAAAAATTGGTCCAGTTTCCTTCCTCTTGAATTCCCTTCACATTCAGCACAAAAACACCTTCACATGGCCTATACAGGGTGTTACAAAAAGTTACGGCCAAACTTTCAGAAAACATTCCTCATACACAAATAAAGAAAAGATGTTATGTGGACATGTGTCTGGAAACGCTTAATTTCCATGTTGGAGCTCATTTTAGCTTCGTTAGTATGTACTGTGCTTCCTCGATTCACCGCCGGATGGCCCAATTGAAGGAAGGTAATGTTGACTTCAGTGCAATCACGCCATCAACACAGATTTTCTGTGAACGTTTGGGCAGGCATTGTTGGTGATGTCTCAATAGAGCACGTTATCATGATTTCATAGGGATACTCTACCTTATGCTGCTAGAACATGTGCCTTTACAAGTACGGCACGTGGCTCATGCACGATGCAGCTCCTGCACATTTCAGTCGAAGTGTTCGTACGCTTCTCAACAACAGATTCGGTGACCGATGGATTGGTAGAGGCGGACCAATTCGTTGGCCTCCACAGTCTCCTGATCTCAACCCTCTTGACTTTCATTTATGGGGGCATTTGAAAGCTCTTGTCTACGCCACCCCATTACCAAATGTAGAAACTCTTCGTGCTCGTATTGTGGACGGCTGTGATACAATACGTCATTCTCCAGGGCTGCATCAGCGCATCAGGAATTCCATGCGACGGAGGGTGGATGCATGTATCCTCGCTAACGGTGGACATTTCCTGTAACAAAGTGTTGGAAGTCACGCTGGTACGTTATGTTGCTGTATGTTTCCATTCCATGATTAATGTGATTTGAAGAGAAGTAATAAAATGAGCTCTAACATGGAAAGTAAGCGTTTCCGGACACATGTCCACATAACATATTTTATTTCTTTGTGTGTGAGGAATGTTTCCTGAAATTTTGGCTGTACCTTTTTGTAACACCCTGTATAACTGCTCTTCTTTCCCTACCTACCTGCCGGCCACGGTGGCCGTGCGGTTCTAGGCGCTGCAGTCTGGGACCGCGGGGCTGCTGCGGTCGCAGGTTAGAATCCTGCCTCGGGCATGGATGTGTGTGATGTCCTTAGGTTAGTTAGGTTTCAGTAGTTCTAAGTTCTAGGGGACTGATGACCTAAGATGTTAAGTCCCATAGTTCCCAGACTCATTTCAAACTTACCTACCTTTATTCAGGTACAAACGCTTCGTCTTTCAACTCTTATTAATAAGTGCCCAAATGCCGCCTCAGCGTGGACCATAATGCCACAAACATCAACAATACTTCCCTCTATTCTAAGAACAGCTGTGAAACATTAACCACATAGTCGCTCTCAATACTTAGAGCAGCAGGAACGTTATCCAAGTTATACCTAATTCTCACCAAAGATAACCAAGTCTTTTCCCTTTCTATTTTCATCCTCTTACTTCCCCAATCTCCTCACTTATTATGAAAACCCCATTTTTCTCCTCAAATATAAACGTGTAACTGACCTCACACAGTAAAGTGTCGAATCTTTTACAGTGCCTAGATACCTTTTACAACCATGCTATTTTTTCCCAGCACTGACTATTTGAACTATTGCATAAATAGTAACAATGGCAGGAAAAAATTTGAGAAAGTCTTGGTTAAAAATCACTACTCCTTTGAATTCGTAATCTGTCCTTTGACTCCGTAAAAGTTTATCCAATCAAATGTTTTCCACATGAACTAAATGATACATACGAAAGAGAATGTCGCATCAACTTTTGCTCCATTGTGCTAGGCCGATTACCTTCCGTTTGCATTTAAATTCTGCACACAAATTCCTTCTTATTCCGTAAGGACTGGACATTGCTGATATGATGGAAGACAATTTATTATCCTGTTTTCGTCGGTTCAGTTTCAGTGCATTCTCGTGCGCAGTTATGGGGATTCGTTTGGGTTCTTCAGAGACCAAAAAGAATTTGTGATACCACTTTCTGTTTCTTCGTAAGATGATGAGAACGTACCAATACTTTCCGTCCTAATTTGAATGCCGGCCGCGGTGGCCGTACGGTTCTAGGCTCTTCAGTCTGGAACCACTCGACCGCTACGGTCGCAGGTTCGAATCCTGCCTCGGGCATGGATGTGTGTGATGTACTTAGGTTGGTTAGGTTTAAATAGTTTTAAGTTGTAGGGGTCTGTTGACCTCAGATGTTAAGTCCCATAGTAGTCAGAGCCATATGAACCTAAGTTGAATTGACTAGTCCCAGTTTTTTTGCCTTCTCATTCCTTCCTTTTCATGTCTGTCGCCCTGAAATGAGCTAGTGCTTGTTTGACAATGTTTTTGAGTCGTTCCTTTTACCTCGGCGGGTAGTCCACTACTTCAGTCATCTGATCTCGTAGTTGGCGGTTTTACTGTACCATGGTGCGTGGAAGCTTGGTGCATCCATGTGGCCATTCATTCAGGACATCTTCGAAGTCCGGGAAGAAAAGTCTCAGTTCTTGTACTGTTTCAAGCAATGAATCATGCATAGCCTTCCTAAATCACACGTAATACGTTCTACAGGGTTGGATGCAGCCTGTGGGACGACATGAAAATAGCTCCAGTCCTATGCATTTTCAACGTTTCCACCCAACGTTACGATCAAACCGTGGACCGTTATCAGAAATAAATCTTTTTACATGACTCATCTGTGTCAAGAAATCCTCCTCCAACTCTTTCGAAACCGTCACTGTTGTTGCTTTGCGCTGTAGCGTTGGTCTAACGTATTTTGAATTTAATTTTACGACAACAAAAACTTTGTTTTGACCTGGGCATCGGTCCTAGAGGGTCACAAGCAGTGATCTGCTTTAATTTCTTCACAATAATCGGAACAATATCTTTTGGCGAAGGTTTACTCCTTTGGCACTCCTTAAAATTAGTCAACACCTACGTTCCATGCTCTTGAAATGGCATAGTCACTTTAGTTTCGAAAAGCAACTTCTTGGTCCAAAGTGAGTATAGCGCAGTCGAATGTACCGTATCATGTTGTGTTGTGGTCTTCTGTCCGAAGACTGGTTTGATGCTGCTCTCCATGCTACTCTATCCTGTGCTGTCCTCTTCATTTCCGAGTAACTACTGCAACCTACATCTCACTGAATCTGCTTACTGTATGCATCTCTTGGTTTCCCTCTATTATTTTTAACCCAAACGCTTCCCTCCAGTACTAAATTGGTGAATCCCTGATGTCTCAGAATGTGTCCTACCAACCGATCCCTTCTTTTGGTCAGGTTGTTATACAAATTTCTCTTCTCCCAAATTCTATTTAGTACCTCCTCGTTAGTTACATGACCTACCATCTTTCTCCTGGAGCAGCACGTTTCAAAACCTATTCTCTTCTAGTCTGAACTATTTATTGTGCATGTTTCACTTCAATACATAGCTACACTCCAAATACTTTCTGAAACGACTACGTGTCACTTAACTCTGTACTGGAAGTTAACACATTTCTCTTCCTCAGAAACGCTTTCCTTCCCACTGCCAGTCTGCCTTTTTATATCAACCCTACTTCGACCATCATCAGTTATTTTGCTTCCAAAATAGCAAAACAGATTTACTAGTTTAAGTGACTAATTTCATAATCTAGTTATTCTCATCTTCACCTGATTTAATTCGACTACATTCCATTATCCTCGTTTTGCTTATGTCCTCCTTTCAAAACACTGTCCATTCCGTTCAAATGCTCTTCCAAGTCCTTTGCTGTCTTTGCGAAAAATGCAATGTCATCGGCAAACCTCAACGTATTAATTTCTTCTCCATGGACTTTAATTCCTACTCTAAATTTTTCTTTGTTTACTTTATCAAAAAATGTTTCAAATGGCTCTGAGCACTATGGTACTCAACATCTTAGGTCATAAGTCCCCTAGAACTAAGAACTACTTAAACCTAAGGACATTACACACACCCATGCCCGAGGCAGGATTCGAACCTGCGACCGTAGCAGCCCCACGGTTCCGGACTGCAGCGCCAGAACCGCTCGGCCACCGCAGCCGGCTTTACTTTATCACTAGGTCAATATATCGGTTGATTAACATTGGGGATAGACTATACGTCTCGCTTCCTTCTCAACTACTGCTTCCCTTTCGTACCCCTCGACTCCTATTACACAGAGGGAAGCCGGGCCAAAGTCCTCGCGTCTCTCAAAGAGGAACACGGTGCGAAGAACCTGTCTGACAACAAGAAGCGTTCCGAGAACTGATGGACATCTGCGGACATTTGGACGGAACGCCAAGAATGCACGCGCTAAAGCATGATTTCTTCTGGCCTTTAGGCAGTCATTTTACCTGTCTTTGAAAACAGGGATGTGCCGACAATTCCAGCAACTCACGGGCACAGGGAGGAGGGTAAAGAAAGAAGCGCGGGGAATCGGTGCAGGGAGGTGTGTGAAAGAAACTATTACTCTTAAAAAGATGTTTTCCTCGACAGTGAGGACATTCCTTATAAATGACGGACGCCGGTAGATTTTGAGACGGAGCACAAACAAGAGGCTGCCTAGGGCTCCCGCAGAGAGAGCGGTTACAAAGAAGTGTTGTGTAGCTGCCCTCCCAACAGCATCGGAATGCAGGAAAACATCTTAACAATGTGAAATCGTGGGAAAGCTACCGATTCACGAGGCACACGCCATCCCACGCCAGATAGAAAATTTCCACTCTGCACGGAGAGGCGTGGCGATGAAACGGCGATGTGTCACTGGGCTACATTGAAAATTTCGTCCACTAATGACAACGCCGAAAGGAAGAATATTCTAATTGGAGTTGAGCTGGAAGATGGATGAGAAGCAGGAAGTGGGGAGTCGTGGAGACACCGCGGGAGCGAGAGGACTAGGGTGCTCTTCCATCCATCGTCAACACCCGCCTTCCGATAAAGTGACAGCACAGTTTCGGCCACGCAACCGACAACGGGCAGTCAACGCGGAGGTCTTACCTGGGAACCGCCGCAAAGCCGCTATTGCTAATGAGGCCAGCCAACCCTTGCAGCACAGCTCCGACGCGACGCACCACACGGACGCAGCGCCTGCCGCTGACAGCAGTATACGACGAACGATAACGGAGAATGGTGAGACGGTTTGTTCCCTCCTCCTCTCCTTAATAACTGAGTTGTGTTCACGCCCAATCAAATCAGCCCTGAAATGTGTAATTTTGTTTGATTCTGTGTGAACAGCACGAAAATATATGCATTTATTTCATGTTTTGATCATATAAGCAATATTTAACATTCATACATTAACACCCTAATTTCGTACCATTTGTGTTTGATTTCATTTAATCATTGATAACAATTAATTTTTGGCTCCTAACATGGGACGACCTCATCAGTGATTTTCATGGTATCTGACGTCACACACTAATACGCCGATTTGATCTCTACAGTACTTTGCCTTTTGCAATGTCCTTTAGAAACTTGACTATGACGTTTCCCAGCTACTTTTTTTAAATAAAACAAACTAGTTTTGTTCATCATTCTCACTGATATCTTCCACCAACCCCATCGACGACCGTTATAATGTGACTGCCACAATATTCGTCAGACCAGGTACGTATCTTATTAAAAAACCGTACTCCATAATATATAACATCCATCTAGTAAAGCAACCATGTCTCGGTTGTGTCGTAGGCAGGAACTGTAATGCTTTATGGTCGGAAAAGATTACTATTTTTCTCCAAAACAGAAAATAACGAAAGTACAGGAAATCCCTCACTGTTGCAAGTGTCTCTAGTTCTGTCACGGAATAGTTCTGCTCGCCCCTAGATAGCACACAACTGCAAAATACTAATATTTTCCTAACCATTCCGCCATCCTCTCTTATTATTGAAAGATCTCCCCATGAAACACTGTCAGTGCCGTGTCTTTGATTATGCAGAAATCTTGTGACAGCTCTGGATGCGCAAGAACCGGTGCATTAAATAGTGCTGACTTCAAGGCTTGGAATTCTCGCTCTGCCGTCTCGTACCATACCCAAGGCGTGTTCTTTCCTGTGAACGCACACGTGTGAGGGGTCGCTAACATTTCAGTCTTCACGATTATTTAAAAAGTGACTGAGACCAAGAAAGCTTCTCAATCTTTTCCTAGTGTTTGGTGAAGGGTGTCAAGCAATTGCTTCAGCCTTCTCCAGATCAGGTTCTATTCGTTGTGCTGAAATGATGTGCCCCAAAAAATTTACAAGTAGCGATCCAAAGGATGACTTGACAAAATTGACAGCAACGTCATGACTTTTCCGGGTGGAAAGGAGTGTCCTCAGTAACTCATTGTGTTCTCACCATGAGCTTTTAACAGCCAAAATGTCATTCTCGTAGTTGATGATACGTTCCTTTACGGTATCATCCAGATTTTCGTCTCTCTTGTGTTGCTCCCCCCTCCGACATATTTACAGAATCTACAACATCGTCCTGTCTGCGCCTATTTGCTCTGCGGGAATTATAATGACCGATCCCGCTTCAGACATTTGTCATTGTTGAGTCTGATTTGCTGCGTGACCTCTGTTGCGATCTTCTGGTGCCCTAATCCCTGTGATTTCCGCTTGCTGCATGCTTTCATTAGGCTGTGGCCAAGTTGATATCAATTGTGAGCGATTGTTCGGTTGAAAATCGTTTATTCGGCATCTCTTTGGTAGTAATTGCTGGAACTGCCCATTCATGTCTGGTGATCTGTTGTTTCTTCTGTTATTCTCCCATCGCGACGATGAACGAAAATTGTTAGAATTGTTGCTATTCTTATTCACTTTCCTCTTTCTTTCCTATTGTTATCCACTTCCTTCCTCCATTCCTTTCTAGTTGAAAGCAGAAACTACTGTAATATGCTTCTATGACTCCGTCACACTTTCTGATCGATACCTGCTGATCCCTGACAGGCAATTTCATATTGAAAAAAGTATTATTTCGCTCACGCTACCTGACCTGTCCAAGTACTGGTTCTTGCGTAAACAGTTGGCCAAGAACTTCAAAAAAATATGGTTCAATTGGCTCTGAGCACTATGGGACATAACGTCTGAGGTCATCAGTCCCCTAGAACTTAGAACTACTTAAACCTAACTAGCCTAAGGACATCACACACATCCATACCCGAGGCAGGATTCGAACCTGCGACCCCAAGAACTTCACTGGACTACTCTGTTCCGATGATTCAAAGTCTTTGTACTTCGCAGTTTGTTACTTGATGCGCTCTTCAGTTGCTTTCGAACAATACATCGCAATGAAAGCAGCTTCCTGCAATTTCACTCAGTCAGACTGCCAGATTTTCAATAAATGAGCACACAAGAAGTCAAGCTGGGTTTCAATAGCCATGATGACAAACTGTATTGATATATCCATACCTTGGGATGAATTCAGTTGCCGTTGTCCATATAAGTTTGAAATTTCACTACGGAAAGGAAGCACTAAAAATAAAATGCTAATTCGTCCTCAGCACACTTCCTGCTAGCTGTTTGTGTTTCTGTGCATCTTTCGTCACGCCTCCGTATGTTGTGTTGACTCACTACTACTACTATCCCTAGCGACAAACTTGTTCATGTCCACTGCATGTGTCCTCATGCGTGGAGTACAATTATTTCGTGGGTTTACATCCGTCTCCAAACGTGAATGTTGTGAGATGGACTCAAAAAAACCCTTCTCGTTACTAATTCCTCTTTCCTTTGCTGTACTCGACGGTACCAATGCTTGATTGTCCTCATTCCCCCTGGCTGAAACCGGATTCAAATTTCCAGTACCCTCACGTCTCTTCTGTATTTCGCGTCAGATTAATTTGTCCTTGCGCGATTCCAACAGTATTGTGGCTTCATATAATTTTGTGATAATATCAGCATCACTATTGTTCAATCTTCTTTCACTTTCTATCATGCATGTTTCTTGTTTTTCCTGCCTCCTTCTTACTTCGACCAATTCCTTTTTCATCACTGGAAGATGCTGTAATTGCGTATTTATTCCTTACTGTGCTTTCTGTACGTCTTCTGCCAACTGTTTAGCTGATTGTGCTACCTTCATAGTTTTCTTAGCCTCACCCTTTGCTTCCGTCGCCAGTCATTCTACATACGTATCTAAAATTTTCGCTTAAACTATTGTGATTTTCCTTCATGTCTTTCTTGTGTACCTTCGTTACAAGCAACATATCCTTTCCTCTGTTCCACTTTCTGCGTATTTTTGGTATACTCGTACCAGGATCTTCACAGTGATTATAGACTTTGTGATGTAGTCAGGAATAAAAACTAAGACTTTAAATTTTCGGGAATATTTTTAATACGTTTTGATTAATATAATACTCTTAGAGCAAAGAGAGAAGCGAAATGTTTTACAATTAAATCCATGTTAGTCATAGAACTTCTGTTGGAACGAATTAGATAATACATTCATGGGATACATCAGGTTTCTCTGGCTTGTGTGAATTTTGCGCCACATTATATTCACCCAACGGCGATGATATAGTGTCGAAATTGTTTTGGATGCGTTTACTTATATCAATATGCACCTATAAGTGAGATGTTTTCTAGACGTGTTTGAATGAGGACCCGAAGTCACACGAGAACAGCAAGGAAGTTACTTACCTTAACGGAAATTTCTAATGTGGAACGAGATCAAAATACACTCCTGGAAATTGAAATAAGAACACCGTGAATTCATTGTCCCAGGAAGGGGAAACTTTATTGACACATTCCTGGGGTCAGATACATCACATGATCACACTGACAGAACCACAGGCACATAGACACAGGCAACAGAGCATGCACAATATCGGCGCTAGTACAGTGTATATCCACCTTTCGCAGCAATGCAGGCTGCTATTCTCCCATGGAGACGATCGTAGAGATGCTGGATGTAGTCCTGTGGAACGGCTTGCCATGCCATTTCCACCTGGCGCCTCAGTTGGACCAGCGTTCGTGCTGGACGTGCAGACCGCGTGAGACGACGCTTCATCCAGTCCCAAACATGCTCAATGGGGGACAGATCCGGAGATCTTGCTGGCCAGGGTAGTTGACTTACACCTTCTAGAGCACGTTGGGTGGCACGGGATACATGTGGACGTGCATTGTCCTGTTGGAACAGCAACTTCCCTTGCCGGTCTAGGAATGGTAGAACGATGGGTTCGATGACGGTTTGGATGTACCGTGCACTATTCAGTGTCCCCTCGACGATCACCAGAGGTGTACGGCCAGTGTAGGAGATCGCTCCCCACACCATGATGCCGGGTGTTGCCCTGTGTGCCTCGGTCGTATGCAGTCCTGATTGTAGCGCTCACCTACACGGCGCCAAACACGCATACGACCATCATTGGCACCAAGGCAGAAGCGACTCTCATCGCTGAAGACGACACGTCTCCATTCGTCCCTCCATTCACGCCTGTCGCGACACCGCTGGAGGCGGGCTGCACGATGTTGGGGCGTGAGCGGAAGATGGCCTAACGGTGTGCGGGACCGTAGCCCAGCTTCATGGAGACGGTTGCGAATGGTCCTCGCCGATACCCTAGGAGCAACAGTGTCCCTAATTTCCTGGGAAGTGGCGGTGCGGTCCCCTACGGCACTGCGTAGGATCCTACGGTCTAGGCGTGCATCCGTGCGTCGCTGCGGTCCGGTCCCAGGTCGACGGGCACGTGCACCTTCCGCCGACCACTGGCGACAACATCGATGTACTGTGGAGACCTCACGCCCCACGTGTTGAGCAATTCGGCTGTACGTCCACCCGGCCTCCCGCATGCCCACAATACGCCCTCGCTCAAAGTCCGTCAACTGCACATACGGTTCACGTCCACGCTGTCGCGGCATGCTACCAGTGTTAAAAGACTGCGATGGAGCCCCTTATGCCACGGCAAACTGGCAGACACTGACGGCGGCGGTGCACAAATGCTGCGCAGCTAGCGCCATTCGAGGGCCAACACCGCGGTTCCTGGTGTGTCCGCTGTGCCGTGCGTGTGATCATTGCTTGTACAGCCCTCTCGCAGTGTCCGGAGCAAGTATGGTGGGTCTGACACACCGGTGTCCATTTTTTCTTTTTTCCATTTCCTGGAGTGTAGGAAATTATCGGGTATCAGGAAGAAGCAGATAACGTTTCCTATGGAACGGACAAATTAAAGTCCACCTGTGCTTCAAATTGAACAGATAGAGAATTTTGAGTCGACATAATAGGACAAGACAGGGAGAACGAGAAAAAGGACGCCACCGTCACTTCACAACACAATGACGGGGTTTAAAGGATAAGAGATTACCTGGTAGAAGCAGCAACAGGGCATTCACCACTGCAGGCTCAATATGAATTGAGTTCAGGAGCATCAACACCCAGTAGAAGAGATGTGTAATGTAACTGAGAACTTCTGTTATTGCAAAATGTACGGCTCCATTGCCTACCCCTTTACGTAATTAATATGTATCAGTGCGTATATTCTCAATGCAGCCTGTAAATTATCATCTATCATGCAAGGAATTTTTAATGAACGTTACATTATGGCCCTTGAGACTTCAAAAGGTTGGTGAGAAACGTGTGTAATGAAAGTTAAAATGTTCTTAAGTTCTGTTCTTTATTGTAAATCCTCACCAAAATGAGTAAAGTAGTTGGACTGAAGTAAAACATGAACATGTTTAATATCATCCTATTTGCTGACAAATTATCACAAGAACATAAACCAGTTGTAAGTAACCAGGATTATCGGAAATTCTGGACAAGGAACCGACAGGTTTGTTGCTACATTATAAGCAAACAGATATGTTTCCAACATCTGACGACGGTGATTGACAAAATTCAAGTTCGTACAACTATGCACCCCAGAGGGGCGTCTTCCACCTTCTCATTAACACTCTAACGTTTACTGAGTACGTTGCGATCTATACAGACCGAGCCGATGGCCGATGGCGTCGATACGTTTCCGCCAACTCTGCTGATGGTGGCCACTTTGTCTGATATTATGCCTGTGAATCCCTTAAAAATGCGTAACGCTAACTTTACATCACTCTCCAGTTGGAGCAGCAATGTGAAATAACACTTTTCACACCGAATTCTGAGAGCAGAATACGAAGTATTTCTCTCCCTAGCAGTGGACGAAAAGTCTCCTTAGTTCCTTCTGTCTTCCCTAGTAACATTAACCCTTTCTTCAAGGGCTAATTCTAGCCTCTCACAAGCAGTCATCCAACATCAGGTGTCCGGTTTTCTGGGGCGTCCTCCCTCTTCTCAATGATTTTCCAGAACTGATGTGTCACACGAGACTAATCTAATTCCAACATTTTCGCGTACAGACGCCTAACACACCCTACACTATTACAGAGCATATCCCAGCTTGAACGGTTTCCTGCTGACATGCAGGATCCATAGATTCATGAGGTTGTCTCCAAACTCGTAGACATCAATCCGCCCTAAACAATTTGAAATGAGGCTCGTCGGATCAGGCAACATGTTCCCAGTCATCAATATCGGTGTTGACGGGCCCAGGGGAGGCATAAAGCTTTGCGTCGTGCAGTCTTCAAGAGTACACGAGAGGGCCCGCGGCTCTGAAAGCCCATACCGACGATGTTTTGTTGAATGGTTCGCACGCTGACACTTGCTGATGGCCCAGAATTGAAATCTGCATCAATTTGCGGAACTATTGCACTGCCTCGTAGATGCTGTGTCGAATTGCTCGTGCGCCGACTATAACACCACGTTGACACTCACTTAAATCTTGACAACCTACCATTGTAGCAGCGGTAACAGATCCAACAACTTCGCCAGACGCTTTTTGTCTCACATAGACGTAGAAATAAGCGCTATATTCTGCCCGTTTAAATATCTCTGTATTTGAATACTCACTCCTATACCAGTTTCTTTGGCACTTCAGTACATATACACAGGTATTGTTGGGACAGGTAAGTTGCAGTTACACATTTACAGAATCCTCAGACCTCGCCTGCCCTGTTTTGTCCATATCATAGAGCCTTGGTTACCTGTAGCTTTCACAGAGCCAGGTATATTGCTCTCCTATCAGCAGACTGGCGCCAACCTGTCGGAATTCTTTGCCCAAGGCTCACTGTTGCCCAATCTCCTGGACCTTTTCTGCACTTTACAACGCCCTCATCGCAGGAAAACGCTTTATGAACGTGGGAGCAGCAGTCACCTCGTACAGAAGTCCAACGACTTCTCTTCGGCTGTCAGGATAGCCGCGGCGTTCCCTGCTGTCCGCATTGTGTCAGCTCGCAACTTGTGTCCTTCATCCTATCCCTTTCACACAACAGCCTTTGGGAAACGCTGCCAACATTTGGTCGACGGCACCTTTTAAGGGGGGTAGGACGTCAAACGGGTCGTCTTGGAGCAGGACATTTTAATTTCCACTGTATATACTTTTACGAATAAATTCATGAAACTTTGTCAGCGTGACCAGGAAGGATTCAGAATTCACAATCATAGCTGTGGAAGTTCAAAAAAATAACAAAATAATTTTTTTTTACATGTGAAGGGTTATAATTTTTTCACTTCTATTGGCTGCGTTCGTTGCTGTAGGTACACGTTTCTTCATAAGAGAGATACTTCGATGGATTTTGCACAACATACAAACCATACTTACAGGTGCATGGAACTCTAGAAATTATTTAATTTATGAAAAAATGACTGTGTTGTTACATTTTAAACTACATATGTAGAAAAAACTCAAATTTTATAGGTAATTATCTCAATTTTTACCATAGTATTTAATAGATTTGGAAAATGCTAGAGTTTCATACACCTGCAAGTATGGTTTGTATGCTGTGCAAAATTCATCGAAGTATGTCCCTTAGTTATGAAGAAAAGTGTACTTACAGCAACAAATGCAACCAATGGTAAGCGAACAAAAGGTGAAATACAAATGTAAAAAATAAATTATTTTCATATATTTTTGAACTTCCACCACTATAAGTGTCGATCCTGAATCTTTTCTCGTCATTCCTACAAAGTTTTATGAATTTATTTTTAAAAGTATAGACAGAGGAAATTAAACATTCCTGTGGTGTCTCTTCTGCTCTAAGTCGTCCCGTTTGACGTACTACCCCCCTTAAAACCAGCTTCAAGTTAATGGTGCCCTTTGACTGCTTTGATCTGCTGGCTGTCTGTGAAATTGCCAGTCCATCCAAACCTAAGTCGCAAGAAATGAAACACCTACAAGTACTTTATGTGATAAAGTTTGAAACGGTAACTAATAGTACCCCTGCCACCAACGCCAAAAATTACGCTACGCCGCATGTGCTCAACTCTCTGGTTTTCTCGCTCTCTCGTATTACTTTTTATTGGAGCCAATTATTGCACCCGGAATCTGTATCTTGTTCATGGCCATTTGGATGACGGTAGATCCTAGTTTCTTACTCATGGCCTTACAATTTCACCACTACTAAGAACTTCTAACATAGTCCCTAGAATCGAAGCTTCGCCATAGTCGAGAGATTCGCCAGTTACCTTGAACATTCCATCGTCGATCTGCGCATCTGCGCTGTACTAGGGTTTCATACGGAGGACAGGAACGACGCCTCTGCGTTTTTGTCTTCTTGGTGAAGCATCGTAATCTTCAGCTTTCGCATGTGACGTTCGAGAACCGATGAACATGCCATGTGGCCCAAATTTGTGCTTTAATAGCTTTTTCCATAGTCCCACTTTCCACACAGGGGTAAATGTCCTTACCATGTATTCTGTACTGCATTTCAATGGACAGAGCTTGTAGATACACCATTCTCGGTCTTTCTACTCGGCATTCAGGATCCGTAAGCAAGCCCACAGCCTTGCTTCTTTAGTCCTGAGGATGAGATGTTTCACGTAGACATCCTGAATATCATCCGGAACACTGCATCACTTTTTTCTAAGGCCTCTAGACCCTGGAGCCCTGTAGTGTCTTGCTCTGTTGTGTTGTATGAGAATTTCACGACGAGCAGTAGTGCTTTCCGATCTGTGTGCTTGACATCAACATATATCGAAATCATGTCTGTCGACATCTTACTAAGGCGCTCAGGGAAGCAATTCGTCTGTGGATGGTATGCAGTTGTCGTCCTGTGGTTGCTGACGCACCGAGAGATTATCATTGGTCCTAGTCTCCACTGGATAGCTTTTTTACTATCAGAGACCACCATAGTGCTCAGTTTTTTAAAAGGACGTCTACTAAAGGGAACATTGCAACATTTGGAGCTTCAACAATCGGGGCATCTTTGGTGACAACGTACTAGGTGAGCTCAGTGTCGACGATTATTCATCCTTTCCCGTTTATGGACCTAAGTAATCTCCACAATGGTCGACTGTAACTTGATGGAACGATGCCGCTATAGGCGGGATAGGTTTCAAATTCCCCGGAGATAACCCCAGTATGTGCTTTCATCGTTGTATTCCATGCAGTCACTAACGTAGTGCGTAATGGATAGGTGGAGATCTGCCCTGTGATACTTGCATCACATTCGGTCAAGAGTTTTCACTAGTCTCTGGTGACCAAATGCTGTGTAGTGGTAGCAGAGCACGATTCTTCGTCGGTAACACTAAGCTACACTTCCTGATATACTATGTTTGTGTCTACGCAAATACTTTTGGAAATAGTTTGCCGCTTCTGGTGACAGTTAGTGATACTATGTTAGCCTTGACCACTCACAGTATTTATGATCGATGGTAAGTAGATTTCTTTTGTGAGCAAGAAGCCTTTTTGCAATAGAAAAATGTTTCACGTTTTTAATTGCAATACTTACTACGACAGGAACTCATCTCGATGACGATGGCGGGACTGTAACGTCTACTGTTCCCGCTTGGTTTTGGTGTTGTTGTGGTCTTCAGTCCGAAGACTGGTTTGATGCAGTTCTCCAGGCTGCTCTATCCTGTGCAATGCTCTTCATCTCCTTGTAACTACTGCAAGCTACAGCCTTCTCAATCTGCTTACTGTATTCATATCTTGGTCTCCCTCTACGACTTTTACCCCCACGCTGCACTCCAATACTAAACTGATGATCTCAGAACGAATCCTGCCAATCGGTCCCTTCTTCCAGTCAGGTTATGCCACAAATCGCTTTCCAATGCATTTCACACGTTTCTATTTTGCTCTTGTCTAAACTGTTTTCGTCCATATTTCAGTTCCATACATAACTACACCCCATACAAATATTTTCAGAAAAGATTTCCTGACACTTAAATCTGTAGTCGATCTTAATAAATTCCTCTTCTTCAGAAACGCTTTTCTTCCCGTTGCCGGTCTAGGTTTTATATCCTTTCTATTCCAACCATTATGTTATTTTGTTGTCCAATTAGCAGAACTCATCTACTACTTTAAGTGTCTCATTTCCTAATTTAATTTCCCTCATCAGCACTTTATTTCATTTGACCACATTCCATTACATTCCTTTGCTTTTGTTCATGTTCATCTCATATCCTGCATTGAAGAAATTGTCCATTCCATTCAACTGGTCTTCCAACTCCTTTGCCCTCTCTGACACAATTACGTCATTGGCAAGCCCAAACTTTTTATTTATTCCCGCTGGACTTAAATTCCTACTGCATATTTTTCGTTTCCTTCCTTTACTGCTTTGCTCCCCTAACATGCCCCTGGACTCTTATAACTGCCACCGGTGTCTGTACAAATAGTAAATAGCTTTTCTCACTCAGTATTTTACCGCTGCCACCTTTACAATTTGGTATAGAGTATTGCAGTCGACACTACAAAAGGTTTCTTTAAGTGTACAAATGCTATAAACCTCAGTATTCCTTTCCTTAAACTATATTCTGTGACAAGTAGTATGCTCTGTATTGTCTCGCGTGATTCTGCACTTCTCCGGAATCCAAACTGCTCTTCCAGAGATCGGCATATACCAGTAAGGAATTCGTGTTATTATTTGGCAACCTAGACTTATAAAAGTGATAGTTCGGTAAGTTGCACACGTGTCAGCCACTGACTTCTTTTTCATTGCAATTATTATATTCTTCTTGAAATCTGAGGGTATTACCCCTGTTCCATACATCGAGCTCACCACGTGGATGAGTTTTATCGTGGCTGGATGCCCCAAGGCTATCAGTACTTTCAACGGAACGTTGTCTACTTCCTGGGTCTTGTTTCAACTTAGGTCTTTCGGTGCTCTGTCAAATTCTTCACACAGTATCATATCTTCTATCTAATATTCAGCTATGTCCTCTTCCATTTCTGCAATATGGCCCTCAGGTTTATCTGCCTTGCATGGAGTCTCTGCGTTCTACTTCCATCTTTGTGCTTTCCCTTCTTAGCATACAGCTACTTTTCCATCTGGGCTCCTAATATTCCTCCAAGTGATTCCCTTTTCTCCAAAGGTCTCTCTGAGATTTCTCTATACGGCATCTATCTTTCCTCTAGTGATATTGGCTTCGTAGATTTGTTCTCCAGCTATTCCTGTTTAGCCATTTTGCATTTCCTGTCACCTTCATTTTTAGACGTTTGTATTTAGTTTCACCTGGTTCATTTATAGTATCCTTATATTTTCTCATTTATCAATTAAATTGAATATCTCTAATGTTGTCCAAGAATTTCTAATATAAATCATCTTTTTACCTACTTCATCCTCTGCATCCTGAACTATTTAATCTCAAAGCTACCCATTCTTCTACTGTATTCCGTTCACCTGTTCTTGTCAATCGTTTACTAATGCTTCCTGTGAAACTCTCTACAATCTCTGCTTCTTTCAGTTTATCGAGCTCTCACTTCCTTAAATTCCTACCTTCTTGCAATTTATTTAGTTTTA
Source organism: Schistocerca gregaria (assembly GCF_023897955.1). Lineage (NCBI taxonomy): Eukaryota > Metazoa > Arthropoda > Insecta > Orthoptera > Acrididae > Schistocerca > Schistocerca gregaria. The sequence continues at coordinate 921,348,937 of NC_064920.1, forward strand.
ATCTACAGTTCAAACCAATACGTATGTGGCCGGTACGACATCTGCCCCCGGAAATACCTTACAGTTGAAAATCGGTTTCAGAAATCTCTGTCTTGCCATTATACACTACTGGCCATTACAATTGCTACACCACGAAGATGATGTGATACAGACGCGCATTAACTCACAGGAAGAAGATGCTGTGATGTGCAAATGATTAGCTTTTCAGAACATTCACACAAGGTTGGCGCCGGTGGCGACACCTACAACGTGCTGACATGGGGAAAATTTATAACAGATTAGTCATACACAAGCAGTAGTTGACCGGCGTTGCCTGGTGAAACGTTGTTGTGATGCCTCGTGTAATGCGTACCATCACGTTTCCGACTTTGATAAAGGCCGGATTGTAGCCTATCGTGACTCCGGTTTATCGTATCGCGACATAGCTGGTCGCGTTGGTCGAGATTCAATGACTGTTAGCAGAATATGGAATCGGTGGTTTCAGTAGGGTAATACGGAACGCCGTGCTGGTTCACAACGGCCTCGTATCACTAGCAGGCGAGATGACAGGCATCTTATACGCATGGCTATAAGGGATCGTGCAGCCGCGTCTCGATCCCTGAGTCAACAGATGGGGACTTTTGCAAGACAACAACCATATGCACGAACAGATCGACGACGTATGCAGCAGCATGGACTATCAGCTCGGAGACCATGGCTGCGGTTACCCTTGACGCTGCATCACAGACAGGATCGCCTGCGATGGTGTACTCAACGACAAACCAGGGTGCACGAATGGCAAAACGTCATTTTTTCGGATGAATCCAGGTTCTGTTTACAGCATCAGGATTGTCGCATCCGTGTTTGGCGACATCGCGGTGAACGCACAATGGAAGCGTGTTTTCGTCATCGCCATACTGGCGTATCACCCGGCGTGATGGTATTGGGTGCCATTGGTTACACGTCTCGGTCACCTCTTGTACTCATTGACGCCACTTTGAACTGTGGACGTTACATTTCAGATGTGTTACGACAAGTGGCTCTACCCTTCATTCTATCCCTTCGAAATCCTACATTTCAACAGGATAATGCACGACCGCATGTTGCAGGTTCTATACGGGTCTTTCTGGATACAGACAATGTTCGACTGCTGCCCTGGTCAGCACATTCTCCAGATCTCTCACCAATCGAAAATGTCTGGTCAATGGCGGCCTAGCAACTGGCTCATCACAATACGCCAGTCACCACTCTTGATGAACTGTGGTATCGTGTTGATGCTTCATGGACAGCTTTACCTGTACACGCCATCCAAGCTCTGTTTGACCCAATGCCCAGGCGTATCAAGGCCGTTATTATGGCCTGCGGTGGTTATTCGGGGTACTGATTTCTCAGGATCTGTGCATCCAAATTGCGTGAAAATGTAATCACATGTCAGTTCTAGTATAATATATTTGTCCAATGAATACCCGTTTATCATCTGCATTTCTTTTTGGTATAGCCATTTTAATAGCCAGTAGTGTATAACTAATCTGAATCCTTCCGGTGTCTGCAGGTCTCTTCCGCTTACGCAACATTCTATAATAATTATAAAATCAGGTGTTCGCTATGATTAAACTGATTAAATTAACCTATGTTGCAAAATTCTTCCAGGCAGCTTCCTCTTTCATTCATTTTCCCCAATCCATGTTCATCTAATACATTTCCTTCTCTTACTTTTCCTGCTATCGAATTCGAGTCCTCCTATGACCATTTAATTTTCGTCTCCCTTAATTATCTTAATAATTTCTTGTATTCGTCATACATTTCTCGAATTTCTTCATCATCAGCTGACCTAGACAATATATGAACTTGTGCACCTGTGGTGGGTGTAGGCTTCGTGTCTGCTACAATTTTGGGTTCATTATGCTGTTCATAATAGTTTATCTGCATTTCTATTTTTTTATTCATTATTAAACCTGCTCCTGCGTTACCCCTACTTCATTTATTATTCATAGCCCTGTATTCACCTGACCGGAAGTCATGTTCCTTCTGCCACCGAACTTCACTAACTTCTACTATATCGAAATTTAACCCTTGCATTTACTTTTGTATCTTTTCTAGCCTACCTGCCCGATTAAGATTAAACATTCCACGTTCCGATCCGTAGAATGTCAGTTTTGTTCATTTTGATGATATCCCCCTGAGTATTCTCTGCCTGGAGATCCGAATGGGGGACTATTTTACCTCCGGAATATTCACCCAAGAGGACGCCATCATCATTTAACCTCACAGTAGTGCTGCGTGCCCTCGGGAAGAATTAGGTCTGGAATTTCCGCTTGCGTTGAGCCGTTCGCAGTACCAGCAAAGCAAGGCCGTTTTGGTTGATGTTATTAGGCCTGATGAGCCAAGTATCCTGACTGTTGCCCCTAAAACTACTGAATAAGTTGCTGACCCTCTTCAGGAACCACACCTTTGTCTGGCTTCTCAACAGGTATCCCTCAGTTGTGGTTTCATATATTGTATGGCTGTATCACTGAGGCACGCAACCCTCCACATCAACGGCAAGGTCTATGCAACCAAACCAGTCTTCGGACTGAAGACCACAACAATACCAATAGCAATACCAAAAGGGAACAATAGACGTTGTTATACCGCCATCATCAACGAGATGAATTCCAGTCGTCAGTACAGATATACAGGATAAAGTGTGAAACTGTTGACTATTAGTGATACGGTGTTCCCCTTCAGTGCCCAAGATATTTATGGTCGTTGCTTTCAAATAGATTTTTTTTGTGAGCTTGAACACCTTTTTTACAATCGCCAAAGTCTCACACTTTTAATTGTACGTCTATACTGATCTCGTTGATGACGGCGGGATACGTCTATTGTTTCGTCTTATTTATGGTATATATTGTGTATTAACAGCCTTTCCGTATAGTATACTCCTGTTTTTCTTAGAATTCTCAGTACCTTGCCCCATTTTAAATTGTCGAAAGCTTTTCTACGTACACAAATGCTGTGAATCCGTGTTAATATTTCTCCACCCTTGCTTTCATAATGAAGCACTATATGAGAACTACGTCTCTGGCTCTTTTACCTTTCCTAAGACCAAACCATAGTTTAACAGAGCTTTACTTTTCTTTTCCATTCTTCTGTGTGTAATTCTGGTCAGCAGTTCAGTTTGGATGTATGATCCGTTAGGCTCATTGTGCGACAATTCTCGCACTTATCTGCCGTTGCTGTCTTGGGAATTATATGGGTGCTATTTTTTCTGAGTCTGATATATAAATTCTCTATGCCAAATTCTGCTGTCGTTTAGTTCCCACTTCTCTCAATAATTGTAGAGGTTGTCTATCCCTTCTGCGTTATTTGATCTCAAGTCTTTCACAAATCTCTTAAATTCTGGCTCATTTATCTCTCCCATATCGACTCCAATTTCGTCTTCTATCAAGTCATTAGAAAAGTCTTAAGACCTCATAGAGGATGTCAGGTTATTCTTTCCACCTATCCGCTCTCTTTTCTGTGTTTAACAGTGGATCTCTCGTCACACTCTTTAATGTTACCACCTTTAATTTAAAGGTACTATTAGAGTATTCCAGACTATCATTTTCTTTCCGATTTCTTCACATTTCTTTTCAGATTTCCCCTTCGATGCGTTGCTATTAATTTCATTCCTAAGTGATTTATATTGCGTATTCCTGTCATTAAGTGCCTGTCTTTGTACCTCCCTCTTTTGTCGATCAACTGGAGTATTTCATCTATTACCCAGTTCACAGTTAGTTCCCTCGTACATATATTGGTCCTTCCTACATCTGTGATATTCCTTTACAAAGATTCCACTCCTCATCAAAGAATTGGCTACTCAATGTTCCTTTTTGCTGTATGGACATACTTAGAGAACTTCAAACGCGTCTCCTCATTCCTCGGTACTTCAGTATCCCACTTCCTTCCGCCTTCATTCTTTCTCTTAAATTTCAACCTTCTCTTCATCATTACTTATCTGTGATTTGAGTCTATCTGCAACCGGGTGTAATGCAAATTTTTCTTTTCGGAATCTCTGTCTGGCCATGACGTACCCCAGATCGAACATTCTTGTTTCTCCGGGTCTTTTCTAAATACGTCTCTTCCTCTTGTGATTTCCGAACGATGTATTCGCTACCACTATCTGAAATTTATTGCAGAACTCAATAAGCCGTTATCCTCTTCGTTTCTACTACTAAGCACATATTCTCGCGTAGCCCATTCTTCTCTTCATTTCCCTATAATCGCATTCCATTCCCTACAACTATTAGAATTCCTCTCCCTTTACATACTAAAATACACGCTCAATTTCTTCAAATAGTGTAATTTTGTTTTGTCTTCTCTTCTGCTGTTTGCGAAGCGTTTTGTATCTGAACTCCGTTTGTCGGCGTTTGGTTGCTATTGAAACTGATGAGAACAACCGTATCACTGAACTGTCCACAGAAGCTCACTCTCTGCCCTTCCTGTCTATTCATAACGAATCATAGTCCTGTTATACCATTTTCTGCTGCTGTTAATACTATCCTGTATTTTCCTAACCAGAAATCTTTTCTTCTTTCACTTCACTGACCCGCCCCCCCCCCCCTCCCCTACATTCAGATGGAGCCTCCGCATTCCCCATTTGAGGTTTCCTTGTTTTCCCACTACAAACCGCTGACTGTCCATGCTCTGACTCATAGAATTTTATCACTCGTTGCTTATTCCATCTTTTTCTCGTTGTCACCTCCCTTGGCAGCCGTATGTCGGAATCTTTTACCCATGATCATCATGACACTTTTTCCGTTACAGGCATGTGCTACGGATACCCATTACGTGTTCAAATGGTTTTAATGGCTATGAGCACTATGGGACCTACCTTCTGAGGTCATCAGTCCCCTAGAACTTAGAACTACTTAAATCTAACTAACCTAAGGACATCATACACATCCATGCCCGAAGCAGGATTCGGACCTCCGACCGTAGCGGTCGCGTGGCACCCGACTGTAGCGCCTAGAACCGCTCGGCCACTCCGGCCGGCCACATTACGTGTCTTTTATGCACTGATTTCCTTATAATTCTGCGTCATGATTCTTCCGTCCTTTAAGAGCAGATTCCCAGCCCGAGGACTAGATAGTGCCCTGAACCTCTGTCCGCTCATGTGCCGTCTTCGACAATTCCGTTGGCAGAATTAGGATGATTACTTATCCAGGAAGTGTTTGGCTGCCATTGCTAATTATATTTTATTCAAAATTTAAGAATTGGCAGGATTGAGACCAGGTACTCAGGAAGTTTTAATTAATCGTCAAACACGGGACTAAGAAAATTTCACGCTCGGACAAGACGTCACACAGTGACAGCTGAGCATACATCGAGAACTAAGAGCTCAAGGAGGGGTTAATGTGCAACAGCACGGGACCGCTCACACTGAAGGTGTCCCATTGTAGAAGATAGAGAGGACGAGTCTATGTTAGTTATAAGATACCTTGGTGTGTACCATGAACTGCATGAAAAAAGATGCTGTCTGATAATAAACGTAAAGCACCCAGAAGATGAGGAATAAATGAAATGAAATCTCGCGGGTCTTGAGTTCACGTGTTGTTACTTCAGTGACCCCCTATAAGATAAACTCTGTCCGAAGAGGCCTCGGAAGGCCCAATGATAGCAACCGATCGGCGTGTCATACTCAGTCGACAGGCGCCACTGAATGCGGAAATGTGGTCAGCACAGCTCTCTCCCGACTTTTGTCAGCTTTCACGAAGGGAGCCGCTACTTCTTAGTCAAGTAGCTCCTCAGTTGGCGGCACAAAGGCTGAGTCACCCCTCTTGCCAACAGGACTCTGCAGATCAGGACGGTCACCAATCGAAGCACTAGCCAAGCCCGGTAGCTTTTATCCTCGGTGATCTGACAGATCCGATGTTTCAACTGCAGCAAGGCCGTTGGCAGTGGTCCAATATAATCGAATCAAATTTACCAAGAACACTTCAGTGTGAGGCGCATTTATCAGTATGATGTTTCAGTCCCAATGGTCTGAACGAATGCACTGATTCGATAGGGGTAGGTGTCCTCTCCTGAGGCAAGCTGACCAACAACTATTGTAATTGGTACTTGATATCCTCGGCACGTACTGAGGCCGAGTTCAGCCGAGTTGTTCTCTCCCCACATTCTACCTGTAACAGGTCTGGGAATCTTGGTGGACACGGGAGAACCCCCACATCACGTTAACAGAGACACGTGCACTGTGTGAACGAGAAGTGGCAATTGAGAAATGATACTGCGGTCCAGTCAAATGAGAGACAAGACGGGGGACACAGTATGTCCGTGACCTACGTGGACGAAGTTACATTAACTTCCGACCGTGTCCTCTCTGTGCATCACTTTTGTTTCTCAGGCTGTGATTTCATTTCCAATCGATATTCGAGCATATAGCTCTTCATCAGTGGCATTTGATATGGAGGAGCAAGAAATAAATTTTTACACGTTTTTGGCGTCCACAACATTACAGCATTTTGACGCATTTTGTTAGAATTTACCATCTTCGTAAGATAGGTCTGAGACGATTCAGCAGTACTGGCCTACTGCCGTGTCTTCCTCAGCTTTTGCTGATATGGAGGGACGTGGGGTTAGCACACTGCCCTCCAGCTCGTTGTCGGTTTTCATGACCTGAAGCACATATTATTCGATCATCTACTTCCTCAATTCGCGTAACGAGGTTGAGTGCACTCACGTGGGTCAACAGCGCATGGCGGCCCAGGTGGCCACCCATCTAAGTGACAGCCAAACCGGACGGTGCTAGACTTCGGTGATCTGAAAGGAACCGGCGTATCCAGTGCGGGACACTAGTTGACATATTGGAAATACAAGATTACTTAGGTAATTTGTTTAAATCATATGACATATGTGTCCAGTATTAAACCTTTATGATGATAAAATTGACGTGGGTCTGGTTGGAAATATAGAGCCCCGAGGTGTAATTGATGTAATTGTAATCATGTCTATGTTATCATGGTACGGTCCATATCTGTCTTACCTCTGTGGTTCGTAGTTTGCCGTGTATGCGTGTAATAGCTGTCAAGCCCTAATAGGTCACTGGTGTCACTGGATGAAAACATGAAACAGTTGGTCTGCGTAAAGAGTCTTGTTGCTATCATAGATATTGTATCTACATACATCTGAGAGAAGCACTTACAGTATATTGAATAACACGTTTGGAAAAATGCGTAGTGTATAAAGAGTAGAAAATATAAGGTACGAGTACGAACAACACACTGAGCAAGATAAACGTAGGTCTAATGCCACAAAATCTATATCTACTACATAACAAGTTTGTTCACTCGGTCCTTGTTCTAAAAGTGAACCGAAAAGTCTTCTTAAAATGTCAACTTGACATGCATGAACGCATAGAAAACTCTAACATTGTCTGTTAAACCACTGTTGACATTCTGCACATAAAACTAATTTCGTAGCTCTGCATGTATGTGTTTCGTAATCTGATGGCATGTCTTTATTTCTACTAAGATATTCAGTAATGTACCTTTTCCTGCCTTATGAAGATTGGTAATGATTTTACTGACGCCATTAAAAGATAGCTTTCACTCTTTTATATACGCACGAAATTCTGAGGAATATCTTTTTGCAGCTCTCCCTGTTTGTCGAAGATAAAACTTATTACAGTTAGTACATATACCTAGACATGTTTTGTGGCAGAGTCTTATAGAAGCTGTGTATTATATATGATCCTACGTCTTCTATTTCCTGAAACACACTTTTCCGGAGCAAACAACTTACGGAACTTTGATCCCTGTATGGTAAAACTATAAATTTATCACTTTCTTGTGCTCACTACTTTCCTAATTTCTTCCTTCTGTTTCTCAATGTATAGCATCATTACTAGTGTTGGAACAAAGACTGATAGATGCTGACATTTCAGTGTACAACCTGAGTATTAATTCAAAGGATATTTGACTCTCCTGTCGATCGCTGGACACAAATAAGCTTCTTTAAGAGATCGTGAGCGGTAGAAACTGCAGTGAATTACGTTACCAGATGAAATGGGTTGCGGAATACACTGAACCATAAACACACCAATTTATTTTCACTTCCGTACACCCGTTAATCATCATGCTGTATGGCGAAGTTGATATGCAACGTATTAACCACTTTTTACCATGTATTAGCTTCATCACTAGTACCACCGAACATTTGCAAATTGCGTTCTTAAGCGGTGCTTACGGTCACGTCATCGTAGGAGGACATATGATGAGCACTGAAGTGTTGTTATGCCGTCAGAGTTTCCTTAATCATTTCTATCCGTAACCTGAACACAAACCCGATGACTCCCCACTCAATGGCTCCCCACACCATCACACCAGGATTAACACCGCTCTGCCTGCCTAAATTAGTGGACGAATGCGACATCAACACATGTCACTACCGTACTCGATGACGATAGTCGACTGTGACAGTGCAGAACCGTGATTCATCAGTGGACCCAGTGTCACACCCTTCATCAGCAGTCCATGCTTCCCAGTCACATCACCACTTCAAGCTCAGCCGTTTGTGTTGTGGCGCTGACGGCAGCCGGCGGCTGGGACGGTAACTTCGTAGTCTGGCTGCTGCTAGAACACTACTTACGTTGCAGAATGGCACAGAATGTTGTTGACTGCCCAATACTTGTTCTCTGCACAATAAAGCAATCCTCCTTTGTGGAGGTCGGACGATATACGAGGAGCAACAATAAAGTAATGAGACTGATGTGAAAAATAAATGTTGCTTAGCGTTTTAGTCAAGTTTAGTGTTGTCTCCTTCAAAGTAGTTCCCTTCTGATTTCACACACTTTTTACAGCGCTTCTGCCATTGATGGTAACATTTCTGGAACTCATCTTCTGTAATATCCTCCAAGATCCTCGTCACAGCTTTTTGGACATCTTGTATTGTTTGAAAATAGTGTACCTTGACCGCCGTTTTGGCTCTTCGAAATAGAAAAAAGTCGCATGGAGCGATATCTAGTGAATAAGGTGGCTGTGGTAGTAATGAAATTTGTTTTGAGGTAACAGTTCCTGTACTGACAGAGCAATATGGGATGGCGCATTATCGTGATGCAGTATCCAATTATCAGCAATATTGGCACGGACACGAAGAACTCTTTTACGGAGTCTTTCTAAAATTTCTTTGTAGTAATATTGGTTAACTGATTGTCCAGGAGGCACCCATTCTTTATGAATAATTCCCTTGGAATCAATGAAGCACACAAGCATGCATTTCACTTTTGACTTTCACATGGCAGTTTTTTTTTTCTGTCTGGGTGATCCCTTTGAGCACTATTGCGAACTTTGGCGTTTTGTCTCTGGATCGTACTGCAAAAATGGTTCAAATGGCTCTGAGCACTATGGGACTCCTGAGGTCATCAGTCCCCTAAAACATAGAACTACTTAAACGTAACCAACCTAACTACATCCATGCCCTAGGCAGGATTCGCACCTGCAACAGTAGCAGTCGCGCGGTTCCAGACTGTATCGTACTGAAAAAACCAACTTCCATCACCAGTGGTAACACGGCTCAACAATTCTGGATTGATTTCCGTTTGCTCTAACAGATCGGCTGCCACATTTTTCCGTATTTCTCGCTGTTGTGGTGTGATATTTTTGGGGACCATTTTTGCACAAATATTTCTCATACCAAGATCTTCCGTTATTATTAGACGAACCGTTTCTAGATTGATGTGCAGTTCTTCTGCAATCATTTTCACGGATAATCTTCGATCAGATCGTACGAGGTCACGCACCCTGGCCAAGTTGACATCCGCCCGTGAGGTTGATGGTCGTCCACTGAGGTCTTCATCTTCAACATTCGTTGTGCCTTCACTAAACATTTTATGCCAACGAAAAACTGGAGCTCTTGAGATAACCTCCTTTCCAAAAGCCTTTTGAAGCTTAGCGTAGGTTGTCGTCGCGTTTTCACCTAATTTAACGTAAAAAGAAATGGCATACCGTATCGCAATATTACACGGTGTCATTTCCGTGACGAGAAACACAAACACATGTTAATTTATTACAGCGCAACTCACGACTGAGCACTTGCATTGATGTGGCGCTTGGACTAGAAGCAGCTTATAGACCAAGGTCAAAGGTATCGTGCCTACGCAAGTCTCCAGGGTTGCCATATCTTGCAAAGAAATTCAGTCTCATTACTCTATTGTCGCACCTCGTACGCGGCATCTCCAAGTCCTTCACAGTGACACGCCTCCATATGTACTTCACCACCCTTGGTAAAAACAAGAAACATGAAGAACAGCAATACACTGTGTTGGTCCTTCTGCCTCTCATAGACAATGACAACTCTGATCATTTATGTAGCCACCGATGTTGCGTAGGTGTACGAAGTTTCTCATGTCTTCTGCGCGTTTCACTCTTTGTGTCAGGTCTTATATTAACGGGAATCGGGAGTTCCACATTTGGTATGTAACAAACCGTATTATTAAATTAATCAAAGGTCGTTCCAGTTGCTGATAAATGTTTCAAGTCCAGTGACGTATAGATTTAAAAATTACAAACTTAGTGATGTGATCGTCCCTAAATACATTGCGATGAAATTACCGAACTATTTTCGAAAGATAAGAAAAAGCAACTGCAGAGGGCTATCATTGAATGACTTTACAGCTGCTGGGTAACAGCAGCCTCTGAACATGAAGAAACTAACAAATTGTATTATTTCGCATCTGACTGAAAAAAATACCAGGAGACAATTAATTATGGAGGTTATTAGTTACATTATGACTGAGATATCTTTTGAAGCAGATGAAACGTGCATCTCATCAGCACCTTAACGAGATGTTGGTATTAAAAGTCGTTTACGGAAATTTGGTTAGGTAGCATCAACGTGTTGAACCGAGTTTTTCATCCTAAGGCACCTGGGAAGTATTAAATGTTTCACTTAATATTACAACTACCATGTGGTTACAGATGAATTCATGTCAAAAAATACTTATCCGTATGTGAAATGTGGTATAAATGACTTTCAGCATTTTTAAACTACTGTTTATTACAAGTTTCTTGATATAATATGGCTACTTTCTATTTCTCACCCTTCTCATTATGATCCACTTACATGAGACCTGCGTTTGTTACGTCAGACTACACTTATTGCGTTTCTCTTTGTGAGTTCTAAAGCCTGTACAGGTAAGATGTAGGCACTTAATATCAGTGCTTAAGACATAAATATTATTCTGAAGAGTTGAAACACAAACGCATCCGTTCAGTTCTCCGCTAGCTGAAGGAAAGCTTTAATTATCAGGTGTTCCGTATCGGGTTCACGCCTTCTGGAAATGAGTTCTTGCTATATTAAGAAAGAATTATTCATGTTAAATACAATAAAGTTAAATATAACTTAATTTATGGAGTGTGACATACAGTAACTCTGCCATCTTTCAGTTTATGTTTAAAAATTCAATTGACATCCTTTGCATGAACTCACATTCTGACAATGCAGAAAAATTATCTGAAGAGAAAAATGCAGAAAGAGATTTCTGTTGTAACTGTTAATACCTCTTACCATGAAGACACAAGAAGTCCTAGTTGTTGCAACAAATAGTGTAACTGAGAAGTATTTGATTCCCTCTTCAGAGCCCAGTAATAATAAGCAGTCGAACCAAGTTTTAAGGAAGAGAATGTTGTACATCACAGATTTTTATATAGCTGTGGTAACTGGTTTCGATCGATTTGGGCCTTCTTCAGCCGCTAAACTGAAACACAAAATAAAATAACAAAACGACATCTATATTGTTTGATCATACATCTCCAGAGAACAGATATTAAGCAACATATTCCTATGATTTCAGTACATTTATAAAAAATAATTTCTCCTGTCAGGGCCAACAACTTACCACGTTAGCTGAAACAGTATTTAACAGAACACAGCATTTGATGCACTGCTGTACTCTTGTGAAGATGGCGTTAACAACTATGTAAAATTTATCAAAAATAATAAGAATTACTTACAGCTCATATAATTAGTTTCATTTCCTTCACTAAGTATCGACAAAAATAAATAATATACCTTTCTGAACATTACCGTCTATGTTATGAAGGCGTACCAAAGTTCATATATTGAGGAGCATAGTTGTACGTAGGATAGGATACTATACCATTTACGTACTAGATGACACACCTGCCACTGTCGGAGATACATTTTTCCAGTTTTCTGTTAGAAACGTTCAATTTCTTTATCCTGGGCTCAGCTGCTTCCCGTATCAACAACGCGAATTTGTAAGCATCTGAATGGCAACACCACTTCGTAGCTGTATACACTGTATTGTTTTCGGCTATAGTCGTAAGTGCTTCGCAGTTGAATGCTGTCAAAAGCGCTGTCAGTTGTCAGGGTTTTACTTAAGTTGACTCGATTGTGGGAGTTGTGTTATTAGTAAAGAATTAACGTATTAAATATTCATGCCTGATGCGATACTTTTATCACGCTTTGCAGTGTTAATGACGCCTATCTCTTGAACTGTGTGTCTTATATATTTGTTGAAGTACGTTCAACGGCATTCAGCCTGGGAAATATGTTACGAATACAGCTATTAGCAAAGAAGCAGAAAATTTAAACAACAAGTAGAATGAGGCAGTTATTCATGCATCTCAACTTTTATAATGTCATATCTCCTTAACTATGCTGAATGGGTGGGTGGTTATTACACCTGTAGCGATTCTCGCCTGACAGTAGCGCATATGTTTACAAAGTTTGGCAGAAATCAGTCCAGTGGTTTAGGAGGAGATGTGGAACACACACACACACACACACACACACACACACACACACACACACACACACACATTTTATAGTATGTAAAGATTAGCTGCTTTCCGCCTCTTATTTGTATTTCATTTCTTTATTAACTTCATAATCCATCTCATTATATCTCTTCAATTTACATAAATGTAAACAGAATATAAGTTTAGCCGTTAGTCAGATAAAACAGGCAGAAACTTAAAAATTCGTAAACTTAGTCAGTGCTTCTTCAGAATATAATCACTGATAACAAAAAATTGGACAATGTGTTACCAGGAGATATACTCACGTCACAGGGAAAATCTCAACCTATTGCAAAAGACACTCTACGTAGTTTCGCTCCTCTGAAGTACTGTGCGTATGTGTGAATTAAGGAATTATAAAGTCCGCACTGGTTTCCGTAAGTCAACAAACGACGTTGTAGTCACTCTAAGAGTTGCAGAAAGTGTATAGAACACACTATACGCAAATATAAAACAAGATAATATTGTACCGGACATGGGACTGACGTTTACAGTGAAAATTACGGTATGTAAAGGGCTATATCATAATAAATGACGATTTTCACGGCGAAAGCGACATATAAGAGGGAATAAAACTAAAGCCATGTTCACCGGCTTCGCCGAAAATATGAGTGTGTTGAATACAGAAGCATGTAACTGAACCTCACTCGCATCGACTTTTTATACAGAGAACCCCCTTTTTATCATTATAGAGCAGTAGAACTAGTAATTGATTTAGATAGATTTCAAACCGCTCACAGACGAAATGTATCACATCTCGCACTTTGCACAACTTCGATTACAGTGGGACACGGGGTTTCCAATGGGGAAAGTTTGAAAAGGAATTTCCAGTTACGGTTTTCGCCTTGGCGGTAAACAACAAAACCATGAAAACTTTGATTGTAACTAAGTGATTATAATTATTTAATTTTATTGATGTAATGAGAACGATCCCACTTAACACTAGTAACCATAGCCTCTGTGCGTGATAGTCGTTGAGTACGTCCAAGCACTAAGTAGATGACGTCCTGGACCGCATTAGTGTACTTGCTGTCAGAAGCGTGTTACATATTACCACATAAGGGGTTTTAAAGCGACATCATAATACTAAATATAGTCAATTCTCAGTGGATACGTTTGTTCAATTGTCCTTGCAGCTGTGCACATTTATATCTTAAACCTACATTCTAGCTCCACTTAGAACGTCAAGGGAAAGCTGGATTAAAAACTCAGGGAAAGGCACGGCCTATTTCCTTCCTAATTCACTATGATTTAGTAAGTGCTCTCACACTGATGACCTAGACACTGAAGTGATACTCACCTCTGATCTTGCTCTTTTTTGTCCGTTATGATGATGGTGATTGTATTAAATTACTGTCTTCTTTGTACAGTGCAATGGTCTGTAGAGCCTAGCTCTTACCTACGTTCCACTTTTCTTCATAATTAAAATAATTAGAATTTACATTCTTCACTCAGTTGTTGCAAAGTAACACACACACTTCAATTTGCCGAACTCTATTCATCCTCTCCGACAAGTACCTTTCGCTGGTAGCATTCCCATTAGTTAGACCAAAGAGCCTTTAGTTCCCTGTTGTGTTGCAGCGTATTCATGCAGCCACACTTCCGAACCACAGGGGGAGGAAGCGCCTCATACGTGGAGACACGATTCCCTTGTTAGGCAGGCTCCCTTGAGTAATTAGCGGCCGCACGCTGAGGTGCTTTCAAGTAGCTACGATGTTACCAAGAAGCATACAGCGCCGGAGGGAACCCGACCACTAGAGAGCAGTATGGTCACCATCAAAGACAACGTATGTTAGCGGATTTATCTGAGCTTCTGATAGCGTTGCTGTCAACTTGCACTGTTGACGCAAAATCTTCTAGATTAAAAAGCAGAATATACCGAAAAATTAATATAAACGTAACAGGAGTGGATGTCTACAACGGCAGCAAAATAATGCTTTAAGTAGACTGAAGAGATACCTTAATTCTTCTCATTTTGAAAACTATGTCACCGGGAAGCTAAAGAACGTTACTAGTACCCTATTACACTGACGATTATCAAGTTTAACTTACAGTTGCAGTCATTAATGTATCGTCTAAATACCAAAACGCATCTAGCGAGTACAGGCATCGGCTGCAGCGGAACAGCGACCGTTAGAAATTAAATTATACAGCAAGCATAGGGAGCATGTAAGGTTCTTTTGAAGTAGGTTTCCTTTAATGTTAAGTTCAATGCTACTTGTAGCTGCCTGTTTAATCAAAAGAGTTTATTCAAAATGTGATAACTGTGTAGCTACTTTCATTAGTTGCCTGTTTTCGTTGAAATCTATACAGATAGGGCATTACTTCGGAGGCAGTTTCCCAACAGTTCGACATTTCAGGTATTCGGCTATTGTTGAAGGGCTTCTTGTTCTTCTTCTTTTTTTCAGTTAATCGGGCACCCATAACAATACAAAGGCTGCACTTCACTGCACATATACTTTCACATTCATCCAGATAAAGCAAATATTGGTTGGTTGATTTGTAGGAGGGTACCAAACTGCGAGGTCATCGATACCGTCAGTTGAGGGAAGGATGAGGAAGGAAATCGGCTGTGCCCTATCAAAGGAACCATCCCGGCCTTTGCCTCAAGCGATTGATGCACTAAACTGACATCCGTGTCCAGGACTTGTGATAATGACCAGGGGTAATTTGCAGTAACGTTTGCAGTATTATGTGCGACATAATAGTAATCTCATCAATCACCTGACATCTCAATAGCGGTAGTTATCCTGTACAAATAGTACAATATTTGTTGTCTTGCCGGTGCCAATGTTTGAAACAGAGCCTAGTGACTAAGAAATGCTCTGCAGCAACTGCAGTTAAACCTGTAATGATCCGGTTACCAGTTTACACGTTGTAGGCTCCTGTGTGCAGAACCACATATCGTAAGCAGGTAAAAGAACTGTAGAAATTGTGCCATTAGTTACCTAAACGCTAGCGTGTATTTAAATGATATTCATTTGCCTGCTTGAGAAGTAGTAAATGTCAAATGCAGTACATGGCATTGAACATTATTAAGGCAAATTGAAGGAGAAGTCAAATGGGCCAATAAAAGAAACTGAGTCCTGTTAGAGATCGGCCAAACTGCACAAATACGCTTGCGATATTGCTGGAAGTGTACGAAACATCTGTATTGCATGGATTTTATGGGTTACATAGAGCAAAGAAAATTCTCCATGGTGATCCACATCACGGAGTACAGTCGGAAACCTTAACAACACACAACCGAGCAAGATGGCGCAGTGGTTAGACACTAGACTCGCATTCGGAAGGACGACTGTTCAATCCCGCGTCCGGCCATCCCGATTTAAGTTTTCCTTGATTTTCCTAAATCACTCCAGGCAAATGCTTGGATGGTACCTCTGAAAGGGCGACTTCCTTCCCCATCCTTCCCTAATCCGATGAGACCGATGAACTCGCTGTCTGGTCTCCTTCCTCAAACAACCCAACCCAGCCCTTAACAACACGGAACATAAAATCTGTACGACAGATCTTATAACAAAACCAACTCCTCTCCATGGTGCTGTATATTAAATAGAATTTTAGATATACAGATAATTAGGTAAGTGTAAGATTTGTTAACTGACTACGCTGCCCATATCTCGTAACAGATACATGCCTTGGAAATTATCGAATGTTTCATTCACACCTCCGTAGCTAGATCTTATATTTGTGCTAGGCACCTATACTGAGAACGATAGGTGTTGTTATCTGTATGCGTCTTAATCGCAGTTTCGACATATGGTACGATATTCAGCATCTCCCCTAAATCCTAGATATCCAGGCCAAAAGATTTATTTTAGACGTATGGGAAGTTTATTCTTTTGAAAACAAATACTACAATTAGATTATTTGACAAACTGACAACTAGTTAACAAGTTCACACTCCTTTAATGGTGAATTACGGCATTAATTACGACGTAAACAAAAGCCTTTTTTTCATTACGTAATATTCTTTCAGTCGGTTAGCTATACACTAAAACAAACAAACGTGGTACATCAGGCTCTGTATATATGAGTATAAGAAAATATTAACACAAAATTTCAACTATAATTTGGAATTTCAGCGTTATGCTGCTTAAGGAAAGTAAAATAGGCAAGAAGAGAAATCGATAGAGTGAGAGAGAGACGAGGGAGCACACATGCTGAAAAGAAAATGAAAGAATGAAGAAGAGCAAGTAAAAAAAAAAAAAGAAATGAATGTTACTATTCCATCTCTTTGCCATTTGATACACAGTGCAGGAAAGCAACTTGGTTAGAGGATTACAGCATGGAAATATTTACGCTTA
Organism: Schistocerca gregaria; assembly: GCF_023897955.1. Taxonomy (NCBI): domain Eukaryota; kingdom Metazoa; phylum Arthropoda; class Insecta; order Orthoptera; family Acrididae; genus Schistocerca; species Schistocerca gregaria. Next base: position 921,366,008 of record NC_064920.1, read on the forward strand.
GTTATATATCATCAATAAAAATTTGTATCTCCGGACTAGTTTGACTCGTTACAAACACCACTCAGGCACTAGACAAGAAGGGGAAGAATACATTTTCTGATCTCACAGCGTTAGAAGATCATTTTCAAGTGCAGGCGTGTGCGACGTAAGCAAGGATAACAGGTCGCATAGATCCCTCTTTTTTGTTTATTCGGCTGCAGAGTGACCACGGCAGCTTCATCTTCCGCGTTTCATGGCGACGAGCTTGGCGGTTTAATTTCATTCTTCTTCCGTGCTGGCTGCCTTAATAGTGGTCTTGTTGTGTCTGTGTTTGCGCTAGCGGGGACTATTGTCTACGGAAATTGTCTAGTACAAGCGGAGGCTGAGATCAGACGAGGAACTGCAGTCAAATGCTTAATGATCCAAGCACCGGACCGCAAGGAGAACAATTTGAGATATAACAGAAAATGAATACATCACTAAGACATAGGCGTCGCCAAATTTCGTTTGTACTCTTCGTATCATTCTACTAACCAGCTGAGGGAGCTACCCCTTTCACCATAATGAATGGAATATGATTACTGAGGTTACTAAGACAGTCTTGATAAAATGTTTTACTTCTGTTACTCTGTATACACAATATCGTCGACAACTGTATGTGTAGTGATCGTATTGAACCAGCCTCAATTGGTAGATGGCTTTTAGTTAATTTGGTGATAGACACATTAAGTCGCTCTGTTCTATCATACGCCTGCAACCATTCCTCTCTAGTTTTATTTGTCATACTAAGAGGCAATAAATTTCTCAGATACTTCTACTATCAGAGAAATCTCTTGGGGAATTTCATTTTATAAGCATTTGACAAGTATGGCAATATTAATAGGGGAGGAGAGCATGAAAAACGTGAATCAGCTAGGAATACGTTACAGCAACTGAATAATTATTACTTAGAATTCCGTTTCCACATGAAAAAGATTCATTAAGCCATGAACAAACGTAACTTCTTTTAGGTCCGCTATACAGGGAAGTGTGTATCGCATTAATGAAATGCAACCATTGTGAGATTTGTTGCTTTGGAAGTTAATAAACGTAACAGGAGGGATTCATAGTGAATAACCGATCACACAAAAGTAGGAGAAATATTAAGTTAATCACGTCTAACAAAACGGACTAGTTAAATAAAATCTTAATCATGTAAGGAATATTATGCGTAGAGGGATTCGTTATATTAAGTGTGATTAGTACCGTACAATTAAAGGAGTAGCCTAGAGATGAACAAGGAAAGGAAAGAGTAACTCCGTAAAGTAAAACATGGTAATTCCAATAAAATCGATTTACTGAAAATTGTAAGCATGCACTTAGGGATTCGCTACACTAAGCAAGGTTAATAGATGTAATAAAGTGGATCTGTAAATGTAAAACCCAGAGTCGAAATCTTGTGGTAGACAGTGGTGCACAATGAATGTCTTCAAACTACTGGACTTATAATATGGAAATAAGACACCAAGACATCACAGTTTAATATAAAGGGAGAAAATCAATGAAGTCAATTAGGTAAAAGAATAACAAATGGAAATTTAGTCTACGACGGGACAGTACAGTGAATCATCACTCATGATGCACACAGTAAACTTCGGCTACATCAGAAAAAAAACTAATTCACTTTGCATGAATTTACAAGTTAACACTCCACAAAGTCACTGGGGCTGAACACAAGAAATATTCAACTTAGCAACAACTAATATCCCAAGTCGACGTGCTCGATAGACTACGGACAGAGCATATCTGAAACATCGCAAGTAGTACGCGAGTTTAATTAGACTTAAAGCATGAGCCTCACGAAAAGCATCAACAGCAACTAGCTGGAGAATGCGTTTACATACTCACGTCTACTGAATCCTAACATGAACTAAAGAACCTTACTTAGACTAGATGATGTTCCAGAGGAACAAGCATACTCACTCCAGTCATGACGACTGCAAGAGTGGTTCAAAAACACAGCCTCCAGGCAAACAGGCGAACACTGAAGACAGACGAGTTTTTTTTTTTTTTTTTTGCCGGTCAATAGAATGGACAGGAAAAGGTAGGAAGAGTACGGATTTGCAACATGATGTGATCGAGTACATTTTTGGAGTGGAAATATTTAGGTTGGTTTTGGTACTCTCCGAACCAAGGAAACTACACTTACCTCTCTCACTACATTTGGATAACACTCACCCATGCTAAAGAAAAGACTTTTCTGTCTTCAGAGTACGCCTGGAGGCTGTTTGTTGTTTTGCCTTGGTGTCTCGATTTCATGGTGTATGACTTCCTCTATCTGATTTCTTGCCCAGGTAGGACTGCAGTTCGTAATTTTGTCTGTCAACAGGTAGACACACGCATTTCCCAAGACGTTTCTGTCGTAACCCATAATATCTTGTCAACTGGTATCCCTGCCATCTGTACAACACTGACGTAATTTTAGTGAACAGGGGAGATAAGACCCATATTTCGATAGATTAAATATTCCTTCTTTCGTCGACGAAAAGTATGATACTCTTGGTCCTCCTCACCTTTTGCACATAGGAGCAAATATTACTCGAGTATTACATGAGGCACATGCGATTAGCCCTCTTGCGAATTATAGTCATTATGAAGCTCTCTCATCAGCGTTAGGTATCAAGTGACTGAAACGAAAGGTATATTTTTTAAATAAGCTAGTCCATAATTTTCATGTACTTCTGCTATTCTTTACTCTACATTTCCCTAGATGAAGTGTTAAGTCTCTGTACTAAATCGCTAACTGCAATTCCACCAATATCTCCATTTCCAGGAGACATTTTTTCTGCAACAAGTACCGTTACATTTCGTTCAATAGTGCTATATGCAGCTTTTCAACATATGCAGATCTCTCCTTAATGATTTTGGAATATGACTGTCAGATCCCGTATGTCCTAAGCAACGGGATGATGGCCTTATTTGCAGTACAAACACTTCAAGAGTGTAATCCCTGACGCAATCTGGTAATATGGTGACGGTCATATTAGTAAGCATATTGGAGAACCTCTAGGATTGCTGGCTGCTATTCTGTTGGAACAGTGATATAGGAAGGATGGTTACATTTTCCTTTGCTTCTCCGCGCAGTATGGTAATAGTATGCAAAAAGGCGTCATTCTTCATTGAGGAATGTACTTGTATGCATGGATCTGACGAATTTCCATTTGGAGATGTATTTCGCTAGTAGGCCTACATTCCCAGAGAATCCATCCTTGCTCATTAAGTATAAAAACATTTTCAGTTCTTAGACGGTGTATTTGTCGGTATGATTAGAGCTATATGTATAGCCTCTGGGCAGGTCGGCGATTGGTGTGGTAAGGATGTGCAGTGGCTGCCCTCTCCATGGCTACGAAGAGAATTCTGGAAGATACAGACCTTTTAGCCACTGAATAATTGCTAAGAGCTTATTGTCTTTAAACTGTGCTCTTTTCAGTAAGTACCTAGCATTAAATATCAGCAGTTCTTACATCTACACCGGTAGTGCAACAAGAATGGTGCCAAGGCAACCTCCAAGAGCTTTGTACTGGCGTATGACAAAATGAACGGAACGGAATCTGCACCATAGCAAAAGCAGGTTTAATCAAAAGAGGCCCAGGAATTTGTAAACACATCTTGTAACATTTCACAGCTCATCATATCGGTCGGTAGTGTAAATCCGGGAACTTAAACACTGACTTTCATTCCATCCTCACTAGATCCCTATTGCGAGCGCTACACAAGTGGTATTTGCATTTGAGCGGGTAATTTCAACGTCAAACACATCTTCGTTAAATGTATAGAGTTGTTTATTTGCATTAATGCGATCACTGTTGAATTTATTTTCCGCCCTTATAAAATTTTTGTTGAATCCAATAGTCATCCTTGAGGACTGCCGCCTTACTGTGGCGAGGAGGATTGTGCACTTTGCTGTGACCCAGAGAGCTACGCTCGAGAGGGCACAAGCTCCAGGCAGGGTCACCCCAGCCAGACAGGAGAGTCCACAACGTAGAGGGGTGGGGGAGGGGGTGGAGGGGGATAGATAAGAGGGTTCTTAGGCGCAGGGGAGTCGACCTTCCTAGAGGAGACAACCCTGATGATAATAGGTAAGGGCACCCTACAAAATCTTGAGAGATGGATCCATAGCCGTAGTGATGGTAACCATCCAACGGGAAACACCACTAAAAGAAAAACATGTGTGCTGGGTTATCTAACAGTGGAAGCCACACGTCCTGACCACACTACGTGTTAGTTACAACGTAACTCACCAAAATCAAATAGAAAATTGACTGGTCTTTTGATGACGACAAATGCTCTGAAAAAGGGTAAAAATTAAAGGAGTGGGAGAATCTTGAAAATAGCCACCACCAAACAAGAACAGTTAACAAGGGAACTAAACACTGTAAAAATTGAAGTAGCTGCAATACCAGAAACAAAGAATAAACAACAAAGGAATTAATGTTTATCTTATGATATACAGTGAAGAAAGTAGAACTGAATGGGCAAGAGCTGGAGTTGCAGCTATGATAGAAAGTACAGATACAAGATGGAAGCTATCGTATACGTACATATGTGAAAGATGGCTACTTTTAAGGTTAAAGATATTGGGGAAGCTTGTGAATGTTATTAGTGTATATGCGCCAGTGGAGGGAAAGAGAAAAGAAACGTATGTAAACTACGAATGCACGCAAAAAAACGATTAAAGGAATACCTAAAGCAGAATGCTTAATTTCAATGCGAGGATTGGAAAATGTAGCCTGCCGTTACAGGGGTTGGGGAGCCACATGGATAGCATACTAAAAACTGGAATGGAGTTGAGTTTAGGGAGTTTTCTGCCTTCAGTTAAGGATTACGAACAGTTTTCCCACGTAAAGGTATTCATAAATTTACACGGAGTTTTAGGGGTACCAGATCTGCAATGGATTATGTTTTTGTAAACGAGAGTGCCATCACATTGACAGAAGGTGCCAGACTATACGGAGGATGTGATGGTAGTATTGACCATTTTATGGTAATATCAAAACTAAGAATCCCCCTGTACAACAACAAAAGCACAATTAAAAAACAAACAAGAGAAGAACACTTCAGAACACATTTGATATAAGGTCTGAGCATTAATTGGATCTACAGAAAATGAATATAGATTAAATATTAAATGTAAGAAACCGACCTACCTGAAATGTCTTCAAGAAAAAAACACTTGTTATCCCATTATTTAAATAAAAGGGATCACAGAAAATGTGTCAATTATCAGGGTATTAGTCTCCTGATGTTGGATACAAGATACATGCAAAACTAATAACAAGTAGAATAAAGGCACTTTCGGAAACGTTTCTTACTGAAGAAGAGAATCATTTTCAGATGGGGTGATATTGTTTAGATAGTGTTTCTACAGTCTTCCAAGTTATTGAAAACCTAAGAGAATACAATCATCCCACATACATATCCTTTATTGACTATGAGAAAGTTTTTGACAACGATAATAAAATAAATTACGGAAATTTTAGAAAATAATTGATTACCCTAGCATTTAATAAGTGTGATTCAAAGCATGTAATACATAACAAAATCAAAGTACAAAAATTAAGTCCTGTTGCAAGAAACATACGTAATGATACAAAAGTGTTCTTTAACGCCCATTTTATTTGATATATACATAGATAGTAGTGCACCATCATTACATTATCAATAAAGTAATAAATACACTTCGGGTTTTCGGATGCTCAAACAATCTTAGTGTACCCAGAAGATAAGTTGAAGAGAGAAATGTTTTCCTTGCACAATAATATGACAATATCTAAATGTAAAACTAAGATAAGGGTATTACATGGTAAGGAGCCCTTAAGAGCAAAAACAAAAATTGAGGAAACACCACTAGCACAAATAAATACGTTTAAATATCGTAGATATGAGGTCTCACATAGTACACACAAACACACAATGATGAAGCACACAAACTGCAAAAATTCCAGTGGTTGGTAGGTACTATAAGTCGCACACTCCTCAAAAAAACTTAGAAAATGGAGTGTACTGAAGTTTTGGGCGTCCCAAGAAGAGATGGCAGGCTCAGGTTCATTCAACATGATATTTCAACAGGCAAGGATGCCTAAACCAAAAATGGATATGATGATGATGATGATGATGATGATGATCCAACAGGCCGTTATAGGTAGTAGATCCGTGGCGGAGTGGATTAGCACTATTGCTTTCCGCATCTATTACAACACATAAAGTAATCCGACGTAGTTCACATTTCTGTGTCTTTAGTATAGTAAGTGTACTAACAACATTACCCTTACGGTGTCACAACCACTACACAGGGATACTTAAGTTCTCTGATATATTCTTTACGTAAAATGTACAAGTAATGGCTACAAGTTGGGACAATTCTAGACAACACTAGTGATGCGTCGCATTTTGTTCGAAAAATCTGGTTGTAAAATGTGCACAATATCTGCAGCTGAGTTTCTTGACGTTTATATTGTTAGTTATGTCCCTTAGCGCATGGAAGACGAGGTTCGTAAAAGGAGATACATTAGTGCTATAGTGCATGGAAGGTGAGGCCTGTAAAAGGAAATTCATTAACCTACATTAGCATAAGGGAACAATTGACAAGAATAGGGGAAAGAAGTACAGTAGAAGAAGAACCGGTAGCTCTGATGGATGAAGGTGGTAAAAAGACGAGGGCTAGTAGAAATCCTTGGATAACAGAAGAAATATCGAATTTAATTGATAAAAGGAGAAAATATAAAAATGCAGTAAATGATGCAGGCAAAATGGAATACAAACGTCTCAAAAATGAGATTGACAGGAAGTGCAAAATGGCTAAGCAGGGATGGCTAGAGGACACATGTAAGGATGTAGAGGCTTATCTCACTAGCGGTAAGATAGATAGTGCCTACAGGAAAATTAAAGAACACCTTTGGAGAAAAGAGAACCACTTAAATGAATATCAAGAGCTCAGATGGAAACCCAGCTCTAAGCAAAGAAGGGAAAGCAGAAAGAGGGAAGGAGTATATGAAGGGTCAAAGCAAGGGCGTTGTACTTGAGGACAATATTATGGAAATGGAATAGGATGTAGATGAAGATGAAATAGGAGATACGATACTAGGTGAAGAGTTTGACAGAGCACTGAAAGACTTGAGTCGAAACAAGACCTCTGGAGAAGACAACATTCCATTAGAATTACTGACAGCCTTGGGAAATCTAGCCCTGACAAAACTCTACCAGCTGGTGAGCAAGATGAATGAGACAGGCGAAATACCGTCAGACTTCAAGATGAATATAATAAATCGAATCCCAAAGAAAGCAGGTGTTGACAGATGTGAAAATTACCGAACTTTCAGTTTAATAAGTCACTGCTGCAAATTACTAACACGAATTCTTTACAGACAATGGAAAAACTGGTAGATGCCGACATCGGGGAAGATAAGTTTGGATTCCGTAGGAATATTGGAACAAGTGAGGCAATACTGACCTTACGACTTATCTTTGAAGAAAGATTAAGGAAAAGCAAACCTACGTGTCTAGCATTTGTAGACTTAGAGAAAACTTTTGACAATGTTGACTGGAATACTCTCTTTCAATTTCTAAAGGTGGCAGGGGTAAAATAAAGGGAGCGAAAGACTATTTACAATTTGTACAGAAACCAGATGGCAGTTTTAAGAGTCGAGGGCCATGAAAGGGAAGCAGTAGTTGGAAAGCGAGTGAGACAGGGTTGCAGCCTCTCCCCAATGTTATTCAAATGTATATTGAGCAAGCAGTAAAGGAAACAAAAGAAAAATTCGGAGTAGGTATTAAAATCCATGGAGAAGAAATAAAAACTTTGAGGTTCGCCGATGACATTGTAATACTATCAGAGACAGCAAAGGACTTGGAAGAGCAGTTGAATGGAATGGACAGTGTCTTGAAAGGAGGATATAAGATGAACGTCAACAAAAGCAAAACGAGGATAACGTAATGTAGTCGAATGAAGTCGGGTGATGCTGGGGGAATCAGATTAGGAAATACGACACTTAAAGTAGTAAAGGAGTTTTGCTATTTGGAGAGCAAAATAACTGATGATGGGCGAAGTAAAGAAGATATAAAATGTAGACTGGCAGTGGCAAGGAATGCGTTTCTGAAGAAGAGAAATTTGTTAGCATCGAGTATAGATTTAAGTGTCAGGAAGTCGTTTCTGAAATTATTTTTATGGAGTGTAGCCATGTGTGGAAGTGAAACGTGGACGATAAATAGTTTAGACAAGAACACAATAGAAGCTTTCGAAATGTGGTGCTATAAAAGAATGCTGAAGTTTAGACGGGTAGATCACACAACTAATATGAAGTATTGAATAGAATTGGGAAGAAGAGGAGTTTGTGTCACAACTTGACTAGGAGAAGGGATCGGTTGGTAGGACACGTTGTGAGGTATCAAGGGATCACCAATTTAGTACTGGAGGGCAGCGTGGAGGGTGAAAATCGTAGAGGGAGACCAAGAGATGAATACACTAAGCAGATTCAGATGGATGTAGGTTGCAGTAAGTACTGCGAGATAAAGAAGCTTGCACTGGATAGGTTAACATGTAGAACTGCATCAAACCAGTCTCAGGACTGAAAACCACAACAACAACAAAGATTTATTTATTGGTTCATTTACTTATTTTTTGCTTTGAATGTGAAACTGGAAGATTACGGCTCTTCGTTACCAGTGAGAAAAGTATTCGAAGGACTGGACATGGCGTTTAACATCTAAGCAGAGATAAGAAAGAGGCTGACTAATGAGAAGTAGGTTGAAAACTGAGTTGACATCTCTGTTCCTGAGACTTGTGGAATGGCAATGACCTATATGACCAGCCTTTTCGAAAGTGAAACTAGGGAGTATGTGCACTTCTATTACAGCAACAAAGAATAACGGACATCTCTGTTCCTGAGACTTGTGGAATGGCAATGACCGATATGACCAGCCTTTACGAAAGTGAAACTAGGGAGTATATGCACTTCTATTACAGCAACAAAGAATAACGGACGTTTAAAACATTAATCGTGTCACTGTCGGAAATCCTCTCAGGAACTGTGACAAGCCGTTCCATTTTTTTAAGGAGTTAGGTTCGTGGTGGTAAGAGTTATGAAGGAGAAAGGAGTCGATGTAACGTTGTGGCGCTATGGTGCGGTGTTGTCAGTTCCATCGCTGGTTGCTAACAGTAAATCCGGAGTTTACTTCTGCTAAGGACACTTGGTTCAAACGTATGTCACACACGGTCCTTTGCGAGGACAGGCGCCACGAAAGAAGTATTTCTTTGACTATTCAGACAAAAAATACTGTAGATTATCTACAAGAAATTTAATCTGACGTTTTTAATGATTGTCTCGCTATTTGTTTCGTGCTTTTATGATGAATAATGCAGATTCGATGCAAGGTACTAACAACGTCAACAAGGGAAGAATAAAGTGTAGGTAAATTTGAACGAAAACTGTACAGAGCTAAAACAGAGTATACGATAAGAGGGAGTTATAAAATTAGTGAAACGAACAAATCACTGAAAAGTCATTATAGAAATGATTCATCAAATCGAACCAGAGTCACAAATCTATGCGTCTCACACTGAACCGTTATCACATTAACACTACCGTATTTGTGCGGGGTTTAATTAAAGCAAAAGTTGCGGTCTGAAATAAAACTTTACAAGAGGAGAAAAAATTTATTAAATGACAGCATTAGTGGAAGTAGATGAATGTTGTCGTAACGATACAATCCTTTTCTGAAATAAAGAATAAAGTGACAATTGCTTCTTTTCAAATATAACTTTTATGGACATTTATGTTCTTTCTGAGTTTTGAGAAACTTTTCTCTCTCTGTCTCTCTCTCTCTCTCTCTCTCTCTCTCTCTCTCTCTCTCTCTCTCTCACTGTATATATTTGTGTGTGTGTGTGTGTGTGTGTGTGTGTGTGTGTGTGTGTGTGTGTTTTACACTGCTACCTCATGTTTCAACAGTATGAAGTAACACTAACTTCGGTTCTTCAGTTCGCTTCTGGCTCTTCCTGGGTGGAAGCTGAGAGCAGTGGCGTCAGGCAAATTTGCAACGCGAAGCAGTGTAGCCATAATACGTCTCACAAAAGAATTCCATTCTTAGTTATGAGGAATCGAGTCCCACGACCAAATTTGCGACAGCTGTCGATCGAAATCCTAACCGTGTATACCGAGAATACGAAAAACGTCAGTTGCCTTTTATTTTATGGCGACAAATAATATCGCCCACAGGAAGACAATAATCGCCAACGATAGGAGCGTAGTGCAGAACAAAGATTCGAGTATATCGTCGTCATAACTTTCAGCCCCCAAAAAGCCCTTTCACATGATATGACGGTGACTGCGTCCGTCAGGGCTGTTTCCTGGCCATATCATCAGCTCGGCACCATAATATTCGGATGTTTCATGCACAAATGTCGGGCTCTTTTGCGTGATACGTTCTCGCGAGATGTAAACTCGTGAGCCGGCAATAAAGAGTGACAGGTCAAGGAACTCACTATACTTTCATTCTCTGTTTTCGAACCCATGATTACGCTCCAACTCTAGTCTTCGGGAACTGCCGTGAGCCATTACAAATACACTGCTCAGGAGACAAATAAAGTAATCCATCATATTAGGTGGAAATGCATGAAGGTGGGGAGCCTTTCGCCAGAAGTCTCCGGGAGGCCTCTCACTCGTGTACGAAATGTTGGACGCCACGCAGAGTGAAGTCAGTGGTAGCTTTGCCCCAAATGAGGCTGGTCTCATGTCATGAGACAGTTAAAGAACCGGGGAAAGAAAGTGAGCGTCGATCATTCTGAGTAGCTACGCTGACTGTTGTGTTATTCTTCATTACATCATGGACCAGAGCTTCGAGGTGTTCAGCCAAATTGTAGTTTCCATGTTCGTGCCAAATTGTTTTTTGAAACAATTGTCGAATTTTTCCGCGAATATCTGGGGAAATGCGAACATCACATTCGCATCTCAGCCATGTCTGTACATTGCCTCAGCCAACTGCGGTACGCAGCTCGTGGTCGTGCGGTAGCGTTCCCGCTTCCCGCGCCCGGGTTCCCGCGTTCGATTCCCGGCGGGCTCAGGCAATTTCTCTGCCTCGTGATGCCTGGGTGTTGTGTGATGTTCTTACGTTTGTTACGTTTAAGTAGTTCTAAGTTCTAGGGGACTGATGACCATAGATGTTAAGTCCCATAGTGCTCAGAGCCATTTGAACCATTTTTTTAGGCAACTGCGGCTCTAAAATACGGATATTATGGTCAGTTTAGAAGTACTCTCCCGCCTAAAGAGGGCTTCATTTTTTGCGTCCTCTGAACTCATCCCGGAAAATTTCGATGACAGTTTCATAGTACTTTTTAGACACTTCGGAGTTCAACTAATTTTCCTTTTGACGGAAAATATTTTGAACACATCAATGGCATGGCGACGGGTAGTCCATTATCGCCTGTTGTGACGAACATCTACGACCTTGAATCAAAGGCACCATAATCCGTAATGTTGAAGGCCACGTCCCTGTATCGGTACCTGGGCGACACTTTTTTAGTATGGCCACACGGAGAAGAAGAACTTCAGGAGTTCCTGGAACACTTAGGCTCAATGGAGCTTGAAAATGAGGACCAACTACCTTTCCTCTGCTTGTTAGCTGAAGAGAAAATCAGACGGACCCCCGAGTCACAGTATACACAGTTACTGTACACACACACTGTCCTCCAACTCCCTGCCTCGAGCCGTTACCACCCGTCACAAAGGAAATCCGTGCTTGAGACTCTGGTCCACAGAGCTCGAACTCTTTCATACAAGGAGAGCTTCGCTGTATAATTGAGCTCCAAAGACAGGTCTTCCAAAGGAACAGATAGTCAAAGCAGCAAATTGAATGGGCGATGCAGGCCAAATCAAGAACGACTGAGAAAATGGTTGAGACTGAGACCGAGGAAGCGAAGTCAAATACAATTACCTTTCTAATGCTGGCCCAATATCGGGAAAGGTCTGTAGACTTCTAACAAAAAATTGCATCAAATGCATTCGCTCCCTTCAACTAAGATCCTTAACATCCTAAGGTCGGATGTGCAGTGAATCCCTTCCGGCTGTTGTACGTTGGGCAAACTATCACAACAGTCTAGGGGAACTTCAGTGACACATCCGAATAAAACAACCAATCAAATCAGTATGTATAAAGATGGTAGCTGTTACTTCGGACATCTTCATATAGACAAGGTTTACTAAGCCAATGATCTTCTTCAGTGTGGATGCACTCCCGTTGCTCAAAATCTTAAGAGGATCGGTATACTGACTGCCGCGAGTAATGAGTATAGGAGACAGGGGCACTATAAATGTAGTGTGTGGACAGTAAGTTGGAAATGTTGGTCTTATGGAGAGCGTGCCAGAGATAAGTCCCTGCAGTCCCACAATCCTCAGTGTCCTCGATGGTTCAGTTGGATAGAGCATCTGCTATGTAAGCAAGAGACCCAGAGTTCGAGTCCCTCTTGATATTTACCAACGTCTGTAAGCAGCTAATGGTCTGGATTTAGTTGTAATTTCAATCATCTTAGCTGACGCCGATCACTGCCTCGAATGTACTCATGAAATGAAGTGTGATGAGACCAGTATCGCGGCGCAAACTGCAAGTCTCTGGAACTGCATAATGAAGGAATCTATCGAAATAAAAATGCCGGGAAACCTTAAAAAAGGGATGGAAATTTTAATTTAAATAATGCGTAGGGTCCGGCACACATTTTACAAAGATCTCACCGACCATTGCATCCATAAGAATTGGAAATTTACGGAGTATCAGTGGATGCACTGTAAACCAAAAGAACATCTAAGGCTGCGGTGGTCGACGGGCTTCCATCTCGGCTATAAATAGCAGCGTGAGACAAACAAAAGCTCACAGTCTGGTTGGAGTCCAAGCAGCGAGTACGCACAATAGCAAAACTCGCAGCACGTGAAAAAGATGGTTGGGTCGGTCGCCGAAATATTGTAAGTAGGCTGCTTAGGTTTTTTTGTTGGTAACGCCACGTAGCGCTCTGTATGAAATCATTGACTATACTGTGTGCAGTCTGTAGCTGATTCGTATTATTGGAATATTTCTTATTGTAATGTTGGGCAGCTGGATGTGAACAGCGCGTTACGTTGCGCAGTTGCAGGTGAGCTGCCAGCAGTCGTGGATGTGGGAAGAGAGGTGGCAATATAATGACTTTTGAACACTTTTAAGGTAAATACATTTTCTTTTCACTATCAAAATCTTTCATTTGCTGACTATGCCTGTCAGTAGTTAGTGCCTTCAGTAGTTAGAATCTTTTATTTAGCTGGCAGCATTGGCCCTCGTTGTTTTGCAATATTTCGAGTAAGTGATTCATGAGAAAAATAGGTTATTGTTAGTCACGGCCATTCTTTTGTAGGTATTATTGAATGTCAAATTGCGTTGCGCTAAAAATATTGTGTGTCAGTTTAGTGACGATCAAAATAAATGAAGAGAGAAATGTCTGAGTACGTTCAGTTTTGGTCAGCTGTTTGAAAATCAAATAATGTAAGAGGTTTACCAGCACTGTCATCCTTAATTTTTTTAAGGGGTTGTGCAGAAATTGGTAAAGAAGAACTCGGCTGAACACCGGGGAGGTCCGTATTAATCAGTCACGCCGCAGGAACCTGCGATATCACATCTGAATGAGTTGACAACACTGAAGGATAATCGTAACACTGCAAGTACGACGAGGTGTGACAAGTGTAACCCAGGAGTTTGATGTTGCTCGCAGTATTGATTCACATGCATGAGGAGCTTCCTCAATTACAGGTACTGCTCCCTGAAGGGAGGAGATGGTCCACTATGGTCAGGGGTTCATTAATTACTAGCTTACCTGAACTTCGCATTCTAAGTCCATACGAAGATGCGGGTGAGATGGTACTCGTTGGTAAAATCACATTCAGTTATTTTTTGTGTGCTTTCTTAAATGTTTAATGAGCAACGAACTGCTAAGACGTCTTACCATAATAGCAGTGGAAAGAGAGACTGCACTTTCGCTGGACATGGAGAAACTGGTAGAGGTCTTCGCTGCTCAAATAGCATAAAAAGTGAAGATCTAGGTGAGTAACTTTTAAAATAATATTTTAACAATTTAGTAGGCTTTGACGCGATTTGTTTATTGTTAGACAGAAGCTTTTTAATTATACGTCTAATTGTGCATAGTCACAATGGTGCATCTAAAAATTATTGACATCACGTCAATCGCTCTTCGTTTCCACCTACAGTGAAATATTACTAAGGTTTCGTCATCTCCTTAGGAATGTATGTAAATACAATTTACTTCTACGACAGCTCTCACCGCCTGCTTGGCTTGAATATAAAATCATATCAACCAGCCGCTACTTCTCCTTAAAAAGTAAAAATTACGATGTAACGCTCACCCGTCACAGCCGTTACAATATCTGTAGTAATCTGTGTTTCCCTCGATTTATAAGAAACACTACAAGTAGGTTTTTTATTGTGTTTGAAAATCGCCGTTCACTTGCATGCTGTTAAATATGTGGCTTACAGAAAAAGATTACATCAGGAATTATTAGTCGGGACGTCCTTTTCGAGGATTATTTTGTAAGCGACTTTGCAGCAGTGAAGCACTACTTTATATCACAATGTGAATCAGAGAAGACTATTGCAAATGTGAAAGCTATTGTGACAAATGTAAGGATGACTTTCAGAAGGATTCGGAAAAAATATATAGTAATTTGCTAGAACATACAACTAAAATCATTTTGTAAATGGTTCAACATTTATATAACGTCAGAAACGCCAAATAGATTTTCTTCCAAGATACTACATACGTCTCTGGAACACAATGGATAATTTTGTATGTGTACTGTAACTTTGTTAATGCAAACCTTATACGTCTTATATAATTATGCTTATATATTTTTCATCCCTAACACTTTCAAACCTAGCCTTCCATCTTGTATCACACAGTGGTTTCATAGTCAGGTTTGCGTAATATCCCGTGATTCACAGAGCCAGAAAATAATGTGAACAATCTTTGAAGTACGCCAAGTAGATGAGGCGTAGTTACAGATGATTTAAAAGCACCAGTAATAAAAAAAGTTCTCGTTATGAACACAGCAAGGGATATAATGAGCTATCGGATTTTATTCGATGGTAGGAGCTTGAGTACCACTCTTCTTGCTCATCATGTCGCTCCCGTTCTCGTAAGATTGTCCCTTACAATCTGCATGCAGTATGACAAGGTGTGTAGGTTATGTTGTATCTTAAATAACATTTCCGGTAAGAGAATTTCGAGTAGTGTAACTCGCTTCAAAAAAACAAAAAAAATATATTCTTCAATTGCAGCTGGTGTCGAAAACCATCTAACATTTTTAACACCACGCTTAATTGACCCTTGTGACTTAAATATGGTGTGCAGTCCAATATTACTGAATGATGTTTATTTTTGAGTAAGGTATCCTTCATGATGGATGCCGTCTCATAAAAATTACAGTTTCATTTATTATGTCCTCACCTAAAAATGTATCCAATTTTCCAGGTTTAGCCGGTAGATTAACATGATCATTTAATACAGGCTCGAGCTTGGCCCTTAATTCTATTTGCCCAGAAAAGTTTTCGTCCCTTGCTATTCCAACATTTCATGGGCGCCTCTTAATGGAAGATTTCTTACAGCAGGGAAACATACTGTAGACAGGAAACTTCACAAAACTGATCTTCATCTATTTTCTTCCAGGTCAATTTGAAACTTGAGTTGTCTAATGAATTAACTTAGAGTTTTTAATTTTCAGCGAAAGCTCTTTCCACTTGCACATTTCAGTAATGTGATTGCGGGACAGTCCATGGTTAGAGAGAACTTTTGACTAGTTTTGGCAGACCCTCAAATAATTTCTTATGATAGCGCCAGCACTCATACTGTACGACTTGCAACAAAAGTAATACATAGCGTCTTTTGTGTGAGATTATACTAGCCAGGTTAGCTTAACGTGGTTTAATAGAAGCAATGAAAAACATTGAAACAACTTTGTGTCTCGCTGTCCACAGGAAATGTGACATTTCTTCCGTTAATGCCTTACATACCTACATCCCTTCGTTGCCATCCTAAAATTATCATTTATAATATCCGGCTAGGTTCCCTGACCGCTCAGCTCGTCGACAATCTGAAAGCCATTATCTTTCTTAGAATATTTTCTTTCATCTTGGAGAACTTACCTGGTCCGGTGTCTTCCGCAGTAACATTGTTATTAGATGCTTCCGCTGTTGGAAGATTTCATCAGCCACTAGTTTTCTCCTACACGAAACCTGTGGTGATTCTTGAGCATTATCAACTAATTAAGCTTTAGAAACACTACATTCTTTCGCATCATACTGTACAGTCACAGTAACACTGTCAAATGGGCTTAAATATTTGTTTAATAAGCACTGGTGCTGCAACTTCTCTTTTGAGATGTCACACCCGATGTGGCGCCCGAGAAATTTTGACGATCCACTCAACACTCTAACACGAAACGTATCACAGGCTCCCGTAGTACCAGACACAGACCACAGACTGCCTTCGAACTTCACACGTGACTGAGTTGCTGACCGAAGATACCATAAACATTAGGCGCTCCCATTGATTAGTAGTGGAAATCCCAAACCGCTTGCTGGTCTACACGGTGCACATTGTAGGCAAGGCGTAAAGCGCCGGCCAGTGTCATCAAACACTTCTGGCATTTCCGTACAGGCCGGCGACCAACTTGGATGGAAAGGAAAAATTCCTATTTTCGTCGGTTCACAAAAAAGTTGAATCAACAACGAAGCTGCACTCGACAGCGGGACTAGCATGAATGGAGGCAATTGAATCCTTTTTTTTTTTCTTTTAAAAGGAAATCAGACTTCACTAAGTAAGAACAAATATTTACAGGGATCGTGGCGCCCCTTGTTCCTCGCGACTGCAGGGACTGTGGAAGCATTAAACCGACCCTGCTCCCTCCCCAAGGGCGCCATTTCACGTGTGCATTCGCTCATGCGTTAATTTTTGCGTATCACAATGCACGACACATTGAACTGCACAGGTGAAAGAGCTCTGGGAAGCTGAGGTCATTTTGCGAGGATATTACAGAGAAAACATTGCTGTGCTTGGTGCCAACACAGCCTATGAATAATCATGTGGGGCCATCATAAATCGCTGTGAGCTCAGGGCAGTTATTGCCTTTTAATAAATATGTCATCTCTGTTCGTCTCAAATCGTATTTATTTCTGGTACCTACGGTACTATACTGTAGAAGTTGTCTGTATATATGCAACGAGTTTCAGTTTCCTGGCAGAGACAAATCTTGCGAAATTTACTTTGCAGTATAGTCCACACAGCTCCCACCCTCATTCCCTGATGTTGACATGACGAAAACTTCTGTAGCTGGGAATCGGGGTCGTTTCAAAGCCCAAGTGACGTAAGCCGCAGCTTGCTGTGCCAAACAGAGAGGGACACCAGACGTGGCACAAATAGAAAATTACTGTACCGGTTATGTTTAGAGTTACTACTTGCCGCCTTGAGCGCCAAGCTGAGAGCGTGAAAATCCTTGGTTTGATTTTAGTGACCTACAATAAACAACGACGATTCTTTCGTATCTGGGTGGTGTTTTGAGTGTCGACATGTTGATAATACGTTCAGGAATAATCTAAAGTAAATGAAGCGACAATTTGGTCTCTACAATACTCCAAAATGAATAGTATACTGTCAAACATAAATTTAAAAAACTTTTTTATTTTAAAATTATCGAAGAAGTTCCACAGTCATTCATCAATCATCGTAAAAACAAGTAAGTAAAACGAGGTTACAATTTTTTTTTTCATAAAAAGATTGAGACAGAGTCAAAACACTATTTGAGTACTAATAGTAATTCTGCTTTTACAGACAAGTAAAATAAGAATAGACTAGTTGTGAGACATTCTAAAACGTAGCACATGTCTAAAATGCTCTGTGTATTTTCTTGCTTATTGCAGCCAAAGAACTAAAACGTAAGAAAAACCAACTTCAGCCTAAAATTATAAATATTAGGAAAAAGAGGTGACAGACTTGTCTGACCTGGGATGGGCTCAAAGTCCAGATATTCGACAAGATTTATTGCATCTTTTGCAGAAACACTTGTTGCAATTGATGCATACGTTTGATGCTTTAATCCCCTCTTGTTGTTTGCAGGAAACCTGAATTTGTCAATTCCTTCTATTTTCATATTGGCCAGCGCCGGTATCGATTATCTGCAATGGGAGATTGTCCCCTCTCTGCAGTTTGTAGGGGGCAGCAAGCTCATCTGTTACACTTAGGATAAAGTACCGGCATGAAATCTTCTTAGAGGTAATTAACTTAAAATTATGTCATCATTGATCATGGAAAGGTCAAGAGTTTTGTAAAAGACATGCACATGCCATCTGTGGGTGCCAGCTCGGACACTGTAGTGTCTAGCCACTTGGTCAACTATATCGAGTCCACCCTTCGGTTCTTCATGAAACGTCAAAGTTTCTGGAAGTTTCTTCTCAGCATTTTCATCCGCCTGGCGTTCAATATGGACGCTACACAGAATAAGGACTTTTCATTTTCCCTTGGTATAATGTGAGAAGACAGTCGCCTCACTTGTGCAAGTGTGTTGCATACAATGCGTCGTGCCCACTTCGTGTCACAGGAGAAACCTGTTTGAGTGATTTCAAAAGGGTGGGATCTAAATTTGTAAGTTTTTGTGTCAGCTCGTCCTCCAGTTTCATGGAGGTGAAGGAGTTATCATCATGATGTTACGACCACGGTTGAAGAGTAGCTGTGCCAGCTTCATAATGACATGGTGACCAAGAACCTTGCTTGGATCACAAGTTTCACGTTTGCCACGGCAAGGGAATTCATTCCCTTATGTGATGCTTATTAGCATCACATAAAAGCCAATATTTTATCTCGAACTTATCAATTGCACTTGCAAGGATATAGTAGCTAGTCGACAGCCGTGTTCTCGACTGGCTTAGAGCACGCAGTGCAATTGTCAGTAAATAGATTCCATATTTCTTTACCAAGGGGAAATATTTATAACTTACCTTACGTTGTCTTCCTGATAACGTAGCATCAGACCTAAGACGACTGCATATTTCTGCAAACCTGTTCCTTGGCGTGGTGCTCTGAAAGAAAGGAGGTCCCCACTTGTTGCTCCACAAGTCTATTTGTGAAATACCCCGGGCGCCATATGCTTAGAGACCACTCATTATTACCAACTGTGCTGTGTGCTTTTTCTTCTGTATACTGTCTTATCTGTTTCAGGATCGGGTCGTTGTCATATAGCCGCAACGCTCAGTTCGGTCAGTCATCTACAACAATCGTTTGGCGAGTTCCGTCGAACTGGGTACCTCCCGCAACACATTCTGGGAGCTTAGCTGCGCATACCTGATTTGTTACCTGGCTCAATCCGTGTCTTCTTGGTGTCACTGGAACTCTCAATTTTCTCGCCAGGGAGTGGATGCCGCACGGCGTTTCCTCTTCCTCGCGCACGATGAGCTGCTGCACCACGTCGGCACCCAATGTACAGCGACCACATCCATCTCCCGCCGCTCCGTCTGGTGCACCGATCGACACGTCGTAGCCGTCTTGTGAGTTGTCCACAACACCTGGGTCATTGCCATTGTCAGTGGATATTGAATCATATGTCAAAACTCTTCGTAACTAGTGAGACATAGAGAATGACGGGAAAAGATCTACCCAGACACAATTTGACTTACACGTTTCCAATAGATGATCAGTGATACTGCGTTTCAGTTTTGAGTAAAGATTTATTTATCAGTGACTCTACCGCGTTGACGTCCTCGTCCTTCTCGAAGGCATCTTCCTACACTGTCCGCACGTTTGACACATAGTTGGGAGAGACGTTCTACTCCCTAGGGTGGAATCCGTAAATTCGATACCTAAAGAATATAATATAGAGATCTGTATAGTGAACTGCCCACTCATTGATTCCAAAACCTAGGTCGAATGATTCAGGGTTACGTTGTGCAAGAAGTCGAGCATCGTCAGAAGGATCAGATTGTACTTGCTGTTCATTTCATGAACCTGAACCACTTGAGTCAGCAGAATGAGATTTTCACTCTGCAGAGGGGCGTGCGCTGATATGAAACTTCCTAGCTGATTAAAACTGTGTGCCGGACCGGGACTCGAACTCGGGACCTTTGCCTTTCGCGGGCAAATGCTCTACCAACGGAGCTACCCAAGCACGACTCACGCCCCGTCCGCACAGCTTTACTTCTGCCAGTACCTCGTCTCCTACCTTCCAAACTTAACAGAAGATCTCCTGTCAGATGCCGAAAACAAAGAGGAAACAACTACTCGTCCCATTATCCTGGATGCATTTCATAGGACTTTGAAAGCTTCAGTAACCTGTGTGATCCCCTTTATCGCTTATCACTGCCTCACTCCTAAGCGGCTTGCTCCATTATTTTTACGAAGGTCACCCTGTGGAGTCCTTCCGCGAAAAAAATGGTTCAAATATCTCTGAGCACTATGGGACCAAACTGCTGTGGTCATCAGTCCCCTAGACATAGAACTACTTAAACCTAACTAACCTAAGGACATCACACACAGCCATGCCCGAGGCAGGATTCGAACCTGAGACCGTAGCAGTCGCACGGTTCCGGACTGCGCGCCTAGAACCGCGAGACCACCGCGGCAGGCTGTCCTTCCCCGATGTTCAGAGAGAACTCATGAGAGGTCTGTGGTACAGGACGACCAGAGACACTTCTGTCAAGCATGTTACTCGTACGCACTATAGGATTTAGGTCAGGAATCATTGATAGCCATTCCATCAATTCAATGTCCAGGCTCCGCATTACATCCCTGCTGACGCCTGTTACATGGGCCATGGGATTAGAAGAAATTCAGTGTCACAACCATGTGCAGCATCCACCACGTGGTCCAACAAGATCAGTTCGACGTGCTGCCTTAATGCGATCGTGGATAAGGACAAGATCCCTGTGGCTGTCAACACTGAAGCCTTCTGACAACATCACAGAACCTTGGAAATCCGTCAATTTCTTGGACAACATTCGACTTGCCAGATGCCGCTCACCACGGATGTCCGCACACAAACACGGGCATGATCACCTTGCATCAGAGGATAGCTGTAATCGTTTATGGATAACACGTTTCGCCACTGACGAAGTTGACAGTAGACATGGGAAGGGCAAAACTGAAGGCGAGCTGCAACAGATTGTCGCGTCGAGTAGGGTACTCGAACAGGACAGCTGGGTCGTAGTGTCGTTTCTCGTATCCAGTTCGTTACCGTCTAATCGGACACAGCGGATCCAGCAACCCTTCTCAGATCGTTTTGCAGTGCTGCGTTGGTATCCGTATGACCTGCCTCCCTGTAGCGTTTCCACAACCTGTGGGTGACCCACGGCGAGGCATTTGTATCTGGAGCAACACCATCGAAATTCCATCCTTTTTGGACCAGGCACACCACCCTTGTAACTTTCATTAGGACGTAGCACTGCTTATGTTTGATTGAATGCAGCTTCCAAAATGTCAACTGCCGTCTGTCCACCTCACTGGGAAACACTGGCTCACTGTTTCGCACTTCCTTTTAAGAGTTCACCTGACACTGTAATTCATAAGACAATCTTCAGATGAGGAATAATTTTAATTGTTGACCTTATCGAGTTAGAAGAAATCAAGCCATGCAGTAAGAACGCAGGTAAAGACAGATTTATCGTATGAGTCATTGATTCTCGTGTTCCGTTAATTCTTTTGAACAGTACATTTACTAAGGAGAGGAGGTAGCATTGTCGGCTGTAATGAACGTAACGGAATGTGGTTTCAATAAGAGAAGCAGTTACTGTAGAAATGTAGACGGCATCATGAAACAAGGTTCTAAAATGACCATATACCTCTGTTCTCTGTTGTAGCAACACTGATTACAGCAGTAAAAATCTAACACAGTGCAGCACACACTGTAGCCATTCGTAAGATATTAGAGAGGTCTGAGCTTCCACGAAAACAATACGCATGCATACACCGCTCACAGGTTACTTACCGTTTTGGGTTGGTCAAGTCCCTTGACAGATAGGTTTGCCTAATCTGCCCTACTTTGGGGTTATGTAAGACATGATGGGACACTGTCTGGATTCTTCAGCGTTATTAAGATCAATATCAAATGCTCGTATCTACTATCTGTAGAAATAGTGTGTACTACTGCCTTCTAATACGACATTCCTTAGTTCAATGACAGTCTGTGCAAACGATTGATAGACAACGTCCAAGGTAGCACAGGCAATGCAGGATACTGAAATTGTTGTTCAAAAAAATCTTACTTCTGTAATTATTCTATTATACAGTGAAGAGTACCGTAAAACAGCTATTCCTTTACTCACGTGGTTACTTTTACCCTAATACACCGAAGGTTTTACAGCTTTCGGCTGATTCTCAGATGGGTGTTTACTATATAGTGTGTGGTGGTTATGTTATATGAATCTACGCTTAATGACGCCATGTACTGCCGATTTTCTTGCGCAACAGTTGGCGAACCTGTTGCGACTTGTAATTTTACATAAAGAAATGTGTTAAAATCAGGGTGTGAAAATTCCACTGATATAACATAACTACAAAGCGGTCGGTGTTTTCAAATACATTATATGTTAATAGATCAATTGTCGAAACAGATCACTGGACAGTTTTCTGCTCACATGTATATATCTGCCACTGTATTATGATTTCTGAGCTCAAGTGTATGATTTCTCCATTTCAGGGTTACTTTGACCACTGGCCATTGTTACTGCAGGGTTACAGACGCTCAGTTTATTGAACAGTTTCGATGGCAATGGCATATACCATCGGTATACAGCCAATGACTCATTTGCAATTGCTGATGTGCCTACAACTTAGAAAAACAAATGTCATTCATATATTACCCAAATTGTCATTCAGTCACTGATTGAGGTGCAAAATATAATATCAAATACCTATGGAAAAAAGAAATGAAGCTTGTTTGGATAAAATTGTTAGATATTTTCTCTATAAATGAAGAACAGACAGCCTTAATTTTAACTGCAATGCATGTTTTGAAAAGACGAGTTAGGCCCAAGATGGATGAAACAAAAGGTACTATGCTCTGGTAAATTTGGAGCTACGTGTGTGGTACACCATCTTGGTACCTTTCATTGTATTTATAATTTTAATGATGGATAACACTGCTTTATGTAGCTGCTAGCGTTTTTATGATGCTTAATAAACTTTAGATCAATGTATTTATTTCTGGGTGGTCAAAGATTCACTGTGTTTTGGAAATATTTACCACAAATGGAATGCTAGTCCGTCAGCCGTGGTGAAAGTATGGGCCAATCAATGTACTACTAGATTCGTGCTAACTTTGTCCACCTGCATTCCTT
This sequence comes from Schistocerca gregaria, assembly GCF_023897955.1. Classification (NCBI taxonomy): domain Eukaryota; kingdom Metazoa; phylum Arthropoda; class Insecta; order Orthoptera; family Acrididae; genus Schistocerca; species Schistocerca gregaria. The sequence continues at coordinate 921,389,369 of NC_064920.1, forward strand.
TACATTACTTCCCTTGCAGTTTAAAAAATGTATTGTATTAATTCGTATGTAATCCTTTCATATGTTCACCAGCATCAGTATCACAGCAATTAAAATCCAGTGATGATAATCACATTCTAACCCGAAAATCGGGCGAAATACACCCCGTTTACGGTACGCGTAATGTGTGAAAATTCGACCTGTACGTGAACACTAGAACTAAACATACTTTTTCTTTTTTCAGATGCTGTAAAATCCTGGAGACGAGCGGCGATGGCAAGACAGCGGCCTCGTATTCGAGAGGATGGTGATTAAAATTGCCTTATGGTCATCGAGATGACGGTTTTTGTTATTTTCTTAGATTGTATAATCCTGGGTGCGCCGCTTGAAATGGCACAGACAATTATTTTTCCCATCGTTCCCCTATCTGAACTTGCGCTCTGTCTCTAATGCCACAGTTGTTGTCAACTCTTGGAAGTAAACACTCCGAAAAACGAACTCACGGAATCCAGATACTGAAGGCTCCAATATACAAGTATCGATATTCACTATTGGTCATTAAAGCTGCTACACCACGAAGATGACGTGCTACAGACGCGAAATTTAACCGACAGGAAGACGATGCTGTGATATGCAAACGATGAGCTTTTCAGAGCATTCATACAGGGTTGGCGCCGGTGGCGACACCTACAATGTACTGACATGAGGAAAGCTTCCAACCGATTTCTAATACACAAAGAACAGTTGAACGGTGTTGCCTTGTGAAACGTTGTTGTGATGCCGCGTGTCAGGAGGAGAAATGCGTACCATCACGTTTACGACTTTGATAAAGGTCGGATTGTAGACTATCGCGATTGCGGTTTATCATATCGCGACAATGATGCTCGCGTTGGTCGAGATCAAATGACTGTTAGCAGAATATGAAATCGGTGGGTTCAAGAGGGTAATACGGAAAGCCGTGCTGGATGCCAACGGCCTCGTATCCCTGACTGAACAGATGGGGACGTTTGCAAGACAACAACGATCGGCACGAACAGTTCGACGAGTTTTGCAGCAGCATGGACTATCTGTTCGGAGATCATGGCTACGTTTACCCTTGACGCTGCATCACAGACAGTAGCGCCAGCGATGGTGTACTCAACGACGAACCTGGGTGCACGGAAGGCAAAACTTCATTTATTCGGATGAAAGCAGGTTCTCTTTACAGCACCATGATGATCACATCCGTGTTTGGCGACATCGCGGTGAACGCACATTGGAAGCGTGTATTCGTCATCGCCGTACCACCCGGGGTGATGGTATGGGGTGCCATTAGATACACGTCTCGGCCACCTCTTGTTCGCATTGACGGCACTTAGAACAGTGGACGTTAAATTTCAGATGTGTTACGACTCGTGGCTCTACCCATCATTCGATCCCTGCGAAACCCTACGTTTCAGCAGGATAATGCACGACCGCATGTTGCAGGTCCTGTACCTGCCTATCTGGATACAGAAAATGTTCGACTGCTGCCCTGGTCTGCACATTCGCCAGGTCTATCACCACATGAAAACGTCTGGTCAATGGTGGCCGAGCAACTCGCTTGTCACAATTCGCCAGTCACTACCTTTGATGAACTGTGGCATCGTGTTGAAGCTGCATGGGCAGCTGTACCTGTACACGCCATCCAAGCTCTGCTTTGACTCATTGCCCAGGGGTATCAATGCCGATATTACGGCCAGAGGTGGTTGTTCTGGGTACTGATTTCTCAGGATCTATGCACACAAATTCCGTGAAAATGTAATCGCATGTCAGTTCTAGTATAATATATTTGTCCAACGAATACCCTTTTATAATCTGCATTTCTTCTTGGTGTAGCAATTTTAGTGGCCTGTAGTGTAGCTCATGGTGTATACATGGAGTGCATAGGGGCCCTCAATATGGCGCTACTGACATGCTAAAAATCGTTGTCTAAAATAACTTCTCAAAATATGCGGCTCTTTCGTGATTTTCCTTGTCAAATATTTAACAGACAGCTATTCTGCTTCCACAGTGGCCTACAGAGATGTCATCTGTATTGTCGCCTAGCCACCTGAGACTAAATTACTTGACATCGGAGGCGTGGTTTCCGCGCGATAAACACCTGGTCCGGACTTAAAGGGGAGCTGCGCTGCGGTCGGCCCATTCATACACCGCAGACTGGGACGCGGACACGCCCCGAGACCTGCGGCCGCTGCCGGACGGCGAGCGACGCCGGGCGCCCGCGTGGTCGATAGCGCCGCCGTGGGGGGCCGCGAGCCGTGAGCCGCGAGCCGCGGGTCGCGGGACGTGAGTCCCGCGCGGCGCGGCTTTTAGCCAGATTAATAATTGAAATATTCGCGCGCCCGCCGCCGGCAGAGGCGCGCGCGTCTCGCCGCCCCGGCCTGGCCCGGCCCGGCCCGCTGTGGCCTTCCACAGACTGCAGCCGCGTCAGAATCGATGACTGCCGCGCCACCGTGACTTATTCATCGCACGCGCCGTCACAGGATTGGCCACGCCACTGAGTCATGGGGGAGCAAAAAATAAACGATAGTGTTGTGGAGATTTGTAACGATTCAGAGCGAATTCTGGAATGCGACTCCAAAATCAGAGCCACAGTACCGTGAGGTTGCTCTCTCGTGTGTGCCATGTTACGGTTCCACTCTACTTCGGATAAATTACAAGTATGTGCATAAAATACGAGTCCAGTTTAGTCCGAAAATCTTAAGTAGGATCACAAGTATTGTAAATAGTCTTCACGAGTTTGCCGCCGGCAACACGCTTTCGTTTGTCCATCTTTTTAGCAGGACGTCGCTGGGGCGACGGCTGTTTACTATCGTGAAAAAAAGTAAAATCAGCAGCATCCGTCCTAATGATTTTATTTTATTTTGTCGCTACCAGTTTCGACGCTTCATTGTGTCATCTTCAGGCTGTTTTGATGCTGTACAGGTTGATAGGATCCCCATGCATAACATATCAGTTGCCAGCATTACGGGATTCGCAGATAATATGTCTGCACTGCAACCATCAACTATGAGTTCAACTGGCAGTTGACAGTTGATGGTTGGAGTGCTGACACAAAATCTGCAAATCCAGTAATGCTGGCACTGATGGGTTATGCATGGGGATTATACCAACCTGTACCGCATCAAAACAGCCTGAAGATGAAGCTTCGAAACTGGTAGCGACCAAATAAAATAAAACAAAATCATAAGGACGGGTGTAGGGTTTTTATTTTTTGTCACGATATTTACAACACATTCTTCGGGGAAAGCGTTAAGAGCCACGTCGTAAGTATTGTCTAACGATTCTTCAATAGTGAATCAAATCTCTCATCGCAGATACAACACACAATCTACGCTACTTACCCGTCTCGTAATGTTCACGAATTCTCAGCGCAGTACTTTCGTACAGCTAAATGACATAAAAATCCTAATTAATTACTGTGTACTTACTCCTTAACTTATAAGCTTCAATAAAATATTGTTAATTACCTGCAAATGTTTCTCAGTGGATTTCGGCAACATACTGCATACACGGTATTTCCGAAATAGCTTGCAAAATTGTAACAAGACGAATAGAATGCTCCACTGAACAATTTGAGGTAGGGAACTTCGGGTAGGAGAAGTCAACTTAAAGGGGTATGGCAGTAGTCTACCGCTTTGTCTCGCATTACTGTTTTCCAGCTTATTAACATGAATACAAGTTTACACGTACTGTTCTGTTCGTTTACTTTTAAATTCTTTACTTCCTGCAAGGAAAGAAAGAGGATGAGCCTGACTGCTAGGAAGTCATGATGCAGGTTTTGTATCGTATTTACATTGTCCCACAACAGAACTCACTATGAATCAACGGCAGACCTACTCATTACTCAATGCTTTGCCATGCTCTCGTTGCTGAAAGCCTGTGCGTGCAACGATTTACTAACAGGAATCATCCGTCACGAAGAGTGTTTCTTTTTTTTCTCGATCGACGAATCCAGGAGTCTGGTTCATTGGAACGAAGAAACGACAGACCTGGCAACATGAGGACTCACACATCCGGTTTTCGAGAGGAGGTGCTGGAACGTGTTGTAGCGGACTTCATTACAAGTAGTACACGTCGTATTGCATGTGACTTGTGCACTGCACATACGAGCGTCTTTCGAGTATTCTACGAACAACAATTACACCCTTATCACCCACAACGAGTCCATGCAATGTTTGTGACTGACATGACCCCAAGGGTCGCATTGAGTCATTGGTTGCTCCAAAAATGGATTGCACGACCAGATTTCCTCCAGATCATGCTGTTTACTGACGAGCTATCATTTGATCGTGATGGTATTTCGAACAACAAGAATAGTCATGTTTCGGACGCGGAAAACCCTAACGCTGTAGTAGGATCACACGATCAAGTGCGTTTTGCTGTGAATACCTGTGCCGGCATTGCTGGCGACAGGCTCACTGGGTCATATAGTCTACGTGGCCGTCTGAATAGTCATCTGTACTTGAGGTTCCCCCCCCATGGACCATGCCGTTGGTGGGGAGGCTTGCGTGCCTCAGCGATACAGATAGCCGTACCGTAGGTGCATCCACAACGGAGGGGTATCTGTTGAGAGGCCAGACAAAGGTGTGGTTACTGAAGAGGGGCAGCAGCCTTTTCAGTAGTTGCAAGGGCAACAGTCTGGATGACTGACTGATCTGGCCTTGTAACAATAACCAAAACGGCTGAAAGCAAGGGGAAACTACGGCCGTAATTTTTCCCGAGGGCATGCAGCTTTACTGTATGATTAAATGATGTTGGCGTCCTCTTGGGTAAAATATTCCGGAGGTAAAATAGTCCCCTATTCGGATCTCGGGGCGGGGACTACTCAAGAGGATGTCGTTCTCAGGAGAAAGAAAACTGGCGTTCTACGGATCGGAGAGTGGAATGTCAGATCCCTTAATCGGGCAGGTAGGTTAGAAAATTTAAAAAGGGAAATGGACAGGTTAAAGTTAGATATAATGGGAATTAGTGAAGTTCGGTGTCAGGAGGTACAAGACCTATGGTCAGGTGACTACAGAGTTATAAACACAAAATCAAATAGGGGTAATGCAGGAGTAGGTTTAATAATGAACAGGAAAATGGGAATGCGGGTAAGCTACTACAAACAGCATAGTGAACGCATTATTGTGGCCAAGATAGATAGGATCCCACAGTAGTACAAGTTAATATGCCAACTAGCTCTGCAGATGACGAGGAAATTGAAGAAATATATGCTCAAATAAAAGAAATTATTCAGCTAGTGAAGGGAGATGAAAATTTAATAGTCATGGGTGACTGGAATTCGAGTGTAGGAAAAGGGTGAGAAGGAGACGTAGTAGGTGGATAGTGATTGGGGCTAAGAAATGAAAGAGGAAGCCGCCTGGTAGAATTTTGCACAGAGCACAACTTAGTCTTAGCCAACACTTGGTTTAAGAATTATGAAAGAAGGTTGTAGCATAGAAGAACCCTGGATATACTAAAAGGTATCAGATAGATTATATAATGGTAAGACAGAGATTTAGGAACCAGGTTTTAAATTGTAAGACATTTCCAGGGGCAGATGTGGACTCTGACCACAATCTATTGGTTATGAACTGTAGATTAAAACAGAAGAAACTGCAAATAGGTGGGAATTTAAGGAGATGGGACCTGGATAAACTGACTAAACCAGAAGTTGTACAGAGTTTCAGGGAGAGCATAAGGGAACAATTGACAGGTATGGTGTAAAGAAATACAGTAGAAGAAGAATGGGTAGCTGTGAGGGATGAAGTAGTGAGGGCAACAGAGAATCAAGTAGGTAAAAAGACGAGGGCTAGTAGAAACCCTTGGGTAACAGAAGAAATATTGAATTTAATTGATGAAAGGAGAAAATATAAAAATGCAGTAAATGATGCAGGCGAAAAGGAATACAAATGTCTCAAAAATGAGATCGACAGGAAGTGCAAAATGGCTAATCAGGGATGAGTAGAGGACAAATGTAAGGATGTAGAGGGTAAGATAGATACTGTCTACAGGAAAATTAAAGACACCTTTGGAGTTAGGAGAACCACTTGTATGAACATCAAGAGCTAAGATGGAAACCCAGTTCTAAGCAAAGAAGGGAAAGCAGAAAGGTGGAAGTAGTATATAGAGGGTCTATACAAGGGCGATGTACTTGAGGACAATATTATGGAAATGGAAGAGGATGTAGATGTGGATGAAATGGGAGATACGATACTGCGTGAAGAGTTTGACAGAGCACTGAAAGACCTCAGTCGAAACAAGGCCCCCGGAATAGACAACATTCCATTAGAACTACTGACGGCCTTGGGAGAGCCAGTACTGACAAAACTCTACCATCTGGTGAGAAATTTGTATGAAACAGGCGAAATACCCTCAGACTTCAAGAAGAATATAGTAATTCCAATCTCAAAGAAAGCAGTTGTTGACAGATGTGAAAATTACCAAACAATCATTTTAATAAGCCATAGCTGCAAAATACTGACGCGAATTCTTTACAGACGAATAGAAAAACTAGTAGAAGCCGACCTCGGGGAAGATCAGTTTGGATGCCGCAGAAATACTGGAACACGTGAGGCAATACTGACCTTACGACTTATCTTAGAAGAAAGATTAAGGAAAGGCAAGCCTACGTTTCTGGCATTTGTAGACTTAGAGAAAGCTTTTGACAATGTTGACTGGAATACTCTGTTTCAGATTCTGAAGGTGACAGGGGTAAAATACAGGGAGCGAAAGGCTATTTACAATTTTTACAGAAACCAGATGGCAGTTATAAGAGTCGACGGGCATGAAAGGGAAGCAGTGGTTGGGAAGGGAGTGAGACAGGGTTGTAGCCTCTACCCGATCTTATTCAATCTGTATATTGAGCAAGCAGTAAAGGAAACGAAAGAAAAATTCGGAGTAAGTATTAAAATCCATGGAGAAGAAATAAAAACTTTGAGGTTCCCTGATGACATTGTAATTCTGTCGGAGACAGTAAGGGACTTGGAAGAGCAGTTGAATGGAATGGACAGTGTCTTGAGAGGAGTATATAAGATGAACATCAACAAAAGCAAATCGAGGATAATGGAATGTAGTCGATATAAGTCGTGTGATGCTGAGGGAATTAGATTAGAAAACGAGACACTAAAAGTAGTAAAGGAGTTTTGCTATTTGGGGAGCAAAATAACTGATGATGGTCGAAGTAGAGAGGACATAAAATGTAGACTGGCAATGGCAAGGAAAGCGTTTCTGAAGAAGAGAAATTTGTTAAAATCGAGTATAGATTTAGGTGTCAGGAAGTCTTTTCTGAAAGTATTTGTATGGAGTGTAGCCATGCATGGAAGTGAAACATGGACGATAAATAGTTTAGACAAGAAGACAATAGAAGCTTTCGAAATGTGGTGCTACAGAAGAATGCTGAAGATTAGATGGGTAGATCACATAACTAATGAGGAAGTGTTGAATAGGATTGGGGAAAAGAGTAGTTTGTGGCACAACCTGACCAGAAAAAGGGATCTGCTGGTAGGACATGTTCTGAGGCACGGAGGGATCAAGAATTTAGTATTGGATTGCAGCGTGGAGGGTAAAAATCGTAGAGGGAGACCAAGAGATGAATACATTAAGCAGATTCAGAAGGATGTAGGTTGCAGTAGGTACTGGGAGATGAAGAAGCTTCCACAGGATAGAGTAGCATGGAGAGCTTCATCAAACCAGTCTCGCGACTGAAGACCAAAACAACAACAACAACAACAACAACTTGAGGTTCGTGCAAAGAGATCTCCTGAGTTACTGGAGAACATACCTCGGATGTTTGTGAAAGGTTGTGGATTCAAAATGACGGTGCACCGCCTCACTTCAGCCTTCTCAGTGCTGTATTTTCTGGTATCTGGATTTGAAAGGGAGGTCCTATTCCATGCCTTCCGAGATCATCTGACCTGAATCCCCTTAAATATTTCCTATGGTGATATCTAAAGTCACTTATGTATGAGTCCCCAATCGATACGGAGATGGAATTGTTTGCCAGAATTGCAGTTGTCTGCGATGTGCTTCGAAACACACCAGGGTTATTTGTCAAGGTGCATCACATTCCTGTTTGTCATTGTCAGGTTTGCATTGAATTTCATGGCGGTGAGTTTCTGCACATTTTTTAAGATACGGTACAAATGGTATGCTCATTGTAGGTATTTTTAATTCACTGTAACTAATGTAAAAAAAAGGACACAGTAATGTGATTTCACATGTTATCTCCTTAAGCTGGCTTCTTTGACGCCAGTTTCAAATGGTTCAAATGGCTCTGAGCACTATGGGACTTAACATTGGAGGTCATCAGTCCCCTAGAACTTAAAACTACTTAAACGTAACTAACCTAAGGACATCACACACATCCATGCCCGAGGCAGGATTCGAACCTGCGACCGTAGCAGTCGCGCCGTTCCGGACTGAGCGCCTAGAGCCGCGACGCAAGGTTCCCTACCTCAAATTTTCAGTGGAGTGGCCTCCACGTCCTAATAAATTTTTGCACTCTCTTACGGAAACACTCTGTATACTGAGTGAAATATAGAAGGCGTAACACAACTTTTATTTCATGAACGGTTACACTTATTGAAACGTGGTTTTTCGGCAAATGTTGGAGTGTTGAGGGGGCCTGTATTTTTTGTTTGGTTAATGTTTTTAAAATGTGTGTGAATTCCTAAGGTACCAAACTGCTGAGGTCATCGGTCCCTAGACTTTTTTTTTGTCATCAGTCTACTGACTGGTTTGATGAGGCCCGCCACGAATTCCTTTCCTGTGCTAACCTCTTCATCTCAGAATAGCACTTGCAACCTACATCCTCAATTATTTGCTTGACGTATTCCAATCTCTGTCTTCCTCTACAGTTTTTGCCCTCTACAGTTCCCTGTAGTACCATGGAAGTCATTCTCTCATGTCTTATC